>NC_136892.1:7921793-8369165 GCF_949152265.1 Phoxinus phoxinus
ATGACAGTTTTGAAACACTTGGTGTCTTTCGCAGAGAGCTTACACCGCTGCTGGCAGAATTGTCTGTTGTTCTGTATCTGCTAAATGGTGAAGAGTTAATTGCCTGATTCTTTCGCGCTCTTTTTGAGAAAAAGACGTCCAGAGGCCTGTCCATGAGGATTCATTGGGATTCCGATACTCTTCACTTTTCTTCTGGGTGTGCCTCTGGTTTTTCTGCAAGGGGGGAAAACCAACAGTTAGGTTGTTAAGAGGTCTTGTAATCTTGGAGAAATCTTGGAAAAAAAACTCCTGTAGTATCCTGCAAACCCGAGAAAAGATTTGAGGTCTTGAGGGCTTCGGTCTTAGCCGGATGCGTCTTGACTCCATTCTGAGGGGTCCGATGTTTGGAAGAACTTGCATTTTGTAGGAGACAGTTTCAGTCCATATTCTCTTAGCTGCTTTAGAACTTGCAGAAGCCGAGCCTCATGTTCCTCTAATGTCTTAGAGAAGACTATAAGATTGTCAATGAAAACCAGTACCTCTCTTCGATTAAGATCCCCCATGCACCGCTCAACCATGTAAACGTACTTGGTGCAATGGTGACCCTTTTGAGGCATCCTGTTGAATTTCCAGAACCCCAAAGGACACACAAACGCCATTTTCTGTTTGTCGGCCTCTTGCATCTCAATTTGATAGAAGCCTGACTTACAGGAGAAAATCATTTGGAGCCCATTAGAACAAAGAAGGCCTAAATTTTAAGTCCTCCAGATTTGGAAACGCATATTCCCAAAACCTTGATGGTTTTGGGAATTCAACTTTCTGAAGTTGACACACAAGGGCACATTATTATTCTTCCTCACTACTGCTTCCTTACTGCGTCTGCATCCTGCAAATGGATAGGCCTGGCCCGCTGCTTGAAAGGCTTGCTGTCACTGAGGTTGATGCAGTGCTTTACTCTATCGGTGTGGCCAAAATCCAAAACGTGCAGCGTAAATGCATCTGACATGGTGTTAATTAGGTCCGTTACTCTCCTCTTCCATTCACATGATGGGGGATTCCATTCACATGATTCACATTCCCACGATCACCGAAATCAGGAACGATCTTAGCTTTTGCTGGACTCGTAGGGTTTACTCCCTCAATCAAGCTTTTATCAACGTGTTGGACGGTGTGCACTTCAGACAGTACGGCTCTCGGAAGGATTTTTAAATATGTTCGCATCTCATTCTTCAGCACTACTGGTATCTGGATATTGCACTTCGGAGGTAAGGAATGCAGGCAACTAGCCACCAACAATCTGCCAGGCAAGGAAGATGACGCTGATGGAATCTAGTTCTACTGTTACCCAAGTCTCTGGCAGTCCGGCGATGTTAGCATACCCATCGAGGACTATGGTACTTCCGGCCGTAAATATTTCAGGCACGTCTCCTTTCAACTTTACTTGGCCCAAGGCACTTGCACCGGCTCGTCGTCTCATCGCTTCCAAGACTCTTATCACAGCTTGATAACCATGGCAACATGACTTAACTATCTGGGTTACAATATGTAAATATTGCACTACTGTATGGGATGATCCCCAGGCCTGATAGCGCTCCGGCGTACAGACGTGTCTGCGGAAGAAAAAAAAATCAGGTTCGCGTTCGCGTGATCTGACAATTCCCAAGATCTGAGAGGCACTTTCACTAAACCATGCCTACTTCAGCCAATCGGTAATAGGGTAGGGGCTGATTTTGGCCAATCAGATTAATTCAGCAGTCACTCCACGTGCAAATTTGTTTTGTGTTTCCATACACTACGAATGTGTTTCCCACACTGGCAGCGCGAAACGTAGCCAAAGTCATGGAGTGCAAGGGTTCGTACAAGGTGCTTGAAGTAGGCTACTTGAATTTGACTTTTTGAAATTTAAGTCCTAGAAAACCCTTGAAAACAGCCATAGGTAGGCTACTTGAAAAAAGCTTGAATTATTAAAAACAGGGATGCATCGATACCGAGCTCATGTACTCGCACTCGCAAAAAAGCTTAGATGCCTACTACCATGCAGCGTGTGTAACAGATAGCTGTGGTGTGCGAGCTGACAAGAGAAAACCGCGCCGTGGATTAAGCGCGCAGCGGAACAGACGCGTGAGAGGGTCGAGCTCATCCCACAGACATCAAAACGAGCCATGTAGATTATTATTAACGTTAACTGACGAGAGAGAGAGAGCGCGCACGCACAATTCTGTTGAATGCTCTTGATTGCTGACACTCAGCACGTGTTATATGGATGAAGTAAAGTAAAACATTAACTGTTACCTGATTTATGTATAACGAGTGGTTCCCTACATTATTACTGGACGTTTGGTTCCATGAACGCAAACATCCAAAGCGCGCGCCGCGCAAACCAGTGTCTCGGCGCTCAAATACTGAATTAAATTGTCTTTCACGTCTTGCGCTTGTACGGCTCAAAATTATGTAAAAACGCCCGTCTTGGTGAGTATCCTAGTAAACAAAGTCGGTTATCTCAAGTGAACGTAGCCACTTTCGTCTTAAAGGGGCAGCAGTTTAATAAACCTGCTGCTGTGTTTTAATGTTAATAAACAAAGGTCAAATAAATTACTCACTGCTCTTGACTAACTAGGCTACCCTTTCAACTTATCTATAGATAATTTAGACAGTAATGAATATGCAATTTTTTCACATTTGATTACTTTATTAAAATTTCTGTACCTGTTAGATCTGCCCGAAAAACTCTAAAAACACTGTTAAATTCATTTTGTATTTATTTGAAATTTGATTATTTTTTCTGAAAATATGATAGAGCAATAGAAATAACAGAAAGTAACAGAAGCTCATGCATTTTAGCAGACTTAATTAAGCAGGAAAATAACTGAAAGAAATATATATTTGATGAACAAATTAAGCCAACTAATATGATTTATATTATTTTGGTTTATCTACTAATACATTCAAAAATTACAAATGTAGTGAAAATGCAGGGATCGGTTACGGTATCGGTGAGAACCAAAAATAAAAGTATCGGACTCGTTCTGCAAAAAGTGTTATCGGTGCATCCCTAATTAAAAATATTTGTAAAAAATAATTTTAATATCAAAACCATTTAAGGGACTATTTATCAAAATGTTCTCCAAGGGGAGCACACCCCTGGATCCCGCTTGACAATTATGTTGATCAGGGCATATATCTTGGCTTACCTCCCAGGGAAAAAGTTCAGGCTCAGGATTTTTTTTCTACTATCACCCCTGGATCCCATACAGTAGTGAAATAAATTGCAATATTTACATTTGATTTGACAGTTTATTTAAATAAATCTAAAAGATCTAAAAGTTGTGCATCATAACTAGGGATGCTCCGATCCACCTTTTTTGTTTCCGATACCGATTCCGATACCTGCAATTCAATATCGGCCGATACCGAGTACCGATCCGATACAAAGGTAAAATGTTAAAAGAGCTAAATTACTTAATAAGCTGTATGCATTACTTTGCAAGATATCAGGCTCAACTTAAACAATATTTTTTTAGCCTTGTAAAACAAAATGACAAACAATGTATTCACAAGTTTAGTGATTTATTAAACCAGCACCAGAGCAACAAGTGCAAAATAAAATAAAAAGTTCAGTAGCTTAAACTTGTTGACATTTAAAATTAAAGTGCAAAATTTGCACAGGATGTTTAATGGATGCTATTTGCACTGCAGATAGGAATGAAACATCCAAAACAAAAGCAGCTGAATAAAACTACAGCTTCACTAGCTTGGTAAATGTATACAAATAAATAGAATCAAAATCTCTTTAACTGTTTAGTTAGTGCAAATATATGCGGATATGTGTTTGCATATTTTTTTGTACATTTCAGGTAGAACAGTCTCGGATGAATATTTCCGTTTCACCATATCGTACCGTGGCTCTAGATGGTTTATTAGGAGTCGGAAGCCCTTGTTCTCAACGACGGACAGCGGTTGCCCATCTATAACAATGAAATTCAGTATGCTTTCAGTGATTGTTGTTGCTTTCACACTACCGTGTGGAAATGTCTGCTTTCTTTCCGTTGTCTCCTCCAAAGTTAACTGCTTGCCGTCGCGTTTTTGTTTTTTTAGCTCGTTGAACTCGGCGTGCTCTTTGGGATGAAATCTCTGTAAATGCTTAATTAAATTTGTAGTATTAAAATTTTAAGTTTTATCACCACCCCTCGGAACATTCACTTGGCATATACTGCAAACCGCGTTGGAACTCGTTGGGATAACTATTGTGAAATACCTCCAAATCGCAGATGTTTTGGCTCGCTCCATGCTGTTCGCTGTTAGCTTGTTAATGTGCTCTGTGCTGCGTACAGTCAGTGCACGTTGCTATGATATCACGCAGTGCGCACAGCGGCGGCGCGAAATCCTTAAAGCGCCGGCATCTCCATAAACTTTTATATCGACTAGCAGATCGGGGCAATTGTCACCGATACCCGATCTAGAATTTTATTCAGTATCGACCCCGATACAAATATCGGATCGGCGCATCCCTAATCATAACTGACACCTGGATGAACACGAGACAGCTGTTTTTTTTTACTGCAAGTCATTCTCTTTAAATGCTATTGAAATTAGAAACGTGTATACCGATGTCGTATGTAACTTAAGAAATGGTCCCTAAATTTGCGAACATCCAACATCAAACCATCTTTATGCCAGTATCTGCTTGCCTATTTCAATAGTATAGCCTACATCAGTGGTTCCTGGGGTTCGCTGTAGGGACGGGAGCTTAAATGCTTTGAGGTCAAATATGGATACGAAAAACCTCATCCGCCCAACACCTCAAGCCATGTGCAACTTCCTCGACCATGACAGAGTCGAACTAAGCATGCAAGTTCATCATCTTCATTCAATGCAGAAAAAATCGATTGCAACTTCAATTGCATCATATATGCGCTGAACATGTTTTCTGTGGCCATGAAAAATACCCTTTTCTAAGAATGAATGAATAATCAAAAGTGTTCGCTGAACGAACTGATTAATTGATTGTGATATGAATTTAGCTACATCTAGTTAATCATATTGACTGATCCAAATATTCATAATTATTTCCTTTTTTTTTTAGCTTATTTCTTACACTGTGAAGACTTAAACGGAAACGCAGTTTTTGGGTCTCTGTCAGCTTTTCCGCATACATAATTGCCCTGATAATAATCACATATTACCGCTTGATCCATTACCTTACCGCTTGATCCATTTCTGTAAATCCATTATTGTAAATGAATGACTTGCTCTAACTATGCTCTGGTCTTCTTCAACACCCACTTGCACCATCTGCTAGGGAGCTGACAAACAGCAGATGGAGATTATACATCGGTACTCTACTGCTTTTCCTGCAGTTCCCGGATGTGCAATGTTGAATTTTCTGTCGAATTTGAACGGAATTTGTGGAAGCTAATTTGTGAAGCAAAATAAAATGGACCGAAATTTTCATATAGAATATTATAGGTTATATTTTTAAACAGACTGAATATTTTGAAAGTGATATCTGAAAGGTGAATATGGGTTATTGAATTTTCATTAATGAAAATGTGTGAATGTTCTGAATTAAAATATTCACAGCTTAAATATACAACAATGTTGAATGTTGAACAAGAAGTGCTTTTTCCCGTTTTTGAACTGTCACCATTGTCATATATATTTATACAGTAGTTAACATTTGAAGTGGATCAAAACCTTTCATCAAAGTCATACATGGATTTGAACAATACCCGTTCTTGTCTTAGAACAATTTTGATGAACTTTTTTGGCCCACTTCAAATGTTGACTACTTTACTTTACAAGCACCTTGCAGAATCTGCTAAATGTTAATTATTTTAACAAAATACGTGGGACCTGAATAAGATATTAAAAAGATGTTGACTTAAGTAAAATATCTTATTCATTTAGCAGATTCTGCAAGGTGCGTGTAAACTACAGTAGTTAACATCAACATATGGTCCACAAAGCCAAAATAAAAGTTGAATTTATAAAAATGCTCTATTCAAAAGTTTATATGCACTTCCCACAATAAAATTTTTAATACTGTTTTGTTAGCTGGATGATCCGTGACTCTTTTTTCTTCTTCTTCCTTTTCAGCAGTGATTGTGAGATCCATCTTTTCACACTGAGGACAACTGAGAGACTCATATGCAAATATTACAAAAGGTTCAAACTTTCCGTGATGCTCCAGAAGGAAACATGATGCATTAAGATATGGTGCAAACTTTTTTAATTTGAAGATCAGGGTAAATTGTAATTTTGTCTTCTGGGAAACATGTAAGCATCTTCTGTAGCTTCTGAAGCGCAGTACTAAATGAAAGAATAATCTTTAAACAAAATAAGAAAAATGTACATATCTTCATCCTGTTCAACATTACACCCCTGGTTATAAATGCAATGTTTCCTTTTGTAGCATCAGTGAATGTTTCCACCTTTTGTAATGGCATCTTTTGCAAAAAAAAATTCCTTTCCAGCAGTGACTATGATGCACAAATTTGTTTCCTTAACCTATTTATTACCCAGATTCCATGAGTTTTGCATACGTGGCTGGTGCATTGTGGGCAAGAAGCAGACGTGTCCATACTGCAAAGAAAAAGTTGACCTTAAAAGGATGTTTAGTAACCCGTATCCTTTATTGCCTTCAAAAACAGGTCTGGATTCACAGACTTAGATTAATTAATAATAATTTGTTACATCATTAAGCCAGGATTATGCCCATAGTTCAATTAGGACATGTAAGTAGCTTTTATAAACATGCCTAAAAACATTGGCACTGACATATTTGAATAAAACGTATTCAGTTAAACAGCTCCACCATGCATTTTAGTCTTGAACTAGGCCTACGCCTTGTCTGTGAAACCAGGGGCATGTCAATTAAATTAAACTTCAGCGTTTAACTTGTCCTGCATCGTTTATGCTATATACATGGATGATACTTTAGACAGTTATAAATTCTAGTACATGATTTGTACTATAGATAGAGTTTGTTGTAAGTAAACATCCCAAAAGCCCTGTAATGCTTTTAGTAGAGCAGAACAAAATGTTGGCTAATTTTGGTTTTAGTTCCCAGTTCAAGCTTACTAGTACTATAGTATCTCTCTGTGTCACAAGAGCTAACAGTAGTTATGGTTTGGGTTTCCCACTCTTTTCATAAGCTGAACCTGCCAGTAACTCCTCCCCCCTGTTCTAAAGATTCAGCTGATTATAAGGCAGACTTTATATAAGAAAGGCCTAGAAAAACAGTGACCTTTTTCAGTCCCTTTGCTCTTTATTGAGAAAGGGATACTTTCAGGAGGTGCAAAACCATTTGTTCTGTTTAAAACAATTTCGACACACCATAGCAGTTGGCTTAAACTAAGTCACATGACTTTTGCGCCAAGGGTTTAATTGTAGTGTAAATGTTTTTTTTTTTTTATATATTTTTATTGTTATACATTTTAATCACTGAGTAAGAAAATACTAATTGACATTATATGATGATTTTTCCAGACAAGTCTCTAGGATAATGTGTATACACAAGTTCCATTTTTAGGGAGAGTGCATTTGGTATGAGAGACATCCATTATAAGACAGTGATATGCCACTTGTTTGTGTTACATTTAATACATTTTATTATGCTGCTGAAATACTTGAAACCAATCTAGCGTTTTTCCTGGGTTATCTTGTTTTACACTGCTCATACTGAATCCAGGATTAACAATTAATCCTGCTCATCTTCCATGGTTAAAAGCGAGGTTTAGAATAACAATAACTGGTGATTTAAGTGCAGTATGAAAAGCCCTTCAGTGATCATTTTAATTTGTAGTAAGAGCACTAAACTGTTGTAACACTTCATTAGATGAGTCATATTATCACCCAGCATCAAACCCAATATAGTCACATCTCCCATATTGTGTGAAACATACACAACACACCGTCTCACCTGGCTCAAAGATGTGACATTTAGGTCGAGATGACCGCAGAATAAGCTCAAAAAATAATTTATTACATCAAGTAATAATAAGACAACAATCAAAATACAAATAGGCTGTAATGTTAGTCTTGACTACAAATAAATTAACTAAATAAACTACATTTTTATCTCACCTTGTAGCCTGAGGCCTAAGGTTCTTTTTAATGTTTTTAAATCTCTTATTAACCCTCGTGACTCAGACAGCATTGTGCCAGTTATGTGAACATTTTCTGAAATATTTTATGGACAAAATTGCTGGTCTCAACCCCCCCCCCCCCTTATATTTCTTTAAAACCTAACGAAACCTACCAATTCACAAAATGAACGGAATGCATAGCTGACATCATAACTGGATGACTAGTAATTTCCTACTACTAAATTCAGAAAAAAACAGAGATTCTAATTATTGGACAAAAAACTTCCACGCGTAAAAACCTAGAATACTGTCTAACACTTGATGGCTGCTTTAAGTCTTCGTCGTCGGTTAGGAACCTGGGTGTGCTCTTTGATACCAATCTTTCATTTGAAAGTCACGTGTCTAGTATCTGTAAAACCGCATTTTTCCATCTTAAAAAATATATCTAAATTATGCTATATCCTCTCATTGACAAATGCGGAACCATTAGTTAATGCGTTCATGGCCTCAAGGCTAGATTATTGTAATGCTCTACTGGGTGGTTGCCCTGTACGCTTAATAAACAAACTACAGCTAGTTCAAAACGCAGCAGCTCGAGTTCTTACTAACTGATGTGCCTGTAAATTCAGTTGAAGTGTGTGGAGCAAGACAAAAGGCTCAGAATAGGGGAAAAGGGGTTGATGCAGTTCCGTCTGCAACCTCCGTACTGCAGTCACAAGCAGTCAATTCAACTTTAGCTCCTAAAGATATAGAGAGAATATCTCAAAACTTACCTTCAGCACGCACACATTTTTCTGAATTTAGAAGGGCATTGATCATCAAAATGCGTCTATATGACATGGCGTTAACAGAAGTCACACAGTTGATGTCACAAATTTTAAAGTGTGTATGTCAGGTTCAATTTTTTTTTAGATATATTAAATAAGGTTTAGATGTCTGAGTGAAAATGTGATTATCATTAAAATTATTACTGTAACTGCCCTACAATAAGCTTTATAGCCATTTCTGTCAAGATCATATTTTTAAAACACAGCTGAGCTGTGACGTCATATGAGGGAGACGTGCCAACAAAGTTCTATTCAAGTATGGAGAGTTTTGAGTCTGAGGAGGTCCAAAATCCCCCTCAAACCTATTCGATGGCCCACAGCCATACAATTTTGAGCCTCTTAGGCGGGAGACAGATGAGGAGCCAAACAGAAATGTAAATGATTCCTATCGAAGAAACAAATATCTGGTGTGAAGAGAACCAGTGGAGAGTTGGTCAGGTGTCTGGTAAGTATAGGCATAACTTAGAGGTGGAACGGTACATGTATTCGTATTGAACCGAAACGGTACGGGCGTCACGGTTCGGTGCATGAATATACATGGCGAATACACGGTATAAAAATAAATAAAACTCGCGTGCAAATTAATTAATGCGGAACTACTGTTATACGTGGGTTATTTAGGGACATATAACCCGTAGCTATAATCTGTAGCTCCGCCTTAGCTCTGAAGCTCCGTGCCTATAATGAACAGGCTGTGGTGTCAAGATTGCAATGCTGGAATATGTTGGTGTGTGTGTGTGTGATAGCAATGCTGGAATATGTTGGTGTGTGTGTGTGTGTGTGTGTGTGTGTGTGTGTGTGTGTGTGTGTGTGTGTGTGTGTGTGTGTGTGTGTGTGTGTGTGTGTGTGTGCGACTGTGCGTGTGTGCGCGTGCGCGTGCGCGTGTGCGTGTGCGTGTGCGTGTGTGTGTGTGTGTGAGGGAGAGGGAGAGGGAGAGGGGCGCGATCGACTGCTTCTACTACAGTAGCATACACCGTAGGCACCGCATCAGTTACCAGTCTCACTCGGGTTTTAAATTTTATAACTCATGAGATCTTCAACCGCGTAGTCCTTCTCAGTGAAATGGGCGCTGCAAATGCCCGAAGTCTTGGATACCGAAGCAGCACTGAAGTCAGCGCGTTTGGTCCGAAAAAAGTTGACCCAGGCACGGAACACAGATCTGGTTTTTGGGAAAAGTGGACTCTGTGACCGGTTTTAACGGTGTTTTTGCACCCAGCACAAACGCAGTAATTCACCATCGTGAAAATACGCCTGCATATACTAACTACCTAACTTAAATAACTAAATAAATGTCTTAATCACTAATTCTCTCGCTCTATCACTCGTACAATTATCAACACAACTCAGTGAGCTGGGGAGACGTCTCCCTCATATGACGTCAAACGATTCGTTTGGGGGGAGGGGCAGTTTTAAGTGAGGACTGAAAATAACGAACTTTTCCATCTTATATTCTGCCTTTAGGTATCGAAAAACATACAAAACAATACATCAACTTGTCAAACGTGTATTTCTCCTAACTATTTTGTGTTAATCATATGAAAAGCCTGTATAAACTGTATAAAACACCAAAAAACAATATTAACTATGCAAATTATTAACAATATACCTAAGTAAAATAAATGATATAGCCAAAGCTATAACACTTCTGTTTTCTTTGTAATAAAATACTGTTGAAAAACAAAAAGTAAAAAAAGTAAAGTCCATAGTGGAGATGATTCGAGTTGAAAATTCTTCTTCAATCAATCTTACATTTACAAAGAAAATTAAATGGTAACCTGAGGTAACTGAGCTTACTGTCTGTGCTGTAAACCACAAATCAAGTATACATTAAACAAATAAACAACTTCTTTCTCTTAAAGGGATACTCCACCGTCTTTTCATATTAAACTATGTTATTCCCTTAACTAAGACGAGTTGATACATACCTCTCTCTCGTCTCAGTGCGTGCACTCAATCGCTGTGGCGCGCGGCGAAACTTTTCACTCAGTTCATTCAATATGGGCCAAGCAGAGAAGCTACCAAACACCTCCACGTTTTCCCCATTTAAATACAGTTACTCGCGTAGTGTAACTCGACCTAGGACGGTGACACAAAACAAAACGTTGCGCTTTTCTAAGCGTGTAAAATGGATAACTATATTGTATGGCGGAATACCATAGCAAGTGCTTATGAGCACTTCGACTTGGCGGAGTAATATCTTCACCAGAGGGAGCGGGAGCCGGTGAGAGGATTTTTCACGAGTGAAGATATTACTCCGCCAAGTCGAAGTGCTCATAAGCACTTGCTATGGTATTCCGCCATACAATATAGTTATCCATTTTACACGCTTAGAAAAGCGCAACGTTTTGTTTGAAACACTAACGGCAAATTGTGTGGGTCTTGTCAACTACACGATTACCATCTTTGTTCTCCACCGGGTAGCCGAAATGTTGCCATACTGCTGACTTAATAGTATTAGGAGGGTCCGCGATCTCTGAATTGTTTGCCATGATGTTTCCTCACATTCTTCAACTAGCTCGCGTGACGCGTCACATGATTGGAAAGCTTAAGGTAGCACACGTAATTGGAGGACGCTTTTTATAATGTCTATGAATTTTATAATGTTAACTTCAAATAATAGGCTACTAATAATACTAATAGTAATTTAAAGATGTGGTAGCATTGGATCTGGACAGTAAGGATAACTCTGGGAGCTGGAAGGGGTGTGTCGCGATTCTGCCTTCTCACATCGCGATACAGGTTCGTGGACCTGCGTATCGCAATTTCGATTTAATATCGCATATCGTTACAGCCTTAGATCTATGACATCTGGAAGCATCTCTTTCAGCAGCTTAGTCGGTATAGGGTCTAACATACAAGTTGTCGATTTAGATGATTTGACGAGTTTGCAAAATTCTTCTTCTCCTATAGCAATGAATTAATACAATTTTCCCTCAGGGAGACTACAATGCACTTCCTGATGCGATACTGTATTAGACGGTTGCATAGTTATAATTTTGTCCCTGATATTATCGATCTTATAAGTGAAGAAGTTCATAAAGTCATTACTGCTGTGTTGCTTGGAAACTTCTGGGCTTGAAGCTTTCTTTATCGTTAGTTTAGCCACTGTTTCAAATAAATACCTAGGATTATGTTTATTTTCTTCTAATAGGGTTGAAAAATAAGCAGATCTAGCAGCTTTTAAAGCCTCTCTGTAAGCAATCGAGCTCTCCTTCCATGAGATCCGAAATACCTCTAGTTGTGTTTTCTTCCAGTTGCGCTCCATTTTTCTGGCTGCTCTCTTAAGGGCCTGAGTGTGCTCGTTGTGCCACGGCGTTGGACTATGTTCTTTAATCTTCTTTAAGCGCAGCAGAGAAACTGTCTAAAGTGCTGGAAAAGAGAGAGTTAAAAGTTTCTGTTGCAATATCAAGTTCTTCTAAGCTATCCGGGATGCTGAGATGATGAAACTGATTAGGAAGATTATTGATAAAGCAATCTTTAGTGGCAGAAGTGATAGGTCTAACATTTTTATAACACGGAGTCGGCTTTGCATCCTTGGCTAAATGTAATTTAGATGAGACTAGAAAATGATCTGAGATGTCATCGCTCTGCTGCAGTATTTCAACGGCATCAACCCTATTCAATGTGATAGTATTAGATCTAGAGTATGATTACGGCAATGAGTAGGTCCTGACACATGTTGTCTAACTCCAATTGAGTTTACAATGTCTTTAAATGCCAATCCCAATGCATCTTTTTCATTATCTATATGTATATTAAAATCACCAACAATTAGTACTTTATCTGCAGCCAATACTAATTCTGATAGAAAGTCTGCAAATTCTTTGAAGTCTATATGGTGCCCTGGTGGCCTGTATACAGTAGCCAGCAGAATTTTCAAACGTGATTTATCGTTTACACTATATGTTTGTAAATTAAAGCAACACCAAGTAGCTTTTGCTCTCAGGGGCCCCCTACAGTTAAGAAACAGTATTAACTTCTACTACTGTCGCTAAAAATCTGTCATGGTTACACCAGGGGATATACGTGCATTCGTTGACAAGTCGATACCCCGAACTCTGCAGAAGGAGTTCTCACGTCTTGGGCAGACTGCCTGCGTTGCGTGTGAAATGTCGCTATACCAGCCGGCAAACAAACGCTATTTGGGCTCTCACGTCCGAAATTGAGGAAGTGGGGGGTGGTGGGGGAAGTGGGGGGTGGTGGGGGAAGTGAGGTATGCCGTAAAGCAGTCGAATATTGTAGTTCTTTTTGTGCTCTGGTTACTACCCGAACCCCGAAGTTCCGTAGTGCCAGTAAAAGCAATACAGACCCCGTCAGGCTATGCCAGATGTGTCATTCAACCTATTGGAAGTCGATGTACCATCAAAAGGGTCTTGGAAATTTATTATGAAGGTTGAAAAACTACTTGGTGTTGCTTTAAGCACCAGCACTTCAAAATAATTATATTTAAACTAGATTTCTTAGTGGTTTTGAAAATATTACTATAAATTACAGCAACACCTCCTCCTTTGCGTTTCAGATGAGGTTCATGTTTTTTACCGTAATCTTGTGGGGTTGACTCATTTAAAGCAATGTAATCATTTGGTTTTAGCCAGGTTTCTGTCAAACACAGCACATCTAGGTTATAATCTGATATCATATCATTAACTTTTTGCGCTTTTGAAGTAAGAGATTGAATATTCAGCAACCCAAGCTTTATCATTTGCTCATCTGTATTATATCTGTTTTTTATTTGTTGAACATCAATGTTAGTGCGTGTCTGATTGGTCCAGACGCTACAAATCCCCCCTTTTGAACGTTGTTGTCCGAGCTATAGACAACAACGAGCAACGTTAAAGGTGCAGACAATATCACAACACCCTCTGCTTCAGATCAGACACCCTTCTGGTTTGTCTCTACTGGAGTGGTGTTTGTTCTACGGTGGGTGATGTAGACAGTAGCCAAGTCCAGGTCTCTGCAGCAGGTGTCTTGACAGTGTGTCACCTGTCATAATGAAGTCAGTTCATTTGAGGCAGGTGCTTGTTTGTGGCTGCAGGAGGTGGTTATGGGTGTTGCGTAGTGTGGAGAGTTTCATACTGACCTAGTACTGGTAGCAAAAGGGCAGCAGGTGGTCCTGCACTCAGTCACCAGGCGTCTGAAGTCTGCAGTGTTACTCTGCTCTGGTGGCAGTGCTGACTTGAGCTTGCCTGAGTTGTGCAAGAGTCAGAGGTTTGTTCTTCCCAGTACTCTTCAGGTGAGTTCTGTTCAAGCAGCTCTTTTGCTAGTGCTAGCAGCTCTTGTAACTCAAAAGCAGGTGCAGCCTCTGTTTGGCACCTGTGTGAAAGGTGTACAGGATGATGTTGTTGTAGACTGCTGTGGGACGTCCTGTGGTGTTCGCTGCGAGGAGCCATGGAAAAGAACATCCTCACCCAGCAGTTGGTCTTGTGTCTAGGTCTATGGCCATGGTGATGGTTCTGCCCTCTGCTGGATAGGAGCTTTTGTTTAAGGCTCTTGCATTGTGGCTTTCTGGTACCAGCTTTGGATTCTGGATTTCACAGTTCAGTATCACTGGGGTCTTACAAACCCTTTTTGAGGAGGCCTTGTGTTTTTGTTGAAGGCTTTTTGTGTCTGGTCACGTAGTTGTTGGATAGGCATTGTGTGGGAGCAGGCCATAATGCCTAAATGGTGACTTATAATAAAGGCTCTTGAAGCTGGTGTCCTCCTCCATCCCAGGTTAGTTGCGAGCTCCGAAGTAAGCTCGTCTGAGTCTGTGGTAGTAAACGTAGGGAGTTTCATGCCGACCTTGTTTTGTGTCTAGGGCAGTGATCAGTCTGTTTTCAGACTCTGAGAATTCCTTTATGATGGCTTGTTTCAGCTGCTGGTCAACATCAGACTGGATGTTTTCTGGCTGCCGAGCCAGAAAGTGGCTCGAAAGCCAACCCAGAAACTCTGGGCTGGATGTGATCCAGATCAGATAGTCTATCTTGATGATTCACACTCATCAAAGACTGCAGGTAAGCGTGGACGTCGTGGTCTCCTGCAAACTGGTGTAAATGCAGGGGTCTGTCTGGCCATTCGGTTGAGGTCTTTGAGTTACATGTGTCGTTTCAGGATTCGTCTAAATCAATCCTTTTCCCTCTGCTGCTGCAGAAGCTTTAATGAAACTGTCTGATGACATGTTAAGCAGAGTGGTTTGTCTCCCCCCTTTGTAACTCTGTGCTTGGCTTGGGGGAGGTTTCTCTGCTGATTGCAAGTGGGGGAGTGAGATGTCTCTTCTGCTGTGGTTCTTTTTGTAGCAGGTAAGAGTGTCTCAGTTCTCGTTGGACCATGTCAAGTTCATCTTTGGTGTTGTTCAGCTTGCTGGGTCAGCGCTTCAATTCCAGCTCTGGACACATTCAGTTGACCTTCACGGGCCATGATTCTGGCATCTTTGTCCAAGAGTTCAGAATTTGCTGCTTTTAACAGTGACTGAGTTTGTGAAAGAGTTCTTTTCCAGGTCCTCTCTGGCTGTCTTTTCCAACTGCTCTTGTTGTTTAGCAGCTGTCAGAGCCGTTTGAAGTCTGTGGATTTCTTCTTGTGACTCCCTTCGGCCAGGTTCCTTGTCTGTCCTGAGCCTCCATCTCTAGCTGGTCTATGCGGCTTTTAGCATGTGTCAGCTCCTTTTGGTGATCTGGCGTTTGAGGTTGTTTACCTCCTGTTTCAAACCTGTGAGGTCATACAGAAAATAATAATACATTATTCGCAACTACTTTTATTTGTGTAAACTCACAATAACAAGAAAACGTTGTGCTTTTGTAAAATAAAATAAAACAATCAGGCGCGCTTTCAGGATCTCCGTGAACTGGAGCGCAAGAACTGAAACAAAATATAGCCTATGTAGGCTAAACCTTGAAATGTCCACTTTAAAACTAACAAATTCTAATCGAAAGCTAATACATTCTGATTATGTAATGCGTATGAAAGGTGCATTTCTCTCTAAAAGTGCATCTGCTTAACAGCGGAGATGGAGATGTTTTTAGCCGACTTAGAAAACAATAGTTTATTAATAATATTAATGGCTCTTCTCATTCAGCACTGCGGGATAAATATCAATACCAGGTTCTAATTTGCCCTTAGAAAACCAGTAAAATCTAAATGTTTTCCATATTAATTTGTGAATATTTTAAATGTTTAATAAAGGGGCAAAAGGTCATTAATAATAATAATGTCAAATGCGGTGGCTGTGATATTATATAAAAAAACGTCCGTTGCCGTGATTTTTGGAATGACTTATCGCAAGAGAAAAAAGGATGTTTTAGTCGCATAACATCAGTTAATGGAAACGCCGTCATTTCGCAATCGTTTTTTATCTATATTTAGATAATAGCGCAAAACATTTGCGCAAATATGTAATGGAATGTAATGGCTACTGATGGACATTTAGCAATGCTGATAACACAAAACATATGTAACATCATCAACCAATCTCCAAAAATAAATAATAAAGTCATACAGGCTCATATTGTATTAACACTAAGTATAAACGACAAAAACTAACATCTGTAAAAAAATGGGTAAATATGTTCTTACTCTTTCTGATTTCTGACTCTGTTGCTAAGCGCACTCCGAGTTGCAGGTGGAGGTAGTGATGAAGCTACATTCCTTTTAAAAAAGTTTCAGAATATTATTGAATCGTGTCATCTTCTCAACGCGCAGGTGACTGAATGATGAAACTTGAAGCGTTTAATGCATTTGCTTTGGGGCGTTTACCTGTTTTGCATAGATGGCTTAACACATTATCTTGTGAATAGCGCGCTCCGTGAGTAGGCGTGAACGAATTAAAGCTAATGAGCTCGTAATCAGCTCGACTGGAATCACTCTCTTTTCATACAGATTACAGAAGCTGAGAATATAATTTTTTTAATATAAATTACTTCATTTGAAAGATGCGATCTCAAGCTTGGCCCATGGGTATGTTTGCCTGTTTGACTGAATTTTCGGAGTTACAGATAATTGGAGTTAATTGACAGAGAGAGTGCAGAACTCGCATCATGTTAATTTTTCTTTATTTGGCAAAAAGCAAAACACTTTATTTTTATTGTGAGTATACAGAAAAAAAATAGAAACTGAACAGGATCGATGGATGTATAACACGAAAATGAAAGATCAATTATTTTGCATTGCTAAAAAAAAAAGAAGCTTAATTTACCTCAAATGAACAGCTTCGGAATGGTTATATGACTTTTTGGGAAAAACCACCCTTGCAACTTTGGGCCGGCGGGCCTAGATAATGATCTGAGATGTCATCGCTCTGCTGCAGAATTTCAACAGCATCAACATTGATTCCATGCGATAATATTAAATCTAGAGTATGATTAATAGATGATAGATTAACACTCCAATAGAGTTGAGAATGTCTTTAAATGCTAATCCCAATGCATCTTTATCGTTATCTACATGTATATTAAAATGTATATTAAAAACTCATTTAAAGTTATGTAATTGTTTGGTTTTAGCCAGATTTCTGTCAAACACAGCACATCTAGGTTATAGTCTGTAATTATATCATTAAAAATAAGTGCTTTTGAAGTAAGGGATTGAATATTCAGCAACCCGAGCTTTATCATTTGTTCATTTGTACTATATATGGTTTTTGTTGAACATCAATTCAATTTTTACCCTTTGATGGGATTCAAAGTTTTTTGTATTTCCTAATTCGGGGAACAGGCACAGTCTCTATATGATGATATCTAGAGTCTCTATGTGATGATTTATCTGACCTCTGTGAGGTGAGACAGCTAGCAGACGGTCGGCTTAGCCAGTCTGTCTGGTTCCTGACCTGAGCCCCAGATTGTCATGTTTGAGCTCTAAGACTATGTGCCATATTACTAGAGAGAAGAGCAGCACCATCCCAGAAGGGATGAATACCATCTCTTTTCAACAGGTCTGGTCTGCCCCAAAAACTTCCAAAAAATTCTATATTATTTTGCAGACACCACTTAGACAACCAGCCATTGAGTGATAACAATCTGATAAGTATCTCATCGCTCCTGCGAACAGGATGCCAGAGCAAATGACAGTGCCTGACATCGTTCTTGCGAGTTCACACACCTCTTTAACGTTAATTTTAGTGATCTTCGACTGGCGAAGTCGAACATCATTAGTGCCGACGTGAAATAATAATCTTAGAGAATTAACGATTAGCATTAGCTTGCACTTTCAAATTTTCTTTGATGTCAGGCGCTCTGGCTCCCGGCAAACATGTGACTGGTGGCTGGTGTCTCTATTTTCACGTTCCGTGTAATAGAATCGCCAATAACTAGGGCACATTCAATAGGATTATCAGTGGTTGTTTCACTGAGTGGGGAGAATCTATTTGTTGTGGTAATCAGAACAGAAGAGTGGTGTTTTGTCCCGTGACTACAGCGTCTCACGGTCACCCAATTGCCCTTGCTGCATTGGCTCTACTTCAGCCGGAACCGAACAATGTACAGATTTCGCTTAGCTAGTCACATCCAAAGTATTATCTAAAGCCCTTGCACTCTTACAATTAACCTCAATTAAAGTTTGGATGCGTTGTATCTAGTTCTGAAATCTTCTCCGTCAGCATTTATCATTCTCCCTGCATTTATCATGTGTAAATCCTGAGAAGATGTAAATCCTGCAAGACCATGCTATACATGTTACATGAAGTGCAAGTGATAATAAGAGGAGATGACGCGACTCGCGTATCTAAAAGAGCGAGGCGTTTGATTCAAAATGCTGAATACATTTGTTAGGTTTTATAACCTGGAAGATCCCGCCCTGCAGGCTAGACTCCTTTCAGTCTTAAGTCTCTATTCGACTGCCCTGGTTGAGCTGCACTATAAGGGTCGATGAGCGGTGCCGCTCTTCATATATCCCCTACGGTGTGCTTATGTACATGTGCGAGCCCACTCTGTTGGCCGCCTGTTTCCCACTTATGTGTCCCCCGGGGCGTTCCCCCCTGGGATTCATGTAGTGAATGCTTGGCGTGCATGGCGTTGACAAGGGGTCCCCGGTGCGTAATTCTATCACGCAGTACGAGAGAACCTTTTGTAAGAGAACATACTCGGTTACCTAACGTAACCTCGGTTATCTCTAGATGAGGGAACGAGTACTGTGTTCCCGGCCGTGATCGCGCCCCGAGCTCACTTCGCTTCAGGCGATGAAAAACCATTATAGCAGTCCCCGAGCCTTCCTTTTATGCGCTAAGCCACCCCTATTCTGGCGGGCTATGACGCGAAGCTTCCTCATTGGGCCATTGCGCCGTGAGGGCGCGAAGCTTCCTCATTGGGCGTGTCGTCATGCCCGGCTCAGTGGTAGGCTGCTGCAGTTGTCGCGAGGCAGCCAATGGGCACGCAAGACAGCCTGCTCTAGGTCTGCCTGCTGCTGCACTGCGTTGACAATATATACAAATTTAAGGATACATTTTTGGCTTCATATCTCGAGCAAAGATGACTTTACCCGGTGCGTAATTCTATTACGCAGTACTCGTTCCCTCATCTAGAGAGAACCGAGGTTACGTTAGGTAACAGAGTACATTTTCTGTATGTTACTGAAAAGTAACAAAATCCCAAAACTGGAACGTGGATCTGGAAAACTGCTTAAGCAACAGCTTACCCAGACTAACAATCGCACATCGTTTAAATAAGGCACCATGACAAAGTTTCACTTTGGTTCACACACAGGTTCACTTAAGTAAAACTCCCCAATCACACCAGACCTACAAAAGAAGAGGGAAAAACAACCAGAACCACAAACACAACTGAGCCATAACCCTTCACAGGGTTTTTTTTTTTTTTTTTTTGCTCAATTTTCTGTGCAAAATTATTAACCTTGTTAACCTTGTCTAATTACTGCTGTAATGTGATTGGCTGATGGAAGTCATGTTTTTCTAGATACACAACTGTCCTTGTGGACAATGATTGCAACTCTTGGGTCACTGTTATGTTTTGTTAAAGTGCCAACAAATGGCCAAACCCTGTTGCTTCTGTCTTCAGACATAAGTGTGTCAAATTTTGTAAAAACATTTCCTGTTCTAAAGTTATATCAATTTAGGTTAAAGCTGTGATATCCACTGCTTTTGACAACTTATTGACATTTTCCTGAAACTATAAGAAAAGTCTGCCAACCAGGTTATTATTCTACTGATTTTATTCCAATCAGGCTTCTTTGAACCAAGCCTAGAACCAGTTGTCTATGTATTTATTTGATAAGTAGCTGTTTGCATGGATCAATGTATATTCAGCAGCTCAGTACTGTTTTATCTGGCAGGTTTCAACTTATTTAATGTGTAAATAAACTAATTTTGTTTGTTTTTAAATAGCAAATTTAGCACCTTAACTCTGTTTTTAGATGGGAGAGACCCCACGTCATGTACGGACAGTTGCTGGACTGGCTGCGCTACCTCGTGGCCTGGCAGCCTGTTATCATTGGTCTGGTACAAGGCATCAACTACATCCTGGGTTTGGAGTAACAACAGCACCCAGTGTAGAGGGACCAGCATTCTTGATTCAAAATGCAGCAAATAAATGTCTTTGGTTTCTCGGAGACAGGGACTTTTTTTCCTCCAATTACTGTCTCTGAGTTTTGCTGTGCTAATGTGTCATCAAATGAATTTCTACTAGGAGTCTGATGTTGGATGTTTTTGTTGGCATTTTTTGTCTGACATTTGTTGATGGACTACTTGAAGTTTGAACCTTTGAAATTTGCATAAACAATTTACCATGTGCACATTGGGTTTTATAAAAAAATAAAATTGCTGTAAATATGTGCTCACCAGAAGTACACTGAGATATGTGCATGTGTTCTTTTACTGGTATGTGAGTAAGTAGTATTGAAGGAAATAGAATGATTTAAAACTTAAAATTAAAAATGCCACACTTGTGGATTGAGTAAGCATTTAAAATGACAAGTAATTGTAATGCTGAAGCTCTAGTGATGAGCAATGCACATGTCATGATTAGCAGACAGTATACACTATACAGTACAGACAGACACTGCCCTACTCCTTCACTTTGAGTAGGTCTGATGAAATGTACAACCGCTGACACAGGTATGCTGTTGTGTGAAAACAGAAAGTACCCTAATGATGCCTTCCTTATTTTTTTTATTTAAAAACATTCTGAAAAAAATGTCATTTAAAGGAAACTGAAATATTTGTGTTTAATTTTTAAATGTTCTGTCAGTGACGCGTTGATGTATTATTTTTGAAAAATCCAAAAATAAATATCTGTTCTGTTTACACAAAAAATATTTAAACATCCTAAAATATATTTTCTTTATAAACCGAATTCCTACAACAAATAAACTCATCTGCTAATGGAAATGGATGAGAATAATATGCTTTTTAAACCAGACTGAGTATAGAAAAATGTAGCAATGTGTTGGCACAGATGGCATTTACAATCCGTATTATCGTGCCAGTATAACATGGATGCGTTATTTCGGGTAGGAGACGGTGGCAATGCAGGTATGCACAATTTTCCATTAATTGGGACTGATAAAGAGAATTTACTTTTGTGAGTATGCTAAATCTGTGTTTGTGTAGTGTGTGTGCACAACAGGTGAAATCTACGCAAGTTTTATACTTGAGCCCTCTGGTCCCCAAAATAATATTTTGTAACGAAAGAAAAAATTTAACACGTTAATACATTAAGTAATGTAGTTATACAGAAATCGAATATATGTACAAATATGAAATATCCATTTATGAAATATATCCTCATAAAGTAAAAAAAACTATATGTACAATACATATATGCACAGGTATCTATACAACCTATAAGAAATTGGAACAATTACATGTCTTTACATAAATATAGCCCATAAAATGTTTTTGTATGTATAATTCATATTTTGAAATATTGCATGATTATTAGTACACATGACATGTCTTTCTATAAATGTGTTATAAAGACCTACAAATTACCCATACATGCACTCTTTATAGTGATATATGCAGTGTTTACAAATCATTTACAAAAGTTTATAGTTAATTTATAGTTGATAAACTGTAGTAAATATGCATTTAAGTCTACTTTAACAAACAGTGAGTTATTCATACATTGTCACTGTAATAAACAAATTATTATTTTTTAATTTGCTCATATATAAAGAGTTACCGTAAATAGTTCTCACTTTAGATTAGGTCATGGAATATCAGAAAATGTCATGAAGTGCTTTAGACCAAACTTTATTAGACGTTAATTGCATTAATAATAAGAATTCCTTAAAATTTTATATTACAAATATATTAAGCCTATCCCCAAAGTCAGCTTATAACCACTTAAAATGAATAAAAACAATGCTGTCAATATGAAATACATTCAAATACTCATGTTGTTAAAATACATTAGTTAGGGTTAGGGGATAGTATACAAATCATTATTTATATGGAAAGTTACAAAAAAATTGGAAACCCAACGTGTATGTGTGTGTCAGTGTTTAAGGAACATTGAATAATATGAATGCAATTAATGTCCAATTAATTGGTTTAAAGCACTGTTCTATTTTCCATGACTGAATCTAGTGATAACTGGTTAATAAGTTGTTAACAAACCATTATCTAACTCTTTACATATGAGCTATTTAAACAGTATTACTTTGTTAATTACAGTGACAATGAATAAAGTATACTCACTATTTGTATATAATTATTAATGTATTAACTACTGTTTATAAACTATTAATGAACTCTAGACTAATAGTTTGTAATAAGTGCTTTGTTACTGTATACTTACAGTGTTACCAAAGAAAAGAAAAAAATATATATATATGATTAATACACATGACATAGCTATGTCTGTGTATGAATGTGTATACAAATTACACATACCGGTACATGCACAGCATATTGTTTACATACATGTAAACTATGGTCTTAGTTTGGAGTTTAGTTATAATAAACCCCAAATATGGGTATTGCCATATTGTTTTTTCCCTTCTTACTTGTATTTTTTTCTGAAATCTGTGTGCAGGACGTCCAGAAGTCTACAGGACGAAGTTGGGTTAAAAACGACCCAACAACTAACCCAATGGTGGGTTGATATAGCACCGACCTAATGTTGGGTTATTTTAACCCAATAAATTAGGTAACTAGTTTTACCCAATAAATTGGGTTACAAAAAACTAATTTGTTGGGTTATTTGGCCAAAATTATGCTTTAACCAACCTAGTATTATTATTTTATTATTATACTATTATTGTCATGCAAATAAATAACTTACAACTTCAGTATATTGACAATGCTTTATTTACATTCAATGGCATTACATTCAAAGGCATTACATTCAAAAGTTATTATTGCATTTGTTTTATTTTATTTCCTAAAGGTAAGAAATTGTTTCAATAAATAAAAAAGGTGACCGTGTTTTGAGGGAACACCTCCAGGCACAGAATATTAATGCTAAAATTTATTAATTTAGAATTATGTTTTAAGTTCTAAGAAACATGGAGCACAAAAACAAATAAACAGTTGTAAACATTACAAGTTGTAAAAAAATTCATTAAGTCATTGTTGCAATTGCTTTAATTTACTTCCTTAAGGTAAGAAATTCTTTCAATAAATAAATAAATAAAAGTAATGCAATTATAAACTGCCTCATAAGACAACATTGTGTTGAGGGAACACCTCCAGGCACAGAATATTAATGCTAAAATTGATTTATTTACAATTCTGTTTTAAATTCTAAGAAACATGGAATACAAAAACACAAATAAACAAACAAAACAAACAAAATCAAGTCCACTTTATCCAATTATAAACTGCCTAAGTAGGCGACAGTGTGTTGATGGAACTCCCCCTGGCACAGAAACTGCCAAACAGGATTTGGATACTCAGGCCTCATCCACACTACTGCGTTTTAGTTTAAAAACGGAGAATTAAAACGAATACGATCTCTGTCCACACCAGTGTTTTAGCTGCGTATTAGAATTGATCTCCGTCTCCGAAACGACTGAAAACGTGGATCACGTGACCATTCACCAACACTGGGCGTGCGCGTGCCGGTGTAAACAGGCGCATGTAGGCGGTTATAAGATTGTAAAATGCAGAATTTACTTGCACAACAGCTGCTAGCAAAGACATCAACATCAGTAACACTTGTAATTCGTTATCCATGTTGCAGTCACTAACGTTACGTAGTCCAGGCTGTTTTTGTATGTTTTCTTCCCGGGGACGGGTCATGTGATGGGTGGCTGACGAATCAGGGAAGGATACGCCATGACTGGTGACACCCAATCATAGAGCCGAGCGTGAGCCTCTGCGTCAGCGTTTCTAAAGTCCTCCGTTTTGACCGTCTTCACTAAAACGCCCTCCGGGGATTCAAATGCAAAACGGGGTCGGAGCGTTTTTAAACTTCTCCGTTTTAGGTGTTCGTTTTTGCCGTTGTAGTCTGGACGGGAGGTGCAAACGTAGCAAAAGGTCTCCGTTTCTAAACGAAAACGCAGTAGTGTGGATGGGGCCTCAATTTCTAAAACATAAAATTATTTAAAGCATGTATCCACAGCTTGTAAAAGTCTGTCTTGCTCTAGTGCCGCTCCTCCCACAATGACGAAGGCTTTTGAGCAGTTGAATTTATCCCCAAGCTGCAGGACATGAGGGAATTGCCTCCGTTGCTCCTCCTCCTCCAAATATTGAATGATGTTTGTTCCAACCTTTAAATAGAATTTAGAAATGGTAAATATGCACACATGGATCAAATATTACCCAAAATGTGTTGTCATAAATGATGTACCTACAGGCTATAAATCAACAAATGCTTGTTTTGCCTCCTGGTAAGAGGGCCAAACCATCTTGCAGCCCGTTTTGTATGGCAATGGAGGAAGGATAGCTGGCAGGGTTTTCAAAGCAACATCTCCAAGAGTGTCTTTACATTAAACAAAAAGAACAATGGATTAATCTTTAAACAAGTGCATTATATTATAGACAACATATTACAACTTGACATGAAAGTACAGAGCTGTTGTGCAGGATTTTCTCACCAGAAGAAATGTTAGTCTGAACAGGAAGATCCAAGGCTCTCTTCTCGGTCTTGCGATATGAAATGATTCGTTGAGATGCATGTCCCCAAATTTCAAAAAGTCCTGAGCAATCTAAAAATGAATAAAGAAAAAGAAAAGTTAAAATCACACCAACACTTCATATGGTGCAGTAACAAAGAAATTGTGGACATTTGTTTTTCAATATGAAAAATCAAGCTTGGTGAATCAAATCAAGTGGGATTAATTTTTTTTTAAATATAGAAAAATAGAATTAAAATGCCACTAAAAGAAAAGATTTAGATTCCGATCTTATACCTATTTATTTTACGGAATCAAATCTAGAAAAAAAACATACATTTTAAATAAAAAACCGTGTATATAAAACCAACACCAATAAGCAGAAATGAAGTTGCGTATGCATGTATGTGTACCTGCATTTGTGTGGGTGTCAGGTCTCACAAATGATGCCCTAAATGTTAGGGCGCTGTTCACAAATGCACTGTTGCACCTGCGTGTGTGTTTGTGTGTAAGAGCAAGCATTGTTCCAAAATGCATTTGTGACTCAAAGCTTTCCTTTCTGTGTGAACAGAAATGTTCTGATTTATTCTGGATTTATTTTTTAAAAACTGAAAAAACCCTCTTGGGAATTGTAATAATGTAATAAATTCATACAGGTTATAGGGACATGGTGGGAAAGTTATGACAAAAGTTTGTGAATGCATCAAACACTATTTGACAAATGCATTCGCAACCATCTATGTTATTGAACTTAATACATGAAATACATTCTTCCATTCAACTTGTGGCCCACAACAATAAAACAATAACAAACAAATAATAAAATAGTTTATCTTTTACACAGGAATTTTCTCTGTAAATCGTTTGTGAATTTACATTTGAGATTTTTTTTTTACGCTGTTCAGGAGCCATGTGCCACTGAAAAGTGATGATTGAGATGCAGTTTGACCAATGTTTGCGTTACGTACATTACGTACGTTACGAAGGCAATGCAAAAAGGCACATTGAATGGCGTATTGAAGGAGTGCAAAAAGAGGACGTATGATCACCCTAGTTTAACACTTTGTAGTATTTTAAATTCACACTAGTTGGGATAGCCCAAGTAGACATTTGCGCTACAATGTAGGCCTTTATATAACACAGCATAACGTTACCTTCTTCCTGTAAGTGACTGCGACACTGGATGGACCAGGCTTCCGCTGGGTCTTGAAGCCGAGCGCGTCGGTCAAATATCTGAAAATAACTTCCCACAAAGTATTAGCAGCTAGAAAGAACATAGACAGTGAGGAAGAGTATCACAATCGAGTATTAAGAAATACCATCGGTGCCGTTAGTCGCAGATCGAAAGGGGAGATATAAACATGGAAATAATCTAAACAGAAAAAAAGTCGGCAATAATACTATGTAAGAGCTTAAAGTCACTTCATAACGAAAAAAATAACATATGTATACAATATGCATAGCCTATAGATACTGTATAGTGTAATATTAACTCACCCGTGCCGTGTATCTTCTATCACACTTGCGGTGGTCAACCGTTGAAATTTGAATTTTAACCCAACGGACTGCGTTGTTATGGAAACAACCCAATAAATGTTCCGAATAACCCAACAGAACGACCCAATATTTTTAACCCAGCTATTGGGTACGCAAAATAACCCAACGTTTTTTAGAGTGAGACTGTTTTGCCAATTATGTGAGCCAGAAAAATAGGCCTATACTGCCATCAAGTGGTTTACATTTGGTATGGTATTACATTTTATTGTATCTCTTTCTTTTAACCAGATTGCACTAATCTGTCTGTTTTAACAAATGCTACATTAATTGAAAAATAAAAAATATATTAATTCTTTTATAGAGATGAATGGTTTATAATTTAGAATATTGTTTTGTGCTCAAAATAAAAAATATATTAACCCTTTCATGTATGAATTATGATATCCTCAGTGAGGATTTTTTTTTTTTCCTATTCGTTTTTATTGCTCTTAGGGCATAAAAAATAAGATTTTAAATTTTTATTTTATTTTACACATTTTTCAAAGAGATTTTCAGATGTCCAGTTAAGTGGACAGCATGCGTTTATGGTTTAAACTGAAGAGATACTGTATTAAACATAATACAGTAATAACACAGCAATATTGTGTGTATTTAACAAACCAATCAATAAAATTATATAAAATCATGTGAAAACTATAAAATATATACAAAAAATATAAATGTGAAATATTGCAAAGGCAACTGAACTTCGCGTATCTTTGATTATGTAATGCATTAACTTGCATTATGTAATCAGATTACTTTTTGATCTATCATGCAATGCATTACATGTAATGTGCATTACGTAATTAGATGACTTTTTTTGATGAAATGAATAAAGTAATGGACACATACATTATGTAATCACATTACTTTTTTGATGTCAGTGAAAATTACATTTTAATAATACTATTAAATTTATTTACAGTCAAAAAAAGTTACTTATTTAGTTGCATATTTAAGTATTTTCAAAAACAACATTCACAGTATGAGTATGAATTGTATCTGAAATATTGCCATTGATGCATGAGGTCCACTATACAGATGATTATCTAAAATCATAACTTGGAAAATTTAACTGAGATATGTCGCTTGATGCTGCAATATTTTTTTTACCTACAAGAGTCTCCTAGGATAGAAGGAATTGTAAGGTAAATGCCTCGGACTCTGGGTCCGTATGAATTAGCTCAAATGATCTATAGGGAATTTTAATAACTAATCATGAATATGATTAATATATTGCATATTACAGTTACATTAAATTATCAAAATTGAAGATAGACTATATGAATATATGAATAATCAATCACAACAAATTATAATTCCTCATTCATACATCAATAGTCTTATTTCAGATCGATTATGAGATAATCTTTAAGGGAAATTAATGTAATTATCAAATCGGTGTTGTCCAGCAACGACCGTAAGATTAAACTATCAATTTCTCAATAAAGTTATCCCTTCTAACAAACTCCAAGAAATATTAACTTTCTGGCCGTGAACATTAATTTTCTTGTGTTTATAAAATTAAATCTACTCGATGTAGTAAATAATAAGAGCGCTGGTAGCTCTTGGGTCGTAAATCTCATTGACTCGTCATTACGAACATTTACCCAGAAACAGTCTTGAATATATAGCTTTAATAAATGCAAAACTACAGAATAAGGACTACACAATACACTGATTATATGTCTATGTACATAACATACAGGTGAACAAACAAGACAAAACGAATAACAGATGAGAGAGAGAAAGTGAGAGAGAATGAAAGCGAGGATGACTCATAAGAGTGAACTGGGTGCGCTCGCGATTCGAGGGAGAGAGAGAAGATGAGAGAGGGAGTGAGAGAGGGTAGATCACGAATGATCATGGAATAGCAAAATCACAGACCTTTTGAGAGAGCCAACAACGAACAAACTTTAAAACAAACGGAAAGCGGTGGTCACACCCGACCCACCCACCCGCCCTCACAGTTGCAGCGACTACACACTGCATAAGACTTTTACAGGCTACACTGCCTAACCCTGTGCCGCTTACGCTGACTCCGCTGTCTGCAACACCCAACATAGCGGACATGCGGGCTTCTGACACCACAACAAAGACTTTGCATTGCCACCACTCACACCCCTCCTACCACCCTTGCACGCCGTCTAAACTCACTGACAGCCAGTGCCTCAAACCACTGCATAACATGAAAATGCTGCATGCACGGGCCAACATTACGGGTCCTGCACCTGTTGACATCACAGCGCGAAAGCTTGTGCTGCCCAAATGCAGAAGGGGGGTCATGCCAATGTGTGCCCATGAAGCACCATGCGAGTCAAGGCGAGCTAAACCTAGCCGCCGCCCACAAAGAAAAGGACTGCCCTGTCCGACCAAAGACAGCCCTAGTTTGCCTCTTCCTTCCCTTTCTCTCTCTCTCTCTCTGTTGTCTGTACCAGGTTGCTGTTGTGGTTCGCCATGCTGTGCTGTCAGCCAACCAGAGGACAGCTGCCACCGAGAGAACAAAGTGAGACTCCTGATCACCGACTGCGGAACCTACAGGCTAAAAGACATTGTCAACATCGGGTCCTGGAAAAGCAAGACCCAGTTCAAGATATGCACTCCAGACGTGGTGGCCTACCACGACAGCGACACCCGGCTGTACCCGGCCCCAAACCTACACGGGTGCACCTTGACCAAAGACATTCACTATCTCTGCCCTGCTGAAGCTAAGCCTCGCACAAAAGTCACAGAGACCCAAGCAGAGATTGTGGGTGAACGATGGCTGGCTAACACACCTGCGCACACAGCCACTGTCACTCACGAACAGCATGATACAACCAGCCGTGTCAACCTGCTCAGCCAGAGTATGCCGACTCCGACAGGTGCCATCTCACACCTCGGTAACCTGTCATGGTACCATCTTCCGAGCAAAGAGTACCAGACAGCACTGGGACTCCCATCCTTTAAGAACTTCACCTTAGATCCAGAAGTAGACCCCTGGTTTGAGAAAAAGGGGGTCCCAACTCATGAACATTGCTCCTGTCAACACAACCCTCCAAGCCTGAATACCGTACCGGGGTCCAAACCGATCTGTGTCCAAATCGGTCGTGACACAGAAATGGCGACACCGAAAAATATCATATACATGTGGAAAAGTCGTAAAATTTGATTCCTTTGAAGGAATCCTTATGTGTGTGTGCATTTCTTTGTGGAAGGCACGTGGGTGTCTTGGTGTGAGGAATGTGGGTGTCACGTTACGTGTCTCTTTGTGTGTGTGTGTGTGTTGGAATGGACGAAAGAGACAACGCTCTCGTCTGGTCACACAACGAATGAAGTGACCGGGTAGGGGAAACAAACACCACAAAGTTTCCCCTGACCAGCTGGCACGCACCTTTCAGCCAAGAACCCAGGGCTGAAAAGGGGGGCGAAAGCCCATTGTTCCAGACATCACCAGCCAGCCAACAGAAACCCCTGTCAGCAGAAAGGGGGGAGCCCTCCCAGAGAACACTTACCGCTAAACGCGGTACGGCTCCCAAAGCTGAAGGGGGCGGAGCTGAAAAGGGTCAGAATCCTCTCCAGACGGATTGGGCCCCCAGCAACAGCTCTCCCCCCACAAACCTTGACAGGTTGGCCAGAAACATCCCTACGTTCACTCCAAACCCTGCAGGAGGCCATGATGTACATGCGTAGCTTCAAGACATTGACTTTCACCTGCAAACTGTCGCCAACGTGACAGCTTGGGACAAATTTTACCTGCTCAGAATTACTTCTAGCCGCGACGTACGCAGCTTCCTAGACCGTCAACCAGAGACTGTCAAAAAGGAATACCTGCAGCTGTGACAAGCCTTGATCCGTGAATTCTCTGATCCAGAATCAGAACAAGGGGTCTTCACCGCCATGGACGTCAAACAGGCCCGACCTGAACACCCACAGACCTACTACGGCCGATTCCGACACGCCTACTTCGGAGCACGAAACGAGCCCGGTATGGAAGAAGATGTCCACTTCAGGACGCTGTTCCACCGAAATCTACATCCCACAGTGAGTCATCACTTAGGCGTTCTGGCCTGTCCACGTAGCATGTCCACCCAACAGCTACGTGACTTGGTCCACAAAGCTTACACCAAGCAAAAGACTATTTCCAAAAAGACTGTAAAAGACCCCACAACCTACTCTGTCTCTGAGCACTGTTCAGAGCTGACTCTAGAGGGCGCCCAACAGCACCACAGTCACAGATCTTTCAACAGAGAGTCAAGACCGTTCCAAGCCAGCAGAGGGCAGCACAACCGTGACGGTGCTCATCCAAAGCATCGGAGCGAGCGCTCTAAGAGGTTCTGGGACCAGCATCACCCGCCGTCCAGAACTCCAAGCCCAGAAAGCCGGCCCTGGAACCCCTCTCGACATGCTACTGGTAAGCCCAAGCCTCATCGCACACCAGAAAAACCCAGTGCAGCCACGTCGGAGACAGCAGAGATCGTGAGGATGCTGAAAGAGTTTCTTCACAAGAAACATCGCGAGAGAGACAAGGACGAACCAGACATCTTATGTCTAAGCATAAGAACTGAAACCAACTGCCATCTGAAATCTGACTGCCATCTGCCTGAGCCAAGCACCACGAACACTGCTCGTCCCCCACAGACTACAGAGCTAGCTGTCACATCACAAAGTGACAGCTCCACTCCAGCACCACAGCTGACAGCTGCACACCCTACACGAAACAGCACAACCCATCACACCTGGGACCAACATCACAAAGTCCCAGGAAGTGCTGTTCCGGCTAGCTGCCCCCGCAGCAAGCCACACGTCCCTCCCGGGGGCAACCCACCAGACATTGTTATCAAATTGCAACCCATGAACCTTGCTGTTACATCACCAAATAGCAGCTCCACTCACTCCCTCCATGCGACTGCCCCCCAGAACACTGTTTGTCAGTCACCAACTAGTGAACTCATTGTTGCATCACAAACTGACAACACCTGCCATTCACTCCGGCTGACAACAACAGCCCCGATGCCAAAGTTTCTGGGAAACCTTCTTGAAAGGGGGGTAGCCAGGAAACCCTACCTAGCCTGCACTTTGGAGAAGGAAGTGAAACTTGAAGCCTTGATAGACACAGGAGCAGACCTCACTGTGATCTCATCTCAACTTTTCAAAAGACTCAAAGTTGAAGCTAAGAGACAGAATCGAACTCTTGAATCTCACACTTGTGAACTAAATGTGCATTCATACAGCCAAAATAGCATCCGGTTTGAACAGCTAACTCTAATCCACCTGTCGATAGGTTTTATGTCGCTGACTCACCCTGTGTACGTTTCACCAATGAACACTCATCCACTCATCAATGGCAAAGACCTGCTGGATCGTTTCGAGCCCTTACTGGACTTCAAAAAGCGAACTCTTTGGGCTCAAGTGCCAGAACCTCTCCCCATCCAGTCACACAGGCCACCCGAGCCAGACTGTCAGAGGTCGGGTGGCAGTCAGGCACAGAGGTCACGAGACTTTCCACAGAGCCAGACTGTCAGGTCACACAGTTCATGGGAACTCCCACAGCCAGTCACAACGACACAGACTTAGCACCAGGTCAAGTTTCAAGTTCGCTACCCTGCACCTTCCAGCCCACAAAAGACTTTAACAACTGCTGCCCCAAGGTCAAGACTGACCTGCAGCTACATGACCAAACTCATGCCCGCGCCAAGCCTGGCGCACTAACTAAAACGACTGGCACATTATGAAGCTTACCTGAGACCATCACAAAACGACCATTAGGATCGGAAATGGTATGGGTCTCTTCAAACATGACCTTTCTGTGTATAATAATAGCAGCCCCACGGGCTCTCTGAGAGAATTTGGAATGATACAATTGGTCCATCCAGGCTCTCTTAATACGGAGCAGATCTGCAGTTCGCAAGTGCGTTTCTTGCAAAAACATAATATCAGCCTTTAGGTGCTGTAAATGCAATAGAACCTTACCGGCCTTGACACTATTATTCATGCCTTTGACATTCCAAGTGACTAGACGCAGACTATGACCCGTCATCGTAGTGACACTAGCCATTTTATAAAATTAAGATCATAATAAAATCTTGATAAGGTCCATTCTGAAGGAAATGAGGATAAAGAGAGTGCAAAAAGAGAGAGTAAGGGGAGAGGAAAAAAAAAAAAAAACCCCATAGAGAACTTGACTGAGCACTCGGGCTCGACATCTTATACCACACTCCTATCTCAAAAAAAATTGAGAAAGATCATTCTCCCCCGCGTTACCAAAAATTAGAGCCTACCCACACCAAGAAACAGAGCAAAACAAGAAGTCAGAAACATGACTTCAACCATACCATACTGTAACAGTAGAAATAAGCAAGCAAAGAAGAAGAAAAAGAAAAAAAAGAATATAAGAACCATACAAATAACCACATGATCTTGTATATGTCCTATTATTACAATGCAAGTGAGCCGTTGGTTTCCTGTCAAAGGTTAAAACAGATTGTTGACTAAGCAAGGTACTTAATGAAATAGACCAAATTAACAGCCTTTCAAAGAGGCATATATTAAACACAAAATAAAGCATGAATGTTTTATGGCCATTCAGCACTTAACCAGTGGTCAAGTCCAGATCAGTTACGAAACACAAATTACACAGTAGTACTGTCCTAATATAAGTCCAATATAGTAAATGCAGTAAATGTGTTATGTGGATAGCAGATGAACCCAAGCGCAGACAGTATGCAACACACAAAGTTTAATCAAAGACAAAAACAGGGAAAACAAAACCCACGAGGGGGCAAAACAGGACTGGAGGGCAAAAATAAAGACAAACTACACTAAGACTTGACTGATAACTAGACTAACAAACAGCAACACACACTCACAATTCTCATTACACAGGATACAGACAAAGTACTGACAAGACTGTCACAGAGAATAACACGCAATGATTGTCAATGAACCGACACAGGACAGCAAACACAAGGGGATGATAAAGGGAGACACTAATGACAAGAACAGGTGAAGCTGACTAGACAATAATGAAGGCTAACGAGGAGAACAAGGGGGCGGGGTTAAGTGACGAGACAACGCAAGCACACAGCCCAAACACAAGGCCATGTGCTTGCACACAAAACATGGGTCTGTCATGATCCTGCCTCAAGACAAGAGAAAAATCAAGGACACGAGGGCAGAATCATGACAGAACCCCCACCTTAAGGAGCGGCTACCAGACGCTCCTCAAGGGGACATCAAACACGGGACATGACAGACTGAGACATTGACACAAACCAACAAAACATGACGAACAACAGCAAAGGCATACATGAATAAACAACAACAGGGTTGGGATGACATATTAAAAATAACATACAAGGAAGGGGAGGCGGAGGAAACACAGGGTTCATGGAGGATGGTCCAGGGTGGATGGGGGGACTGGGGGTCCTTGGAATACGGGCAGAGGGCTTAGGGCGAGGAATCCGGGAAGACTTGGATGGGGAAACAGTCCGGGGCTTAGAGGTAACAGGGATGGCCGGGGAAACACACAGGGGAACTGCAGAGGTGGGCGCAGCAACAGACACCGACACAGAGGAAACAGAAGACGGAGAAACAGGAATCCTGACCGGGGGAACAGCAGGGAATGGAACAGGGCACATGACAGGGGGTGTAGAAGGCGACTGTGGAGCGGGAGCCGGAACTGGGTTCTCAGAAGCAGCTTCAGAACCAGTGCTGCCCAAAGCAGACTCAGAACAAACGCTCCTCATATCAAAGTCTGAATCTGCGATGTCCGCAGCAGACTCTGGAACCGAGCTGACGGAAACAAATTCAGAAACATTGTTGTCAGTAACAGGCTCGGAAACCGCGCTGGCAGAGACTGGCTCGGGAACCGCGCTGGCTGTAGCAGCGCCCTCAGCAGCTGGTCCAGGAACCGTCGCGGGCTCAGGGGAAGGAAGAGACGGAGAACGGGAAGCCCCCTTCTTTCTCCTCTTTCTCCTGGGGCGGGAAGCAGAGGCCATGACCGGATCAGTGACCGGTTGGGGAAGCACTGCAGGAACCGTGACAGGCGGAGGGGCTTTCTCTGGCTGGGTCGACTCTGTCGCTGAGGACTCAGAAGGAGACTCCCACGAGGCCAGTCTACCTCGTTTCCCACGTAGCCCGAAGGAAGCGGATGGAGTCTCGGGAGTCGTGGAGGAGCCAACCTGGTTCCCAAACGTCGCGACGCCCATCAAACGACCCTCCGGGATCACCGGCAGACAAGCAGTGGGTGGAGAGCCCGAGGAAGAAGCCTGCGGATCCTCCCGAGAAAAATGATCCCAGAGGCGGGCATAATTCTTCAGGATCCACTCACCCTGGGGCGGGACTGGACGGTTGACCCTCTTACTTTCGGTGGGAGCTGACAACCAGCACTGTTCACGGAACTCCAATTGTCGTTGGGAGGACATACTGTCTGCTGGGTTCTTCCTTGGTCGGTTCATTCTGTTATGTGGATAGCAGATGAACCCAAGCGCAGACAGTATGCAACACACAAAGTTTAATCAAAGACAAAAACAGGGAAAACAAAACCCACGAGGGGGCAAAACAGGACTGGAGGGCAAAAATAAAGACAAACTACACTAAGACTTGACTGATAACTAGACTAACAAACAGCAACACACACTCACAATTCTCATTACACAGGATACAGACAAAGTACTCACAAGACTGTCACAGAGAATAACACGCAATGATTGTCAATGAACCGACACAGGACAGCAAACACAAGGGGATGATAAAGGGAGACACTAATGACAAGAACAGGTGAAGCTGACTAGACAATAATGAAGGCTAACGAGGAGAACAAGGGGGCGGGGTTAAGTGACGAGACAACGCAAGCACACAGCCCAAACACAAGGCCATGTGCTTGCACAGAAAACATGGGTCTGTCATGATCCTGCCTCAAGACAAGAGAAAAATCAAGGACACGAGGGCAGAATCATGACAAAATGGCCCACTGTCGAACTAAAACTGAATAGGTACTACCAATGCATTAGCTGAGAAAAAAAAAGAGAAAGAAACTGTCAGCAAAACTGAATCTACGTATGAAAATCTACGTATGAAACACGCATTGAACTTGATATAAAACCTGAAATTCAAAGTTATTGTGACCACATATCCAGTGGCCTAGTCCAGATCAAGCTCTTGGTCCAACATAATATTAGTATAAATGCAGTGAATGGACCACTTTCAAACAAAGTCAGTAAGTCCAGATGCTCTCGCGAAAATTACAAACAAAACAAACAAGCACAAAAATAAACCAAATATAACATGTGCACCCGTATACAAGCCAAAACACAATATATGCAGCCCATGTGTTTGAAATGTGCAGCTGACAGTCAGGTTAAAGTGAAAAGAAAAATGATATATGGGACGAATCGCATCACAAAGAAGAGTCAGCTCGGGCAGATGCCACGTAATCTTCAGCCTCAGTCACCGACGAGAACGACCTCTTACCCCCATCTTTGGTCCTGATGGACAGCCTCGCAGGGAAAAGTAGAGCTGGTCTAAGTCCCAGGTTATACAGATCCGCCATCACCCGCCGATATTTAGACCGTTGTGCCATCACTTCGGGCGCATAGTCCTCGTATATAGCAATGGGGTTACCTTGGAACATCAACTTGCCTCTTTTAACTCGAGCTTCGCGGATAATCCGCTCTTTTTGCTGATAGCGGTGAATCCGGATGATGACAGCGCGCGGCTTTTCTCCAGCCGCGGGTTTGTTGACGAGGGTCCTATGGGCCCGATCGATCTCCGGTGGAGAAGGCAAAACATCCTCTCCCATGACGTCAAACAAGAGCTGAGAAAAGTAGGCAGAAGGACGGGGTCCCTCAATCGATTCCGGTAGACCAACTATGCAAATGTTATTACGGCGGCTGCGAGATTCAAGATCCGAAACTTTAGCAAGCAGCTTAGCGTTGCTGTCAGACAGCGCGGTACAAGTCGCTTCCAGCGCAAGCACGCGTTCATCCAGCGCATTAGCACTGGACTCAAGAGAAGCAATCTTGTAGGAATGGTCAGATACCGCTGATTGAACGCAGTCTACCTTGGCCTCGAGTGAGGATATGGACGACTTAAATTCGGACAAGAGGGCCTGACGATGTTCATCCAATAGTTTAGCAATCCCCGCCATATTGAGCTCGCCGGAATCGCCATCTGCAAGGTCCGTTTTGGTTTCTTTTTTGCTTTGCTTACTCGATTTGGAAGTCATGTTAACGAAGGTGTATAAATTTCGTCCGTGTGAACCGTTTAAAACTGAAATAAATGTATAGATTGGCTCAAACGAAACAGTAAAAGCGGGAGAAACACGCAAACACGTCTACTCCATCTACCTTCCGGAAGTCGACCGCCATTTCAACATATTTTAACACAAGGAACTGTGTTTACTCACATTTGAAAACACCCGTGATGTTCGATAATGACCTCTAAATATCCTCTCCCGTGGCCTCGTGGGATAGAAAAGTATCCGTCGATGGATGCATCAGAATCTGGGCAGAAGCAGTAGGTCATCCAGGAACTTCTCGCCTACTCTTTTATGAATACTGATGTTTCGAACGTACTACTTCTTTCACATACTGTTTTCTCCTACTATAAAGTAGGTAAATAGGCATATTCGAACGCACTATTAGTATACGTACGTCCGAATCTCGCGAGATTAGTACGTCACCCAGGTAATTCCATAGACAGTATATAAGAGGGTAATTCTCGGGTAATTTTATGAATGCAAAGGATTCGTACAAACTTTTTCGCTCGCCTACTGCTTTTCCCCTACTATAGCCTATAATAGGGAAATATGCGGTTTCGAAAAAAACTTAGATAAATATCGCAGATGAGCACATTACAACATGAAATAGACATCCGAGTGAGTGATGTATGTGTCCTATTGTGTAGGAGAATTTACTGTTGTCAACACTGTTTATATATTATATGATAAAGTAACTAAACATATTGTCACAGCCACGCCCTCATCATCACTCACTCCATCCTCATCATCACTCGCTCCACCCACTCGTTCACTTTCCCCTGAGTTCTAATCACCTTCACCTGGCCTCTTCATCAGTCACACCCTTTATACACCACTCTCACTCACCAGTCATTGTCTGGTCTCGTCAAACACCATTGACATACAGACTCATCTACGCTACTCACCTCAGAGAATCTACTTACCTGTCGTGTTCGGTGTCTCCCATCTGCTGTCTTCAACCATCCGTCTGCCTTCCATTAATAACCCTCGCGAACCCTTTCGCCAGCATCTACAACCAAGAGACATTGTTTACCATTCAGTTAAGTCTTTGTGAACTCTAACTTCAATGTATCTACTCACCATTGCATCCCGGATCTGTTGCACCTTGTTCAATAAACTTCTATTCAACTTACCACCTGTCTGCTTCCGTTGTATCCGTGACAGAAGACCAGACCCCATGCAAGCTGCAGCCGATTCCGAGGATTCACCACCGCGCGATACTTTCGCGGATCTGGTTCAAGCTGTTAGTCAAGCCTTACAACAAAATCCACCAGTTAATCCTTCATTCATCGCTGATGTCTCTCAAAATCCTCACCTCCCTTCACTTCCGCAAACACCCGCTGCTTCGGGAGCTGCCTCTGCGAGTCCCATGGCCCGGCCAGCGACATACTCAGGCGAGGCGGAGAACTGCAGCGGCTTCCTCCTGCAAGTATCATTATACTTTGAGATGCAACCTCATCTTTTCTCTAACGACTCAGCCCGGGTGGCGTTTATAATATCTCTGTTATCTGGCCGCGCTCTCCAATGGGCACATTCCATCTGGAATTCTAACTCACCCATCATAAAATCTCTCTCCAGTTTTCTTCAACATTTCAAGATCGTATTTGGATTATCTGCTGATAGACTGTCCATTCACGATCAACTCTTCAATCTACATCAAGGCTCAAATTCCGTTTGCGACTACGCTCTTCGCTTCCGCACCCTAGCGGCCTCCAGTGACTGGAACGAAACAGCTTTAATTACAGTGTTTCGACGTGGCTTGAGTTTGAGAATCCGTCAGCTAGTGGTCGTTTTTGATGACTCAATGGGTCTCGAAAATCTCATTCAAAAGACCATTCAAGTTTCCCAGCGTTTCTCAGCATGTGAACATCCTGCATCAGCCGCTGTAAGTTCTCCGTCCTCTGCACCGTCTGCCGCTCCTCCAGCACCAGAGCCCATGCAAATAGACTCCTCTCGTCTCACTTCAATCGAACGTCAACGAAGGATCCAGTATCACTTGTGCATGTATTGCGCTTCCGATCAACACCTCCTCAGTGGCTGTCCCATTCGACCTCCGCGTACTGCGGTAAGCACCATTCAAGTTCCTCCTAAAATTGAAACTCTCAATCGTACCATGGTTCTGCTACTCACCCCTCGTCTTTGTGTCTCCGCGCAAGCCTTACTCGACTCCGGTGCCGAAGGGAACTTAATTTCCACCCAATTACTCCAAAAGTTAAACCTTCGAAAGATCAGAACGCATCAAGATCTCCGAGTACAAACCATTCAAGGTAAACCTCTGGGTCGAGGAAGAATTCGTCACTTTTCACCCACTGTCACTCTACAGATTGGATGTCTTCATACAGAGAGGATGTCATTCATGGTGCTGGAGGAGTCAACTGCTGAACTCATCCTGGGACGCCCATGGATGGTACAACACCAACCCTCTGTCAATTGGAGAACTGGAGAGATCTTACGCTGGGGTGAACAGTGCTTTTCTAACTGCTTGTCTTCAATCAAAAAATCATCTTCTTCCTCTCCATGTAAGATAAACCCATCGTGTCAAGTCAATTCTACCACAGTCGAGAGTCCTGAAGTCCAACATTCTGTGACGATTCCCTCTGAGTATGGGGCGTTCCAGGATGTGTTCAGCAAACAACTAGCGACCCAATTACCACCTCACCGGCCATGGGACTGCGCTATCGACCTGCTACCTGGAGCCACCTTACCCAAAGGCCGTATTTACCCCCTGTCCATCCCGGAGCAGAAGGCCATGGAGGAGTATGTGGAGGAAGCTCTTCATCAGCAATTCATCCGTACATCTACCTCCCCTGCCGCTTCGAGTTTTTTCTTCGTGGGTAAGAAGGATGGAGGCTTGCGGCCGTGCATCGACTACAGACACCTGAATTCCCAAACCATCAAGTACAGCTATCCTCTTCCTCTGGTCCCAGCGGCTTTGGAACAGTTGCGTGGGGCTCAAATCTTCTCCAAGTTAGATCTTCGTTCGGCCTACAATCTCATCCGTATTCGACGGGGTGACGAGTGGAAGACCGCGTTCGTCACTCCCTCCGGCCATTATGAATACCTCGTTATGCCCTTCGGACTGTCCAACGCTCCAGCAGTCTTCCAAGGTTACATGAACGAGATCTTCAGAACCTACCTCAATCGGTTCGTAATAGTGTACATCGACGACATTCTCATCTTCTCTTCCTCACTCTCTGAACACCGCAAACACGTCAATCAAGTCCTAGAAAAACTGAGAGAACATAAACTGTACCTTAAACTCGAAAAGTGTGAATTCCATATCCCATCCGTACAGTTCCTGGGTTACATCATTGACCAACATGGGGTACAAATGGACCAGAGGAAGGTGGAAACCATTCACAACTGGCCACAACCCACTTCAGTCAAGGAGCTCCAGCGGTTTTTAGGATTTGCAAACTTCTACAGAAGATTTATCAAGGGTTACAGTCTCATCAGTACTCCGTTGACCTCATCGCTGAAAGGCCGGCCCAAGTCTCTGTCCTTATCCTCAGAAGCCCTCCAAGCATTTCACGAACTCAAGAACGCATTTGCTACCGCCCCAATACTGGTTCATCCCAACCCCGATCTTCCTTTCATCGTCGAAGTGGACGCTTCATCTACCGGTGTTGGGGCTGTGTTATCTCAGCGGCAGGGTGAGCCTCCCAAACTCCATCCATGCGCCTTCTTTTCCAAGAAGCTGTCCCCGGCGGAGCACAACTATGATGTCGGCAACCGGGAACTCCTGGCTATCAAACTAGCACTGGAAGAGTGGAGGCATTGGCTGGAGGGGGCTAACTACCAATTTGAGGTTATAACTGATCATCGAAACCTTGAGTATCTGAGAGAAGCTAGAAGATTGAATCCTCGTCAGGCCCGCTGGGCACTCTTCTTCACCAGGTTCGACTTCCGTGTCACCTATCGCCCTGGCGGTAAGAATGTCAAAGCAGACGCCTTATCCCGTCTTCACCAATCTTCCTCTGAAGAAAACTCTTCTGAACCTGTCCTTCCTCCAGCCATCTTCCTCAACCCCATCATATGGGACATTGATGAGCAAATCTCCCAAGCTAATAATCTCCAACCTGCTCCGCCGGGAGGTCCAGAAGGGCTCACCTTTGTACCACCTCAGCTCCGTACCACCCTTCTGGACTCTGCTCACACCGCTCCGGGCTCTGGACATCCAGGTAGTAGGCGTACCCTCTCGCTCCTCAGTCAACGGTACTGGTGGCTATCCATCTCTTAGGACGTCTCACGTTACATCAGTGGATGCTCAGTCTGTGCCATTACCAACACTCCCAGAAAGCTCCCTGAGGGTAAATTAGTGCCTCTACCCATTCCTCAGCGTCCATGGTCCCATCTAGGCATTGACTTTATGACTGACCTCCCTCGATCCAATGGATACACCTGTGTGTTTGTTGTAGTGGATCGGTTTTCCAAATCATGCAAGTTGATTCCAATGCCCGGACTTCCTACTGCCTTTGAAGCGGCCGAAGCTCTCTTCACCTACGTCTTCCGAAACTTCGGCATCCCTGAAGAAATCGTATCGGACCGAGGACCTCAGTTCATCTCTCGGGTATGGAAGGCTTTCTTCAAACTCCTCGGAGTCACGGTTAATCTATCTTCCGGATATCATCCTCAGACTAACGGTCAGACTGAGCGGAAGATCCAGGAGATTGGACGTTACCTCAGATCCTATTGCCACCAGTACCAAGACAGCTGGAACCAATTCCTCCCCTGGGCAGAATATGCCCAAAACTCCCTTAGACAAAGTACCACTGGACTCACCCCATTCCAATGTGTCTTAGGGTACCAACCTCCTCTTTTCCCTTGGTCAGGTGAACCGTCAGAAGTTCCAGCTGTCGATTATTGGTTCCATCAAAGCGAGAGGGTATGGGACTCAGCTCATGTACACCTTCAGCAGGCAGTGCGGAGACACAAGAGACAAGCCGACCGTCACAGAACCGAACCTCCTCAATACCACCCTGGTCAAAAGGTTTGGCTCTCGACGCGAGACATACGCCTCCGCCTGCCCTGCAAAAAGCTGAGTCCTCGATACATCGGACCATTCACGGTGCAGAGGCAGCTCAATGACGTCACTTATCGTCTCAACCTTCCACCTGAGTATAGAATTGCACCATCATTCCATGTATCTCTGTTGAAACCTCACACTGAACCTGTCACTCCTCCCTCCTCAGTTCCTGCCCAGGATGACGTGCCTCCTCCTCCCGTTCCCGTAGAAGAGGAGTCCATCTACCGAGTTCACGACATCTTGGACTCTCGGCGACGAGGTTCCCAGTTGGAATACCTGGTCGACTGGGAGGGCTATGGACCTGAGGAACGCTCCTGGGTTCATCGAGATGACATCCTTGACCCTACTCTTCTCACCCAGTTTCATGCCGACCATCCTGACCGTCCTGCACCCAGAGGTCGTGGGAGACCTCGTCGCCGTACTCGCCCCTCTTCTCAGCCGTCAAGAGCCGCCTCGGGAGGGGGGGGTACTGTCACAGCCACGCCCTCATCATCACTCACTCCATCCTCATCATCACTCGCTCCACCCACTCGTTCACTTTCCCCTGAGTTCTAATCACCTTCACCTGGCCTCTTCATCAGTCACACCCTTTATACACCACTCTCACTCACCAGTCATTGTCTGGTCTCGTCAAACACCATTGACATACAGACTCATCTACGCTACTCACCTCAGAGAATCTACTTACCTGTCGTGTTCGGTGTCTCCCATCTGCTGTCTTCAACCATCCGTCTGCCTTCCATTAATAACCCTCGCGAACCCTTTCGCCAGCATCTACAACCAAGAGACATTGTTTACCATTCAGTTAAGTCTTTGTGAACTCTAACTTCAATGTATCTACTCACCATTGCATCCCGGATCTGTTGCACCTTGTTCAATAAACTTCTATTCAACTTACCACCTGTCCGCTTCCGTTGTATCCGTGACACATATGTTATCTATTTTATTTGTCCATTGGTACTGTTGATAAATTGAGGAACATTTATGTTGGATAAAAAGTGAGTTAACACATCAGCATCAGCCTCAACATGTAAAAGTTTATTGTGCTCATAAAAGGAAAACTTAAATTAAAATAAAATAAAAAGTAAGATCATTTTGTTACTTGTAATACAGAAATCAAAATGACATTGTGCTGTTAACATGTCTGTTTTTTATTATGTTTTGTGTATTTTTGGAAGGATTGTGAAGTTCCTGCAAACTGGTATATCATCATCACTGAGGATTAGGAGCCCAGAGCTGATACCTGGAAATGGTGCCATGGATGAGACCCTCCATCCCTCCACCGGCCCTTACGAGACCCTCCATCACTCCTCCGGCCCTTATGAGACCCTCCATCCCTCCACCGGCCCTTATGAGACCCTCCATCCCTCCACCGGCCCTTATTGCCTCAGATTGTGAAGCACAGCAGCAAGCAACAACCTTTAGGCACAAGTCATGGCTCACCTCTGGCCATGAAGAAAATAGAGCACCAGCTTGTCTTACAGCATGTTAAAGGCTCACTCTACTATGCTTCTCTCACAGGAGTGTATGCTGTTGAGACGAGTCTCACAGGTACTGTACAGACTCTCTGTATGTGGTGATGAGGGAGACAATGCACTCAGGCAAAGATAGCCTCATGTCCCTTTCCCATCCATGATCAGATTCCAGTCTGACTGCACCAATGAGGGACATGATGGACGGCAGAGACAGGAGAAGGTGGGAACGCTGGTCAGCTGATTCATCAGAATAAAGCTGAAGAATGAGAACCGCTGTGTTGAGATGGCAGTGTGGGGTTCACCGCCTGTAAATATGTGATTGTTAGAACAAGAAGTATGAATAAAGCTTTGTTTCATGTGTTGTTGACTTGTATATATTTATTTACTGTGATTGTTACTTTTTTTAATCTTTTATTCATGTTTCTTATTGTTGTCAGTAAATAAAAATAAATTGTTTAATTAAATAATGCCTTAATTCATTGCCTGACTGAAAATCGAGATGTGTTCACTGCATTTGTGTGTATTCAAGCATAGCTATGTCATATGACAAAACAAATTACATTTAGCTTGTTTTACTAAAATGTATAATTTTCAGTATAAAAAAAAAGTAATATTAAGTATTGGTCAGCATTTAACATTATTATTGTGCATTGGGGTGGGCTAGGAATGCAATTCATTTTGGGGGAGGCTAATTTTAATTTTTAAGGGGTAATGCTTACATTTTCGCAGAATAAAATCAACAGTTTTCTCCAAAGGCGAGATCTTCGTGCAGCTGTCCATCTCCTTTGTACAGACATTACATATGATGAGTAAAATCATTTTAGGTAGGGCTGTCGAGTGATGTTGGGCACCTGATGTTATGAGGTGTTAGTGCACCTGTCGCTCATGTTATTTTGTTATTGCAGAACTTATAGTTACATACAAACTTGATGTACTTATTTCAATTAATGAGTTCAAGTTACATCTAAACAAATTATTCAAATCTGTCTGCACTTGCTCTTAACGTTTAATCTTGTTTTATTGTTGTATATGTGTGTGTTGTGTAATCTGTTTTATGTAGTTATGTATATTGTGTGCTGCTACCTTGGCCAGGGCTCACTTGTAAATGAGATATTTATCTCAATGTGATTATTTCCCTGGTTAAATAAAGGTTTAATAAAAAATAAAATAAAGATCAGGGAAAGATACCATGGTTGTATCTTTCAACAATGAACAATCATAATGAAAAAAACAAAACACATAAATAGCATGGGTTTGCTTACATCACAATATAAGATTATATACACAGGGGAAAAAAGCACAATGACGAGGTTAAATATAATGAATAATTCATCATAATACATAAAGAAAATGCATTTTTTTGTTTACTATTTATAAGCCTGAGGGTTAAATTGAACAAGAAAAAGTGGAAAACAATGGAGATTTAAGTGACTTTTGCTTGTTTTGCATATAAAATGAAGAAATTTTATCAACATATTCAAGAGATGACGATTTGGGGGTTTTGTAATAAAAAAATATATCTTTCAGGATAAAACTGTGGGTTAAAAATATAAGAACTTAAATCAACCCATAATTTATAATAATAATTTGTTACATTACATAGCGCTTTTTCTGGGACCTCAAAGCACTTCACATATGTCTGGGGGACATATGGATGGGCTTCCATATGGAAGGGGGAAATATCCTCAACCACCACTGTAGTGTATGGACCAATCAGACACGCACTAACAATTAATTATATTTCATTAATAATCCAGCAAACTCACTCTCCCAAACAAAGGTCTATGAAACTCCCCCCAAAACTAACATCACAAATTAAGCTTACCCACTGGCAGAACCTGGTGTCCTGTTACAGGACACATTAAGACTGATGACAAGTTTTACGACCCCAAAAGGAATTTCCAGAGGGCTGTGACACTCACTTAATTCTGACTGAGGAGAAGAAATAAACCCTGTTAATCCTATATATTCTATATATTATATATATATATATATATATATATATATATATATATAACCACTTGAGAAATGTATAAACATGCATCTAATTTTCCCATCTCATGATTTTCCTTTTATGTGGTTTGGCTTATGTTTTATTGTAAACTCTAATGGGTTAATGTTTCAAACTTTGCAAACTATGGTTAACCAAAATCATGCGTGGCACGTTTGGTCTCTATAAACTCCTAATTTCGTCCCCCATTTGTTCATTTACATTACATTTTGCTAACTTTGTGACGCATTAGTATTATAAGAATCTTGAAGATTCTTCTCTTAAACACCCAATGAAATTACATATTCAAATGCCTCCTAGAACACAATGGGTTGTAAAATTTTCCCTCCAAAGGAAACACTTCTTATTGGCTCACAGACCCCCAGAGGCTGTGACATCTTCAAGCTATAAAATCACTGATCACAAGATCAGCCACCCTCTTATGCTCTCTTACCCTGGCTCTCTTACTCTCGTGGTCCTTCCTGAGAAGTCCTAATATGAAGATGATGCTGAACTAGAAGTCCCCCAAGGACCCACAAGCTTGTGCCAGGCTGCGGCCTTGTCTTTCCATTCACCAAAGATCCTCTGACTCCCACTGGTTCTCTCTCATCAAAACAACATCAACCAAGATCAACTGAAGCCCAACAAATTGCATCAGGACAGTTTAATTCAAATGGGCGGGTCATGCAAGTATCAAACTTAAGTCTCATTATTTGATACATTAAGTATCCTTACCCCTTTTAAAGAAGGGCGTGTTAGAACTAAACTGATGGTTTGCTCAAGGCTGATGATCTGCTGATAATTCAAACAATGCTATAACCTCTTGCTTTCCTATATTCTGCTTCAGCTCTCTTTCCTGTATGTATGTATATGTATGTATGTATGTATGTATGTATGTATGTATGTATGTATGTATGTATGTGTATGTTAGAGTAGTTTAGTCTAGTTAATAAAGTCTTTTTCATATCACACGTAAGGTTGTCTGTGTCTCAAGCTCATATCCGGAGTCAATAATCATAGATTTTTGGCTACTTGCTCTTAGTAGTACTAAGTAAGAAAGACATTTCCCATGCCCCGGAAATGTACATTTCTATTAATTAATAACCAATATTGAGGGTTCACAGGATGAACTGAGTAATTGGTTGTAATGTTACGGTAATGTAGCTACATCAAGGTAATCCGATTAACTGATCCAAATATTCATAATCAATTATAACAAGTTATGATTGGTTATTAATATTTCATAGAGCTAATTTGCTACATAATATTGGTGGAGAATGCATAGGGCATGATTAAACAAAGGTTATGAGTTTAAACCACGGTCAACCGAAAAAGTGTGTATGTGAAAATCCCGGTCAGAATAGGACATGACATGCGAAATGGCATTTAGTTCACTAGTTGCTGGCTTGTTTAGATGCAGATAAAGTGATCGCTTGAATTGACATCTCTACTGTAATTGAAAGAGTCTTAACACATTTTAGCATACATTCAAATGGTATCAGTATAAGTCATTGAAAGTCCTCGATCTTGAACTTTCTATACATACTTATTTACTCCTAATGATTATTCATCAGACAGACAGTAGTAGATGTTTTACCCACTGAATATGTTTCTTGCCGAAAGGTCCTTGAACTTTAACCTAGTATACAGACTCACAGACTCATTGTGATATTTCATCAGCCATACAGTAGTCCATGTTTGACCTACTGAATAGTTTTTTAACCAAAAGGTCCTTGAACTTTAACCTACTATCAATACACTCATTGTGTTGTTTCATCACACATAATAGTCCATATTTGACCTTATGAACACCTGAATGGCCAAAGAGACCTTGGTTTGAACTTTCAAAACATACTCATAGACTCGTTCTGATGTTTCATTAGTCAGACAATAGTCCACATTTGAACTACTGAACATATTTGTTCAAATACTTCAAATAAAAAGACTCTTTGGCCAGAAATATGTTTAATAGGTCAATAATGAACTACAGTCTGGCTGATAAATACTTCAGAAGGTGTCAATGAGTATGCCATGGAAGTTCATGATCAAAGACTCCTCAGCCATAAAGTTCAGCAGGTCAATTTGTCTGGCTGATTTAACATCTGAATTCTGTATGTATGTTCTATACATGTTCTATACCTCTGTATGTATGTTCTATACTCAAGGAGTATGTATAGAAAGTTAAAGTTTGAGGAGTCAAACTTTGGCCAGAAAAATGTTCAAAGGGTCAAATTTTAACTACTGTATGGCTGAAGAAACATGAAAAAAAGTCTATGAATATGTCTAGAAAGTTCAAGATCGAGGACTCTTTGGACAAAAATATGTTCAACGGCTCAAATTGTTTGACTACTATATTGCAGATGAAACATCAGAATGATTCAATGACAATTGTTAGAAAGTTCAAGTTCAAGGACTCTTTGGCCAGAAATATATTCAATGGGTCAAATTAAAAAAAAAGAATTCTATGAAATGACTCTATGAAATGGCCAAGATATATGTTCAACAGGTCAAATATGGACTACTGTCTGTCTGATGAGTCTATGGTATGTAGAGATGGGAATTGATAAGAATTTAACGATTCCGATTCCATTATCAATATTGCTTATCGATCCAATTCCTTATCGATTCTGTTATCGATTCTCATTGGGTGAGGGAATAAGTACAAATTTGTTTGTTTGTATTACAGTTTTTCTCATTTTTGCCAAATAGAAATTTCTTTGGGATTTATGTACAGTTTATGAAAAAAAAGAGACAGAATTGCTGCAGTAAAGACTTTATTTGCAAAAGAACATTACTGCAAGACATTCCTCTCCCTTGTCCTGGTCCTTGCCCCACTCCTCTCCCTTGTCCTGGTCCTTGCCCCACTCCTCTCCCTTGTCCTGGTCCTTGCCCCACTCCTCTCCCTTGTCCTGGTCCTTGCCCCACTCCTCTCCCTTGTCCTGGTCCTTGCCCCACTCCTCTCCCTTGTCCTGGTCCTTGCCCCACTCCTCTCCCTTGTCCTGGTCCTTGCCCCACTCCTCTCCCTTGTCCTGGTCCTTGCCCCACTCCACTCCCTTGTCCTGGTCCTTGCCCCACTCCTCTCCCTTGTCCTGGTCCTTGCCCCACTCCTCTCCCTTGTCCTGGTCCTTGCCCCACTCCTCTCCCTTGTCCTGGTCCTTGCCCCACTCCTCTCCCTTGTCCTGGTCCTTGCCCCACTCCTCTCCCTTGTCCTGGTCCTTGCCCCACTCCTCTCCCTTGTCCTGGTCCTTGCCCCACTCCTCTCCCTTGTCCTGGTCCTTGCCCCACTCCTCTCCCTTGTCCTGGTCCTTGCCCCACTCCTCTCCCTTGTCCTGGTCCTTGCCCCACTCCTCTCCCTTGTCCTGGTCCTTGCCCCACTCCTCTCCCTTGTCCTGGTCCTTGCCCCACTCCTCTCCCTTGTCCTGGTCCTTGCCCCCACTCCTCTCCCTTGTCCTGGTCCTTGCCCCACTCCTCTCCCTTGTCCTGGTCCTTGCCCCACTCCTCTCCCATGTCCTGGTCCTTGCCCCACTCCTCTCCCATGTCCTGGTCCTTGCCCCACTCCTCTCCCTTGTCCTGGTCCTTGCCCCACTCCTCTCCCTTGTCCTGGTCCTTGTCCCACTCCTCTCCCTTGTCCTGGTCCTTGCCCCACTCCTCTCCCTTGTCCTGGTCCTTGTCCCACTCCTCTCCCTTGTCCTGGTCCTTGCCCCACTCCTCTCCCTTGTCCTGGTCCTTGTCCCACTCCTCTCCCTCGTCTTCCTCTCCCCCCGTGCAGGCATTTTTCTTTCTTTCTTTCTTTCTTTCTTTCTTTCTTTCTTTCTTTCTTTCTTTCTTTCTTTCTTTCTTTCTTTCTTTCTTTCTTTCTTTCTTTCTTTGCTCTATATTGTTCCTCTTCCACACAAGATCAGCCCAAAGAGTCCTCTTTCACATTATACAGTAACATATGGTCATGTGGTTGAAATACAGTAAACTCAACACCTGAGTGTAATTCCTTGGATATCAGCTGTAATTTATATATTTGCAAACATTCACTAAGCTGTTTCTCAGTAGCAATGGAATAAAATACAGGGAATATATTTGTTTCAATTCACAATATGAACAGCTGTTCACTTTGACTTTAGCCTATATAAGTTATGTTTAGAACATGATGTTATCTGTTCTGACATACAGTGTGAAAGCATTTGTATATTTTACAGTAAAATTACAATGTTTTGGTCTTGGTTGAGCTTGTGAGTAAAAGAAGTTCAAGCATTTTAAATTTGTGTTGACTGTATGCATTATGTGTCAAAGCAACAAGAAATGTGTTACTTGTATAGCCTACAAAGACGGATGTTGTGCTAACTGTGTTAAGAGTTTAGGAAACTTGTTAAATGTATTGAAAAAACTGTAAATTATTGTTTCGTTGCATTGCATACAAGAACTAACTTCTTCCCTTGTGCATTGAAATATAACACAAAACAATCATTTATGCATTGCATGCAAGATCTAACTTATATCGTTGTGCATTCAAGAATAACATTATATGTATTTGATACAATATCTGACTCATTGAGTTGAGCATGCAAGAGATGCTTCTGAATTGCAATGCAATAAATTTTTTGCCCAGCGAATGCATATAACAACTCTTTCCGTTATGCATTGAAGAGATACAAATAAGCTATGCCGTTGTTTCATTGCACTGTATATACAATAAATTACTTTGACTTGTGCAGAGATAACACATAAAATAAAATCTGTTTTGTTGCATTTTATACAATAACTAACTTATTTATTTGTGCAATGAAGAAATATCACATAAATAGGAGCTGTTGCATTGCAATACATACAGAACTCTTTTGGTTGTGCATTGAAAAATAACATAAACTATGTACTGTTTCATTGCATTGTACACAAGAGCTAACTTATTCAATTGTGCACTGAAGAGATAATACAAAGTGCTGTTGCGTTACATTGCATACAAGATCTGACTTATTATGTTACAAGAATACAAGAAGTATTCTTGCACATAGGAGAATAACGTATGTTGCATTCAAGAAATAAAATACAAGAACTAAAAGACAAGTTTAAAAATTACTGTGAGCCTCGAAAAAACCTTCCGTACATCAGACACGTGTTTTTCACGAGATCGCAAGGGCCTGCAGAAACTATCGACATGTACGCCACGGATCTGAAAAGCAAAGCGAAAGACTGTGAGTTTGGTGATCTGCACGTTTCATTAATTCGTGATAGGATTGTATGTGGCGTAAGAGAGGTTCAACTGAAAGGCAGACTTCTTAGAGAAACGGATCTCACATTGGAAAAGGCCATAGACATTTGCAGGTCCAGCGAGATCACGTTGAGTCAGATGAAAGCACTCAATGATGAAGTAAATGTACACAAAGTTGAATCCATAAAGCCAAAGAAAAGAGACACCAAATCAGAGCAGACGTCAGTGATGAGAAAGGAATGCAGCAGATGCGGCAACAAGCACGAGTACAGAAAATGCCCAGCCTATGGGAAAACATGTAAGTCTTGCCAGAAGACAAATCATTTTGCAAAGATGTGTAATACCAAAGACCTGCAGAGTTAGAGTAAAAGAATGCACGTGATCGAACAAGATGGTAACATGTTTATTGGTACAGTAACAGTGTCATGATTCTGCCTTGGTGTTCTTGATTTTCTCTGGTCGTAAGGCAGGATCATGACAGAATCATGTTTTGTGTACAAGCGCATGGCCAATTGTTTGGGCCATGTGCTTGTGTTGTCTCGTTACGTTACCCCGCCCCCTTGTTATCCTCGTCTTGTCATTATTACCTAGTCAGTGTTACCTGTTACCTAGTCAGTGTCACCTGTTCCCCTCGTTAGTTTCTCCCTTTTTAATCCCCATGTGTTTGCTGTCCTGTGCCGGTTCATTGTCAATCATTGCGTGTTCATCTCTGTGATAGTCCTGTGAGTAGTTTGTCTGTATCCTGTTTAATGAGAATTGTGAGTTTGTGTTGCTGTTTGTTAGTCTAGTTTTCAGTGAAGTCTTAGTGTAGTTTGTCTTTGCTTTTGCCCTCCAGTCCTGTTTTGCCCCCTCGTGGGTTTTGTTTTCCACTGTTTTCTGTTATAAATAAACCTTGTGTGTTTGCATACTGTCTGCGCTTGGGTTCTTCTGCTATCCACATAACAAACAGTGGAAAAAGAAAGAAATGTAATGTCCATCAACTCAAGTAAGGAGGATGAACAATGGGTCGAGACAATCCAGATAAACAAGAATGATGTAAAAGTGACACTGGATACAGGAGAAGTGTTTGCATACTGTCTGCGCTTGGGTTCTTCTGCTATCCACATAACAGAATGAACCGGCCAAAAAGGAACCCAGCAGACAGTATGTCCTCCCGGCTCCAGTTACAACGGGAACAATGGTGGTTGTCGGCTCCCACCGACAGAGAGAGGGTCAACTGTCTGGTCCCGTCCGAGGGTGAGTGGATCCTGAAGAATTATGCCCGACTCTGGGATCATTTCTCCCAGGAGGATCCACAGACTTCTTCCTCGGGATCTCCACCCTCTGCCTGTCTGCCTGCGATCCCGGAGGGTCGCGTTCTTGCTGTTGCTACGCTTGGGGACCAAGCTCACTCGACTCCTGAGATTCCATTCGCTTCCTTCGGTCTTCATGGGAAACGAGGTAGACGGGCCTCGTGGGAGTCTCCTTCTGAGTCCTCAGCAACAGAGTCGACCCAGCCAGAGAAAGCCCCTCCACCTGTCATGGTTCCTGCGGTCACAGATCCGGTCATGGCCTCTGCTTCTCGCCCCAGGAGAAAGAGGAGAAAGAAGGGGGCTTCCCGTTCTCCGTCTCTTCCTTCCCCTGAGCCCGCGACGGTCCCTGGACCAGCTGCTGAGGGTGCTGCTACAGCCAGTGCGGTTCCTGAGCCAGTCTCTGCCAGCGCGGTTCCAGAGTCTGCTGCAGAGAAGACGGTTCCAGAGTCAGTGGCAGAGAGCACTGTTTCTGACTCCACTACGGAGAGCACAGTTCCAGATTCAACCGCTGAGAGCGCTGTTTCCATGACTGATTCGAGGAGCTCGGTTTCTGAGTCGGCTTCGGAGCGCGCTGATCCCGAGTCTGTGTTCATGAGCGTCGAGTCCGATTCAGAGAGTTCTGTTCCTGCTCCACAGCCACCTGCTACACCCCCTGTTATGTGTCCTGTTCCTTTTCCCGCTGTTTCTCCGGTCAAGAGTCTTGTCTCGCCACCCTCTGCTTCCCCTGTCATGATTCCCGCTCCGTCGCCCACTGCACCTCCTGTCCCTGTTCAACCCCGGACTGTTTCCCCCAAGACTTCTCATGTGTCTCGATCCAAGTCTGCTCAGATTCCTCGCCCTCAGCCCGCTCCCCGTAAACCCAAGACCCCCGTTCCACCCATTCACCCAGGACTACCCCCTATGAATTCTCTTGTTGTTGGGCCATGTGCTTGTGTTGTCTCGTTATGTTACCCCGCCCCCTTGTTATCCTCGTCTTGTCATTATTACCTAGTCAGTGTTACCTGTTACCTAGTCAGTGTCACCTGTTCCCCTCGTTAGTTTCTCCCTTTTTAATCCCCATGTGTTTGCTGTCCTGTGCCGGTTCATTGTCAATCATTGCGTGTTCATCTCTGTGATAGTGCTGTGAGTAGTTTGTCTGTATCCTGTTTAATGAGAATTGTGAGTTTGTGTTGCTGTTTGTTAGTCTAGTTTTCAGTCAAGTCTTAGTGTAGTTTGTCTTTGCTTTTGCCCTCCAGTCCTGTTTTGCCCCCTCGTGGGTTTTGTTTTCCACTGTTTTCTGTTATAAATAAACCTTGTGTGTTTGCATACTGTCTGCGCTTGGGTTCTTCTGCTATCCACATAACAAACAGTGGAAAAAGAAAGAAATGTAATGTCCATCAACTCAAGTAAGGAGGATGAACAATGGGTCGAGACAATCCAGATAAACAAGAATGATGTAAAAGTGACACTGGATACAGGAGCTGAATGTAATGTCATGTCAGAAAGAGTGTACAAGTTGCTAAACATAGCAGGGAGACTACAGAGGTCAAGCTGCAAACTTGTTACATATTCTGGGCATAAGATGGCACCATTGGGCAAGAAAGCACTGAATTGTGTGTACAAAGGACAGAAATACAAAATCTTGTTTGAAATAATGAAGCATGATGCATCTGCCATTCTCTGACGATCTGCATGTCAAAAAATGGGCATGATTAAAAGTATGAAATTGAAAAGAGTAGTGACATTCTCAAGGATTTTGACGATCTATTTGAAGGATTAGGCTGTTTACGAGGAGAACACCACATACAACCCAGCAAACACGTGACGTAACGTGACGTCAGTATTGGTCGTGGGTTTGTCACGTCACCAAAAGACTAACAAAAGACGTTGTGGCATGACCCATCATCTCGTGACCACGGCGCTTGGCCGCTTCCTTACCTTCCCACAACGTTGTCTAAAGACCAACTGATGACCAATTACCTCCTCACCACGTCTTAGCCACGTCATGATGTTGTCACAACGTACTGGAGACGTTGGCGACGTCGTAGCGACCTCTTTTGGTGTTTCACTTTGACGGTTGTGGCGACATCCTATGCTAACGTGAGCGTGACTAAAAATTACCAGCACGTGATGTCGTCACAACGTCATATTGTTTGCTGGGAAATTGATCCAAATATTAGACCAGTTGTGCATGCTCCAAGAAGGATACCTGTAGCTCTGCGAGAGAAAGTGGTTGAAGAACTACAAAGCATGGAGCAGATGGGGGTGTTGTGGAAATTATCAATATTCAATAACCTGGATGAAGGAGACAAAGTCGTTTCTCAAAGGATTAAACAAAGTATTTTATTTCTTGCAAGAAATAGGCGTTCAACATACAGACAATGTCTAAGTATGAGAAGGCCCATGGCATTCTCACGCAGAGAGCATCTGACATGAGAAGGCGAAGGCTAGTCCCTTTCGCCAATGTTATATACCCTAACACATCCTGTGTAAAAAAAACCTTTGTTACCTTAAACCCAGACTTCTTAGCTCATGGTCTCATGTGCTCATGATCTCATGTCCAACATTATTTATATCAGACAGAACAACTTGTCATGTCAGCAAAAGTTTCCTGTTTTTAGCTACAGATCTTGTGTGCTGATCGAAACTGCGCACACACATATTGTCAGCCTTCACATGACTCAGAGAACATTTCGTTCCTGAAAGTTTGTCCTAACTTTTAACATTTCTAAAAGCTTGGTTTTATATCTTTAATAATGTGCTTTTTGCTTATATGATTATATTCCTTTAAATTCTCATGAGTAAACAATACATCTTCAATGCTAATAAAAGTTGTACCCATACAAAAGTAAAAGAAACGCATCTAAATGTAAAATTTCCATAACAATCCACCCCATGTTCATTCAAAGAACATACACACAATTTGACATTTACTTTTCCATAATCATAGTAATTTACAACAGGTAAATTTTCCCCATAGTTACTTAATTTTCTAGTCAAACTCATGTTCGCTCTCGTTCTCATATTCCTCATCATCATCAGCCACTAAAACATTAACTTCGTCCTCTGGTACCCTACTTATCATTGTTGTGTATTCCCCTGGATTCATTCTCACCATTGTTACAGTCACTGCCTTAGCAGTGATTCTAGAAATACAATTCATTAAACATGGAATCATCAAAAGAAAAATCAAAATCAAAATCCGATTGGCATAATGGTACTTATTAACAATTTCGTCCACCCCTGCAGGCCCAAGAACAATTATCTAGTGAAGATGACATTTCATCTGGAGTGGCTATGGCCATTTTCATGTGTTCTATTATGTCTGATACATTTTGATAGACGTCAGTCAAACAACAAGAGATTCCTAACATTTTGCATATTTTCAAATAATATGTTATACATTTGTTATTATTCATGATTATCGTGGTTTTACAGTGTGCTGTATCAGCCATTATTACCCCTTGTTGCGTCCCTAATTTACATAAACATACGTCGCCTAATTGCGGTTTCACTGCCCCTACCCTGTCAAAGTCTCTAGTGCTTTGTTCTGATGGGTTCTGACATTTGACTTTCTTTGGAGATATTGATTTGATTTCTATAGAATTTTCACATTCAGTAATTTCTACATAGTACATGGAATTAACCCTATTAATTCTCCTAAATTTTCAGTGATTTCTTCTAATTCCAAAAACTCTGGCATCATTCTAATGTAATGACCCTGAAGTGAGATATACCCCGCCCCTGGTCCATAGACCATCAAAACTCTGATAGCACCCTGATTACCTCCGTACTCATCTTGCCATTGACATGGATCCTTACAAAAATACATGGTCTTACCCCATTTTCCCTTTGTCATTTTCACCTCTATATGCTATCATCTCGTGCTAGGCTTACAGCCACATTAATTAAGAGGATAAGAGTTAGTAACATATTGCCACACAGTACAACCTTGTCAGGCGAGAAAATGTTCTTATGTGAACGATATCAGTCCCGTTTCTCTATGTATTTTTGGTCTCAGGGCAGGTCTAGTTGATATGATCAGACAGGTTATTCCAATGCCCACGCCGTTAAAGTTCCACAAAAGTCCTTGATACAGTTCTGACCACTCCTAAAATTGCAGGATCGTCTCTTACTATTGATTCGTCTGCTCTCCAGTGACGGTGGTTTTCAAATTGGTAACCTACGGGATGACACGCCTCTGGTTAGTCTGATCTCTGTTTGGCACTCGTTAGCTTTGAGTGGGATTCTTCTTCCGCTGCAGCTACCCGCATGAGCTGATGCTTCTCGACAGTGCGTCCCATGGCATCCACGAAGCCCTCTCCTCGACTTTCACCGCATTGTGAGTTGTCAGCAAAACCTGGAATGGCCCCTGTCACCTTTTCGCCTTCCAATGCTTTCGTCTCAGATCCTTTATCAACACGAAATCTCCTGGCCGGATGCTGTGCAGGGCCGTCTCAGCTGGCTCTGGAACTGCTGCCTGGACCTGTTTTGAGATATCACAGAACACCTTATCCAGTTCAACACAATATTGCAACATGTCATTTTCACACCGACTTGTGTCAGGCAATGTTCGAGGATTTTGTGCCTCCCAGCCCCTCTTTCTCATTCTCATGTAAGTTAGCTCCTCACGATTCTGGATGTACCCAGAAATGTTTCAAATTGAAATTGCACTGTTTACAAAATGTGAACCATTGTCACTTAATAATTTTTCAGGATTTCCCCATGGTGGGACAATTTCTGTAGGAGCAGTTTTGCCACTCCTTTTGAATCTGCCTTTGTTGTTGGCATGGCTTCTACCCATTTTGAAAACATGTCGACTGCCACTACGCAGTATTTCTTTTTGTCAGATTTTGATAATTCAATATAATCTAGCATTACATGTGAGAATGGTCTCTGCGGCCTGGGGTGCCCCACCTGTATCATTGCCTGACCCCTCCCCACATTGTTAGTCCCACAAATCAAACATCTGCTGCAAAAATCTGCTGCCACTGTGGAAAAAAAACTTTGGTAAATCAGTTATTTTGCATAATAGTAAACATCCTCCCTTTTGAGACATGGTCCAATCCATGCATCAAACTTGCATATACCTGAAAGAAAATGAGAAGGTAAACATGGTTTGTTATTTATTGTTTGGGGCCCCAATTTCCATTTTCATATTCCCGGCCTGCCTTCCTCCATTTCTCTTTATCATAAGCAGAAGCGTGTTGTTGTATCGCTTCTGTCACCTAGTTCCTCATTCAGCCGTATTGCTATGGTTATCTGAACAGGAAGTCGAGCTGCAGCCTTCGCTGCTACACTCTGTTGTCCTGTTTTCCTTAGAAAGGTCATCACTACCCTACGTATGAGCCTGGCACTTGCAAACTGCCACTTCCTTTTTCATGGATACTGCATTTTCTTTTGCCTATAGTCAGATTTAGGCTTTATTTGAATCGGCTCACAATCTGCAATCAGACCTACATCATTTTTTTTATTTATTTTTTATCAGTAGCCCATAATCATTTTGGAAACTCTCTACAATCCGTCTGTTATGACAGGGAGTTGTGTTAAACTCAGTCTGTTTAGTTTCACTTCCTCATCCAACACTGTGACTGCTCTCAAACTTCTGTTTTATGACATGGCTATTTGAACCAAACGGTAATTTCACTTTGGCAGATCAGTCGTTTTTGATCTATCATGACCCAGTCGGTCAGTTCATGGCACCTGGCCACGCCATTCAGCCTTCACTGGTTTGGCCAGTGATATATGATATAGTGATATATTTTCCATGTCATAAAACACTGTCTGTTTGTCAGTCAATTTCACATTCAAAACACACCATTGGTCAGTCCAATACACATAGTCAGTCGTCACAATTTCTATGTCAACATTAAATCATCGCTGCGCATATTCATCATCATGATCAGTGCTTACATGAGAAGTGCAATGTAAATCCGAGTCTCTCATAGATTCAGAAGATGGCAACACTGTCCTGAGCCGCTTTGTGGTCAGACATGTGTCAGAAATTTGCCATTCATATACAAACAGAGGAGTTTCCTCTGTGCTTTCAATTTCATGCATCATTCTCATGTCAGCAGTCACGCCCTGATCATCACAGTGAACAAAACACCCAATTTACAAAGTAAATCCCTTCGCATTAAATTCACTGGACATAACTTAGTAATTTAAAAAAAACAATGCTTAATTTTTTATTTTATTCTTCCCCTTTAATTGAACACTCAAGTGTTTTCGAATATGGTTTTATGGCCACATGACCAGTTGCACCTCTGTAAGAAGTCGTCTTACCAGAGAGTGGAATTGGTTTTTCAAACTCTGTGGCTTTAATTACAAAATTGGAAGCTCCCGTGTCAAGCAGAAATAGTAAAGATACGTCATTAACAGTCATTTCTATTAAGGGGTAAAGAAATATGAGTCTTATAGAAAACCCTAGCAAGCAAGTCTTCATTGCATAGAGCAGAATCAGAAAATAAAGGTAAATTATACTCATCAGCTGGAGAGACAGGAACCCCGTCGCTCACCCCCTCCTCCTCCTTTCAATCCGCCTGATCCCCGCCTTCGCCGTGTGGGCATTCATCACGCCAATGTCCTTTTTGTCCACAATGAAAACATTTGTCTGGATCATAGGGCTCTTTGCGTTGTTGTTGAAATGGTTGACAGTTTCGTCCTTTTCCACGACCACGTCCTCTCCTCTTCCTCTGCCAGTGCCTCTCTGGTTCATTTGGTGATGGTTGGAGTTGTTGTTGCCCATATACACACCTTGCATTGTCACCAGGGCCAACATGAGGTCTTTGTCTTGCTTGGCTGCGTTGATTTTCCGCTGCACTTTCATGATGTCTTGCGTGTCGTCTCATTTCTGCTGTAGAGGCCAGTTGCCATCCGACACAGCTCTTTTGAATTGCTTTTGAAATGTCACTGTCCAATCCATCCAAGAACAAAGTCTTTACTTTCATTTTCTGGAGGGTTGCAGAGTGGTGGTATGGTTCTTTGTGTGGTGCGTTAGGAACTGCGCGACCCCGTCCTTCTGCGGCGGCTGGAATCTGGTTTAGGATTGCGAGGAGTTGGAAGATGAGCCGGATGAGTCCTGTCCTCCTCTCTTATTCTCACAAAACAAAAACAAAACAAAAACAAAACAACACAAAAAAACACCATAATAGGGAGAAGAAGAAACAATGTCAGATCCGTCATTTTCAAGGTTGCTATGTGTCTTGTCTTTCTTCTTGACAACGTGAGTCGACCAATTTTGCTTTAGTTTTAGTCAAATGTGACACACTTAAACCCCCATTAACCCATATTGCACTTTGCATGAACCTTTCGAGAAATCAACATGTTCTCCATCCTTCTTTTTTGAATTTCCGTTACCCATTTTACTTAAACAATTTTGTTTGTTCAATTTCCCTATAATACTTAATTTTGTTAATTTATATTTGCGTATCTTATTTATTCCTTTATTCCTTTATATTTACCTATCAATTTTTCCTCGCGCAGTCACCCACGCTCTCCTCTACGTATTAAATTTTCCCTGGCGCAGCCATCCCACGCTCTGCCTTCATCCGTCGATGCAGGTCTTTTCAAAATTGCCTTTATTCGTCAATATAGGTCTTTCCCAGACAAGTACTTCTGTCTGGTGTTTGAGAAATTATTTCAGGCCTATTCTCAAACCCCTGGCTCTTTAGGGAAATTTTAATACGTTTTGTGGTTGGGAATTTACTTTATCTCAACTTGTTTGGGAATTTACTTTATCCCAACTTGTTTGTGAATTTACTTTATCCCAACCTGTTTGTGAATTTACTTTATCCAATACGTGACTTTTTAGGAAAAGAAAAAAAAAAAAAATATTCAATACGCAAATATCAATCACCAAAATTTGTCTTATTTGCTACATAAGAAATTTTCTCTTCTCACCGTCTTGTGAGTCTCACTGTCTGTGAGTTCTTTAGTCTTGGGATTGCGTCCACCTAGGTCGTCGTGAGGAGTTGAACAATTCTCTTTCCTTAAGCTTGAGGATTTTGAGCCGTAGAGTATTCTCTCGGGATGATCAGTCAATTGTTCCCCTCACAACGATCATCGGTGTTGCAATCGCATCCTCGTCGCCATTTGTTGTGGAAATTATCAATATTCAATAACCTGGATGAAGGAGACAAAGTCGTTTCTCAAAGGATTAAACAAAGTATTTTATTTCTTGCAAGAAATAGGCGTTCAACATACAGACAATGTCTAAGTATGAGAAGGCCCATGGCATTCTCACGCAGAGAGCATCTGACATGAGAAGGCGAAGGCTAGTCCCTTTCGCCAATGTTATATACCTTAACACATCCTGTGTAAAAAAAACCTTTGTTACCTTAAACCCAGACTTCTTAGCTCATGGTCTCATGTGCTCATGATCTCATGTCCAACATTATTTATATCAGACAGAACAACTTGTCATGTCAGCAAAAGTTTCCTGTTTTTAGCTACAGATCTTGTGTGCTGATCGAAACTGCGCACACACATATTGTCAGCCTTCACATGACTCAGAGAACATTTCGTTCCTGAAAGTTTGTCCTAACTTTTAACATTTCTAAAAGCTTGGTTTTATATCTTTAATAATGTGCTTTTTGCTTATATGATTATATTCCTTTAAATTCTCATGAGTAAACAATACATCTTCAATGCTAATAAAAGTTGTACCCATACAAAAGTAAAAGAAACGCATCTAAATGTAAAATTTCCATAACAGGGGTCATCGCAAGGCAAACGAAGCCAACTGAATGGGTCAACAGCATGGTAACTGTAGTTACATAGAAGAAAATGCGCATATGTATGGATCCTAAAGATCTCAATCTGGCAATAAAAAGAGAGCATTATCCAATGCTGACAGTAGAAGATGTAGTCTCAAGAATGCCGAATACAAAGCACTTTTCTGTGCTGAATGCGAAATAAAGCTAGATCATGAAAGTTCAAAGCTTTGCACAATGAACAAAGTTGGGCGATACCGTTTTCTTAGGTTACCTTTCGGTATATCCTCAGCGTCAGAAGTCTTTCAGAGATCCATTGCACAAATGATAGAAGGACTGGAAGGTGTGGTAAATATCATCGATGACTTGCTGGTGTGGGGAGACTTAATTCAAGAGCATGATGAAAGGTTAATAAAGCTGCTGGAATGTGCAAAAAAAAATAAAAAAATAAAGCTCAACAGGAACAAGTGCAAAATTAGAATGACGTTGATCAAATATATAGGACACATACTAAGTGCTCAAGGAGTTAAGCCAGGTGAAGAAAAGATAAGGGCTGTGACTGAAATTCCACCACCACAAAGCTAGCAAGAACTGCAAATATTTCTTGGAATAGTGCAATATCTGGCAAAGTTCATTCCCAATATGTCTGACATAAGTGCACCTTTGAGGAAATTGCTGGAGAAAGAGACAGAGTTTCATTGGGAGGATGCTCAACAACAAAGTTTTGTAAAACTGAAATATTTGGTCACGTAAAGTCCAACTTTGAAATTCTTTGATGTGAGCAAACCGGTCACATTGTCGGTAGATTCCAGTTCAGAAGGAATAGGTGAATAGGATCAGCTGTGATTCTGCAAGAAGGAAGGCCAGTGGCTTATGGCTCGAGAGCTCTGAACGACTGTCAGCGTAGATACGCACAAATTGAAAAGGAGTTGTTAGCCATAGTTTATGGATGTGAGAAATTTCACCAGTATGTGTACGGAAAAGAAAATCATGATTGAAAGTCGATTGTAAGCCATTAGAGAGTATATTTAAGAAGCCGCTGCATCAGGCTCCTATGAGATTACAAAGAATGCTTCTACGACTACAGATACAATCTGAAGGTGATGTACAAACCTGGTAAGGAACTATACATAGCAGATGCTCTAAGTCGTGCCTATCTACACGAACAGAAGGCAAATCTGCTGGAAGAGGATCTAGCAGTAAGCTGGATTATATCACAACTTCCTATTTCAGATCAGAAAATTGATGGTTTCAAAAAAGAAACAGCAGAGGATGTAGAGATGCAAATGTTAAAAAAGGCAGTGCTGAATGGATGGGCAAACGAACAATCTATGATGCCAAGATAAATACAGCAATACTGGACATTTCGTGAAGAAATCAGGTATGAAGATGGTCTGTTATTTAAAGCAAATAAGCTCATTGTTCCAAATCAGCTGAGACAGGAAATGATCAACAACATACACGAGTCTCACCTGGGAATTGTCAAATGTAAGGCAAGAGGCAGAGACATTTTGTACTGGCCAGGTATGTCGACACAAATTGAGGATGCAGTATCCAGATGTGCTACCTGCAATGAAAGCAGGAACAACAATCAAAAAGAGCCATTGTTCCAACATGAAGTGCCAGGCGGCCTTGGGAAAAAATAGGTACAGACATTTTTTACCATAGTGGTTCAGCATTTCTGTTATGTTTGGACTACTTTTCAAAGTACATTGAGGTAAAACTATTCAGGGACACGACAAGCTGTGGAGTCATCAGGGAAATGAAGTCCAACCATGACCCAAATTGGACGTCATATTGACATTCAACATTTGACCTTTGAAATGGGTAATTTTTTGGATGTCATTTGGACGTCTGTGACAGGTGCAGGAAATGTACATGATTAATATATAATATTTTTTTATTTACAAATATCAACATTGTTGTTATCAACATGATTATTACATAGGAATACAGATTATTAATAATTATTTAAGATTGTTTCTCAAACAGTAGAGCATTGGTGCTTGCAACACAAGATCATGGGATCGATTCCCAGGGAAAGCAAGACCTGATAGGAATATAAATGTGAAATGCAATGTAAGTCACTTTGGATAAAAAGCATCTGCCAAATGCATAAATGTAAATACAATGGTACAGAAAATACGTCCTCCACCCTTTTGAAACATGGGACTACAGTTATAGAAGTTGTATAAAAACAACGCAAAATTTTTCTACATTTTATGTTGAAAAGACGTCCACAAACGACCACATTTGGACTATAAACAACCCTTACACGGAGGTCCCACGGATGTCAACATTAGACGTGCGGTAGATGTCGAAAAACTACGTTGTCTGGCGTCACAGTCTGCACCCTCCTGATACCGACATAGGACGGACAAGCACACCGTTGAAACCATAGACATGTATAGAAAGGCTAGATGGCTTACCGGCGCTGAGAGCCAATGGGACCCGACGACGTCACACGGCGGCCATCTTAGGACAGGACTGCTCGTCCAGTTATAACATTAAAGTCTATTGTGCATGTAGTGCTGAAATAACTATATTTTGCTCAATTTTCAACCGATTTTCAAACGGCTTGGTGTGTCATAAACGTCAGGGATGCGGCTATTTAACTGCATACTTGTGAAAAATTATAGCCACGGAGTTTATTAAACATCGGCATCAGCACAAATCATAGCCACGTTAATAAGGTTTGTAATAAACCAAACCGTTTGTAAATCCGTCAAGAATTCAGCAAGTTACGAGCATTTTAGTTGGCGTATGTCACTCACCTTCCGTCCACAGCAGCAGGGAGCAGCAGCGCAGTCTCCTGACCTGAGATGGCCGCCAAGTGACGACACAGCTGACTCCGCCTTGAGCCATCTAGCCTTTCTATACATGTCTATGGTTGAAACTATGTCATCTGGAGGTAACTTTGCGCAGGGGGAAGCAGAAAGAGAAGAAACAGAAGCAGTACTACGACAGGATGGCTAAATACTTACCTGATCTGCAACCTGAAGAAGGAATAAAGATGCAAAAGGGAGATTCATCGAAGCCAACTGTTGTTCTGGAAAAGCATGAGCAGCCACATTCCTTTATAGTAAAGACTCCTGATGGAAAGCTGTTCAGACAAAATCGCAGACATTTAAGAAAAACAAGAGAAACAGACTCTTCGACATTTGAGAAAAGCGTTGACATGAATACTGATAGTCAGCAGTCAGTTGATGCATCACAAAGCAATGCACGTGACAGTAAGGACATTTCAAATGAAAGAAATACAAGGTCTGGAAGAATGGTAAAGATACCTGAAAAATACAAAGACAGAGAGTTACAGTTTTTTACGATCGCTATGACAGTTTTTTCAATACATTTAACAATTTTCCTAAACTCTTAACGCACCAACACACCTAAAACACACAATTGGCAAAACGGTTAATTTCATGCTCAAAATCACACATTGTAAACTAAACTCCAAAACTATTTTTCAAAATACAATAATACACTAACACAATACACTATGTCTAACAAAACACTGCAATTCAAAATCAAATAATTATTCAAAACACTAACACATGTTCTCTTCCAACAGGAACATTTAGTCAATCATAACACAATGACAAAAAAAAAACATTAGCTGAATTTACAGAAACTGCATTATGTCAGGTCTGCCCTTATACAAAAGACAGTATATTGTATTGATCATAGATGTGTTTTGCACTGTAGTTTCTTTTGAAGGCTCTCTACATTTTTGTTTTTTTGGGTTTAGTAAATGCATGCATTTTGTTTCTTTTGCTGCAGAAATTCAATACAAAAAAATAATGACCATCTCAGAGTAGCTTTATGTACAGTTTATAAAATAAAAAATAAAAAAAAAGACAAAAAATAAAAAGACAGACACAGAATTGCTGCAGTAAAGACTTTATTTGCAAAAGGACATTACTGCAAGATATACCTCTCCCTTGTCCTGGTCCTTGCCCCACTCCTCTCCCATGTCCTGGTACTCGTCTTCCTCTCCCTCGTACAGGCTTTTCTTTCTTTCTTTCTTTCTTTCTTTCTTTCTTTCTTTCTTTCTTTCTTTCTTTCTTTCTTTTCTTTCTTTCTTTCTTTCTTTGGTCATGAATGGTCATGCGATTGAAAGAACCTATACACCTGAGTGTGCTTCCTAGATGGGAATCAGCTGTAGTTTATATATTTGCATAACTTCAATAAGCTGTTTCTCAGTAGCAATGGAATAAAATACAGGGAATATTTGTGTTTCAATTCACAATATGAACAGCTGTTCACTTTGACTTTAGCCTATAAGTTATGTTTAGAACATGATGTTATCTGTTCCGACATACAGTGTGAAAGCATTTGTAAATTTGGCAGTAAAATTACATTGTTTTGGTATTGGTTGAGCTTGTGTGTAAAAGAAGTTCAAGCATTTTAAATTTGTGTTAACTATATGCATTTTGTGTCAAAGCAACAAGAAATGTGTTAATTGTATAGCCTACAAAGACGGATGTTGTGTTAACCGTGTTAAGAGTTTAGGAAACTTGTTAAATGTATTGAAAAAACTGTCATAGCGATTGTAAAAAACTGTATGTTACAAGAATACAATAATTAACGTATTCCTTTGCACATAGGAGAATAACGTATGTTGCATTCAATAAATAACTTTTGACTTGTGTACTTAAGAACAATGTAAATTATGCTCTGTTTTGCTGATTTGGGTGCAATAACTAACATTCCCTTGCAATTGAAAGATAACACAAAACACTTTATGCATTGCATGCCAGATCTATCTTAATTCGTTGTGCATTCAAGTATACTATATATATATGTGTTGCAAACAAGAACTGACTCAAACTTTTGTGCAATTCAAAAGACAACACATATACATCATACACTGCAATAAACGCGATGCAACGCATACAAGAATGCATACAATTATTTCTGTAACATATGAGCTGTTGCATTGCAATACATACAGAACTCTTTCCATTGTGCATTAAAGAAATGGGAGATATGTGATATTTTAATTGCATGCACGTTCCAAATTAATTTGTTGTGCATTGAAATATAACATTTAAACTGTGCTCTGTTACGTTGCATTGCATACAAATCTAACTTATTCCTCCGTGCATGGAAGAGATGCACGTGCATTGCATTCGCAAATTGCCAAATCTAACTTAAACCGTTGTGCATTCAAGAATACTATGTGTTGCATGCAAGAACTGACTCATTCCGTTTTGCAATGAAGAGATATCACATAACATATGAGCTGTTGCATTTACATAAGGAACTCTTTCCATTGTGCATTAAAGAAATTAGGCATATGAGATGTTTTAATTGCATGCACGTTCCAAAATATTTCGTTGTGCATTGAAAAAAAAACGTTTAAACTGTGCTCTGTTACGTTGCATTGCATACAAGATCGAACTTATTCCTTTGTGCATGGAAGAGATGCACGTGCATTGCATTTGCAAATTGCCAAATCTAACTTAAACCGTTGTGCATTCAAGAATACTGTGTTGCATGCAAGAACTGACTCATTCCGTTTTGCAATGAAGAGATATTACATAACATATGAGCTGTTGCATTGCAATACATACAGAACTCTTTCCATTGTGCATTAAAGAAATGGGGCATATGTGATATTTTAATTGCATGCACATTCCAAATTAATTCGTTGTGCATTGCAAAATAAAATTTAAACTGTGCTCTGTTACGTTGCATTGCATTCAAGATCGAACTTATTCCTTTGTGCATGGAAGAGATGCACATGCATTGCTTTCGCAAATTGCCAAGTCTAACTTAAACCGTTGTGCATTCAAGAATACTGTGTTGCATGCAAGAACTGACTCATTCCGTTTTGCAATGAAGAGATATCACATAACATATGAGCTGTTGCATTGCAACACATAAGGAACTCTTTCCATTGTGCATTAAAGAAATGAGGCATATGAGATGTTTTAAAGGTAGGGTAGGTCAGAATTGTCTAAAAAAAACTTTTATTCAAATTTGTTTAAACTGTCTTTATATACCAATGCATAATTAAAATGTAAGTACTCTGATAAAAAGAGTATAAAAATCGAGTGACTCTAGACCGTTTAATCTTCATTAAACACAGCTCATTAATTCCATTCACTCCCACCTAAAAACGGGTGCGCGACTGCGCGCACGTGGGCAGAGCCAGTAATAACGGCGGTAGTCATGGCGACGGAGAGTGACAGTCGCGCAAGCCAATCCTGTGATTCGTCCCGAATGGAAATAATGAGCTGTGTTTAATGAAGATTAAACGGTCTAGAGTCACTCGATTTTTATACTCTTTTTATCAGAGTACTTACATTTTAATTATGCATTGATATATATAGAAAGTTTAATCAAATTTGGTAAAAAGTTTTTATATAAATCCTACCTACCCTACCTTTAATTGCATGCCCGTTCCAAATTATTTTGTTGTGCTTTGAAAAATAATATTTTAACTGTGCTAACATTTTTAACTGTCTAAAACATAATATTTGAATTACGTTGCATTGCATACAAGATCTAACTTTTTCCTTTGTGCATGTGTGCATGGAAGAGAAAACACAGTAGGCTACATATGCATTGCATATGCACATTGCCAAATCTAACTTATACCGTTGTGCATTCAAGAGTACTTGAGTAACATATGAGCTTTTGCATTGAAATACATACAGACATACATCTTTCCATTGTGCATTAAATAAATATTGATATACCGTTGCGAATTGCGGTAAAATTGCGGGTGTGTATTTGCTGCCTTTGACCGCTAAGAGGCGCTACAATCGCAGACTTTGAAAAGTGTCAGTTTATTCTCTCTATTAAGTTATCTGCCGCCGCGCCGCGGCTCATTGAGAGTTATTGAAATGTGGTACTAGCAGATCAATTCAAGTGAAACATGTAGATAAACGAATTCATATAATCACAAGACTGAAATTAAATGTAATACATTTAATAAATAATGAAAATATTTCAACACAAAACATTGCAATAGAAAAATATTAGGCTACATCAATGAGGCTTTTCTAGAGCATAAGACGTGAAGTTAACAGCGGTCCGATGATAGCTCTGTGGACAACGCAACAGCACTAGCATCACGTCGCTTCAAGCCATGCAAGATCGAATCTCATAGCCTTAGCTAACAGCGTTGATTTTGTTTTACCATTCTTGATGCTTAGATAGGTATCTGTTTATTGAAGTCAAGCGTTTTGTTTAATTATCAATGGCACATTACAACATCAATTTGCTACATTCCAGTAGAGCCGCTGCACAGACGACAAAACTGATGAAGGAAGATTGTCAGCCGATCGCGTCAGAAAATGAAAATATATGAAGCTAGTCTTTAATCTGCAAAATTATTGTTTTGTGAATCATTCACGAAATTGAGATGACTGACATTGATACCCGCCATAGCAAATGAAGAAATGTTTCAGATCCTGGACATTTCAAGGTTTAAATAAAGTGTCGGGGGCAGTTTATTTATTTAAAACAGGGTTGCATCTAGTTAGAGTTTATTTTCTAAGTATGAAACAGAATCTTATTTTTGCGACATTTCAAATTTGTATTGCCAAAGAAATTGCAGCTAAATAAACAATTAAAAACAGTAGGGTAGTCTACAAAACGAAAATAGTTCAAAGCAACATAAATTAAGATCATGCGTTTTTCTTTACTTCTCTCTCGCGCTGGATCTCTTTTATTTTAGTTTATTTAGTCTCCCTGCACTGCGCCTGCCGGGTCTCTCTCGAAATTAAACATTTCAGGGTAAAAACCCATCATACAGCTGTCATCCATACAAATCAGGAAATAAAACTGTAACAAATTATTTAGCCTTTGTTTTTCTTTCAAAGACAGAATGCCTGGTTGAATTCACTGTACAATAAAACGAGGTGGATCGCGAATAAAAGAGCTCTGTATCTGCTGCTCACTTGCATTCGTTTAGTTGGCAAGAACGCGTTTCGTCGATAGTTCATGTTTAGACAATGCCAGATTGTTGACAAAAATGTTTTTTTTCTACAAAACCAGTTGAAACAAATGGATTGAACACTTCAACTGAAAGTGTGTGTGAAACCCCTTATTATTTTGCCTTTGCCTGGTCATCACTCTCCATATGAAAGACAGAACATTTAACACTTCCTACCCCCAACCCCCCACAGGCTATCTGAGTTTGAGACTGACTTAAAACAAAGAGAAGTCGCAATTCACACTTAATTCTAGACATTAGCATTAGGCTAGTATAAAGTGTTGATAATGAAAGAATTTAATTATTTAGGCTACATGTAGGCTAGTAGGCTAATATTTCTGTCATATTACTAAACATTTAATTATTTCAATAATTCAATAAATAAAACGCTACCTCGGTTTGGGCCAGCTTTTTCCAAGCAAACATAAATACAAACGCATGTTCATTTGTTCAAACACATGCTCATTTGTTGTCATGAATACAATGTTCAACTCAAAGTTAAATTCCACGGGATCTTTGATCCTTACAACCAGGGTGCGCGATTTGTGGAAAAAAAAATTTCCCGAACCACAGTGCTTCGTGCTGCTGCTAAACTAAATAACATTTATAGAATAATTATGAACTTAAATGAAACAATATCGCAACATTTCGACATATTAAATATCTGATCTGTTTTAAAATTTAATTCAGGGCGATTTAGCCTAGACCAAGCCTACATTTAATTATAGCGAGATTTTCACCCATGTCCGTTCCTCATTGGGAAGCACTCACATGATAGCTCTGAGTAGATCCTCTGCACCTCTAGGTTTCAAACGGATTACCTAATCAGATAACATTTATTAAATATTTAGACATTTAAAGGCTTTAGACATAGCCGATTTCTTATCGTGACTGAGCGGAGGCAAGTGGCTTTCGGTTCATTTTTGTGACGCGCGCAGTTCCCGGAGACAGAGACGACAGATACACTTTTGTCGTTAGCCTAATATGAATAAAAGTTTACAGTTTTGATAGATGTAGGCTACTCTACTCTTATCTGTATGACTAAAAAACTACGGAGTAGCCTATTAGGGCCTAAGTTATTTGAGCTGTTATGAGAAAAATAAATCCAAACGAACGCGCCGCCCCGCGTCTGTCGAACACTAATTCAACATGCCAGAATAAAACCCGACTTTAGAACAATGGATAGCGCCACTTGGCGTGGTGTGCCAAAATACTTCATTATAAACTTCAATATTTAATTCAGAATAATCTCAAAATGCTTTGTGACATTTTGAAAGCCTTAAGGCCACTGGAACCATACACGTAACTGAAACTGGTTCTGATTTTATTGTTTGTCGTTTAAACGTGCCTGTTGCATATCTTTATTTTATATATTTTATATGGTCTATTGGTGAAGTAATTTATAGCATTGATTACTGTGGAGGGAGGGGGGATTAAAATAATTCAGCAGAAACAGGGATGTTTAGACCAGAAGGAAATCCCCGTCCCCCCTGGCAAATCGCACCTTGCTTAAAACCATGTTTTTACAAACTCTTTATAGACTAGGAACCAAAAAAAAAAAAGGCTATCCTGTATAAAAAAACGTATTGTTTGTTTGATTGTCTGCATTAATAATAGGCTATGACATGCATTAATAGGCTAATATAAAATGTACCATAGTCTTTGTTTGTTCGAGATTCGAACCTGAGTCATCCAAATGATCGATTCATAAGTTCTACCACTCGGCCATGAATTTACTCACTGAGAAATGCCCGGTTTCTCAAGTCTTCTCCAGAGAAGCGCTCATCATTCGTCAGAGAAGTGCTCATCATTAGAATAGTAAACAAATAATCAGCTTCATTGCACCTAATTTATTTTTGTTATTATTATATATTTATATATATTTTATCATGCTGCTCCCAACGGGCAATAGGCTTATGTCGCCCACCGACGTCTAGGCGTAGGCTACAATATGAAATAAATGCTATATTGTTCTCGTCTCTATTTTTAAATTATGATTCTATTTTTCTGTCCTAAACAATGTTCTATAGTAGCTTATTTCATCTGTTAATTGACATTAACCCCGCTTACATTTCAAAATACGGCTGCTGTTTTGCACAATGTCCCTCTGCGCCACTTGGCGGTCATTTCGCGAATGACTTTGAAATGTGACTGGATTATTTTTACCGCGGTAGTTTTGCCGCGGTGGCTGGCGTGGCAGTAATAGGCATTCTGGTTGAGTACCATCTGTAGTAGGCTAGTCAAAAAATTTGAGCCGTTGAACATATTTTTGGCCAAAGAGTCCTCGATCTTGAACTTTCTAAACATACTCATAGACTTTTTTTCCTTCATGTTTCTTAAGCCAAATTTGACCCTTTGAACAATTTTCTGGCCAAAGAGTCCTCAAACTTTAATTTTCTATACATACTCCTTGACTCCGTCGGATGTTAAATCAGCCAGACAATAGTCCATATTGCTGTTGCAATCTGCTGTTGCATCGTTTGCTTATAAGCTCAAGCATTGTGCATTGAAGAATAACATTAAAAGTATCATGCACTTTTTTTGCCTTGCAATGATTCAAGAATTAACTCATTTAACAGTGCATAAAAGATATTTGCAATGCAATTTGCGGTTGCATCGTTTGCTTATAAGCTCAAGCGTTGTGCATTGAAGAATAACAATAAAAGTGTCATGCACTTTGTTGCCTTGCAATGCATTCAAAAACTAACTAATTCAACAGTAAATTAAAGATATTTGCAATGCAATCTGCTGTTTGCATCGTTTGCTTATAAGCTCAAGCGTTGTGCATTGAAGAATAACAATAAAAGTATCATGCACTTTGTTGCCTTTCAATGCATTCAATAACTAACTCATTCAACAGTGCATTGAAGATATTTGCAATGCAATCTGCTGTTGCATCGCTTGCTTATACGCTCAAGCGCTGTGCATTGAAGAATCACAATAAAAGTATCTTGCACTTTGTTGCCTTGCAATGAATTCAAGAACTAACTCATTCAACAGTGCATTAAAGATATTTGCAATGCAATCTGCTGTTGCATCGCTTTGCACATACGATGAAGCGCTGTGCATTGAAGAATAACAATAAAAGTATCATGCACTGTTGTTTTGCAATGCATTCAAGAACTAACTCATTCAAAAGTGCATTAAAGATATTTGCAATGCAATCTCCTGTTCCATCGTTTGCTTATAAGCTCAAGCGGTGTGCATTGAAGAATAAAAATAAAAGTATCATGCACTTTGTTGCCTATGCATTCAAGAACTAACTCATTCAACAGTGCATTAAAGATATTTGCAATGCAATCTGCTGTTGCATAGTTTGCTTATAAGCTCAAGCATTGTGCATTGAAGAATAACAATAAAAGTATCATGCACTTTTTTTTGCCTTGCAATGCATTCAAGTACTAACTCATTCAACAGTGCATTGAAGATATTTGCAATGCAATCTGCTGTTGCATCGTTTGCTTATAAGCTCAAGCGTTGTGCATTGAAGAATATCAATAAAAGTATCATGCACTTTGTTTCTTTGCAATGCATTCAAGTACTAACTCATTCAACAGTGCATTAAAGATATTTGCAATGCAATCTGCTGTTGCATCGCTTGCTTATACGCTCAAGCGTTGTGCATTGAAGAATCACAATAAAATTATCATGCACTTTGTTGCCTTGCAATGCATTAAAAAACTAACTCATTCAACAGTGCATTAAAGATATTTGCAATGCAATCTGCTGTTGCATCGTTTATCGTTTGAGCTTATGCTCAAGCATGTGCATTGAAGAATAACAATAAAAGTATCATGCACTTTTTTTGCCTTGCTATGATTCAAGAACTAACTCATTCAACAGTGCATAAAAGATATTTGCAATGCAATTTGCGGTTGCATCGTTTGCTTATAAGCTCAAGCGTTGTGCATTGAAGAATAACAATAAAAGTGTCATGCACTATGTTGCCTTGCAATGCATTCAAGAACTAACTCATTCAACAGTGCAATAAAGATATTTGCAATGCAATCTGCTGTTGCATCGTTTGCTTATAAGGTCAAGCGTTGTGCATTGAAGAATAACAGTAAAAGTATCATGCACTTTTTTTGCCTTGCAATGCATTCAAGAACTAACTCATTCAACAGTGCATAAAAGATATTTGCTATGCAATCTGCGGTTGTATCGTTTGCTTATACGCTCAAGCGTTGTGCATTGAAGAATAACAATAAAAGTATCATGCACTTTGTTGCCTTGAAATGCATTCAAGAACTAACTCATTCAACAGTGCATTGAAGATATTTGCAATGCAATCTGCTGTTGCATCGCTTTTTACACATACGATTAAGCGCTGTGCATTGAAGAATAACAATAAAAGTATCATGCACTTTGTTGCCTTGAAATGCATTCAAGAACTAACTCATTTAACAGTGCATTAAAGATATTTGCAATGCAATCTGCTGTTGCATCGCTTGCTTATACGCTCAAGCGTTGTGCATTGAAGAATCACAATAAAATTATCATGCACTTTGTTGCCTTGCAATGCATTCAAGAACTAACTCATTCAACAGTGCATTAAAGATATTTGGAATGCAATCTGCTGTCGCATAGTTTGCTTATAAGCTCAAGCATTGTGCATTGAAGAATAACAATAAAAGTATCATGCACTTTTTTTGCCTTGCAATGCATTCAAGAACTAACTCATTCAAAAGTGCATTAAAGATATTTGCAATGCAATCTCCTGTTCCATCGTTTGCTTATAAGCTCAAGCGGTGTGCATTGAAGAATCACAATAAAAGTATCATGCACTTTGTTGCCTTGCAATGCATTCAAGAACTAACTCATTCAACAGTGCATTAAAGATATTTGCAATGCAATCTGCTGTCGCATAGTTTGCTTATAAGCTCAAGCATTGTGCATTGAAGAATATCAATAAAAGTATCATGCACTTTTTTTGCCTTGCAATGCATTCAAGAACTAACTCATTCAAAAGTGCATTAAAGATATTTGCAATGCAATATCCTGTTCCATCGTTTGCTTATAAGCTCAAGCATTGTGCATTGAAGAATATCAATAAAAGTATCATGCACTTTTTTTGCCTTGCAATGCATTCAAGAACTAACTCATTCAACAGTGCATTGAAGATATTTGCAATGCAATCTGCTGTTGCATCGTTTGCTTATAAGCTCAAGCGTTGTGCATTGAAGAATATCAATAAAAGTATCATGCACTTTGTTTCTTTGCAATGCATTCAAGTACTAGTGCATTAAAGATATTTGCAATGCAATCTGCTGTTGCATCGCTTTACACGTACGATTAAGCGCTGTGCATTGAAGAATAACAATAAAAGTATCATGCACTTTGTTGCCTTGAAATGCATTCAAGAACTAACTCATTCAACAGTGCATTAAAGATATTTGCAATGCAATCTGCTGTTGCATCGCTTTTTACACACACGATTAAGCGCTGTGCATTGAAGAATAACAATAAAAGTATCATGCACTTTGTTGCCTTGAAATGCATTCTAGAACTAACTCATTCAACAGTGCATTAAAGATATTTGCAATGCAATCTGCTGTTGCATCGCTTTACACATACGATTAAGCGCTGTGCATTGAAGAATAACAATAAAAGTATCATGCACTTTGTTGCCTTGAAATGCATTCAAGAACTAACTCATTCAACAGTGCATTAAAGATATTTGCAATGCAATCTGCTGTTGCATCGCTTTTTACACATACGATTAAGCGCTGTGCATTGAAGAATAACAATAAAAGTATCATGCACTTTGTTGCCTTGAAATGCATTCAAGAACTAACTCATTCAACAGTGCATTAAAGATATTTGCAATGCAATCTGCTGTTGCATCGCTTGCTTATACGCTCAAGCGTTGTGCATTGAAGAATCACAATAAAAGTTTATGCACTTTGTTGCCTTGCAATGCATTCAAGAACTAACTCATTCAACAGTGCATTAAAGATATTTGCAATGCAATCTCCTGTTCCATCGTTTGCTTATAAGCTCAAGCGGTGTGCATTGAAGAATAAAAATAAAAGTATCATGCACTTTGTTGCCTATGCATTCAAGAACTAACTCATTCAACAGTGCATTAAAGATTTTTGCAATGCAATCTGCTGTTGCATCGCTTTGCACATACGATGAAGCGCTGTGCATTGAAGAATATCAATAAAAGTATCATGCACTTTGTTGTTTTGCAATGCATTCAAGAACTAACTCATTCAACAGTGCATTAAAGATATTTGCAATGCAATCTCCTGTTCCATCGTTTGCTTATAAGCTCAAGCGGTGTGCATTGAAGAATAAAAATAAAAGTATCATGCACTTTGTTGCCTATGCATTCAAGAACTAACTCATTCAACAGTGCATTAAAGATATTTGCAATGCAATCTGCTGTTGCATAGTTTGCTTATAAGCTCAAGCATTGTGCATTGAAGAATAACAATAAAAGTATCATGCACTTTTTTTGCCTTGCAATGCATTCAAGAACTAACTCATTCAACAGTGCATTGAAGATATTTGCAATGCAATCTGCTGTTGCATCGTTTGCTTATAAGCTCAAGCGTTGTGCATTGAAGAATATCAATAAAAGTATCATGCACTTTGTTTCTTTGCAATGCATTCAAGTACTAGTGCATTAAAGATATTTGCAATGCAATCTGCTGTTGCATCGCTTTACACGTACGATTAAGCGCTGTGCATTGAAGAATAACAATAAAAGTATCATGCACTTTGTTGCCTTGAAATGCATTCAAGAACAACTCATTCAACAGTGCATTAAAGATATTTGCAATGCAATCTGCTGTTGCATCGCTTTTTACACACACGATTAAGCGCTGTGCATTGAAGAATAACAATAAAAGTATCATGCACTTTGTTGCCTTGAAATGCATTCAAGAACTAACTCATTCAACAGTGCATTAAAGATATTTGCAATGCAATCTGCTGTTGCATCGCTTTACACATACGATTAAGCGCTGTGCATTGAAGAATAACAATAAAAGTATCATGCACTTTGTTGCCTTGAAATGCATTCAAGAACTAACTCATTCAACAGTGCATTAAAGATATTTGCAATGCAATCTGCTGTTGCATCGCTTTTTACACATACGATTAAGCGCTGTGCATTGAAGAATAACAATAAAAGTTTCATGCACTTTGTTGCCTTGAAATGCATTCAAGAACTAACTCATTCAACAGTGCATTAAAGATATTTGCAATGCAATCTGCTGTTGCATCGCTTGCTTATACGCTCAAGCGTTGTGCATTGAAGAATCACAATAAAAGTTTATGCACTTTGTTGCCTTGCAATGCATTCAAGAACTAACTCATTCAACAGTGCATTAAAGATATTTGCAATGCAATCTCCTGTTCCATCGTTTGCTTATAAGCTCAAGCGGTGTGCATTGAAGAATAAAAATAAAAGTATCATGCACTTTGTTGCCTATGCATTCAAGAACTAACTCATTCAACAGTGCATTAAAGATTTTTGCAATGCAATCTGCTGTTGCATCGCTTTGCACATACGATGAAGCGCTGTGCATTGAAGAATATCAATAAAAGTATCATGCACTTTGTTGTTTTGCAATGCATTCAAGAACTAACTCATTCAACAGTGCATTAAAGATATTTGCAATGCAATCTCCTGTTCCATCGTTTGCTTATAAGCTCAAGCGGTGTGCATTGAAGAATAAAAATAAAAGTATCATGCACTTTGTTGCCTGTGCATTCAAGAACTAATTCATTCAACAGTGCATTAAAGATATTTGCAATGCAATCTGCTGTTGCATAGTTTGCTTATAAGCTCAACATTGTGCATTGAAGAATAACAATAAAAGTATCATGCACTTTTTTTGCCTTGCAATGCATTCAAGAACTAACTCATTCAACAGTGCATTGAAGATATTTGCAATGCAATCTGCTGTTGCATCGTTTGCTTATAAGCTCAAGCGTTTTGCATTGAAGAATATCAATAAAAGTATCATGCACTTTGTTTCTTTGCAATGCATTCAAGTACTAACTCATTCAACAGTGCATTAAAGATATTTGCAATGCAATCTGCTGTTGCATCGCTTTACACATACGATTAAGCGCTGTGCATTGAAGAATAACAATAAAAGTATCATGCACTTTGTTGCCTTGAAATGCATTCAAGAACTAACTCATTCAACAGTGCATTAAATATATTTGCAATGCAATCTGCTGTTGCATCGCTTGCTTATACGCTCAAGCGTTGTGCATTGAAGAATCACAATAAAATTATCATGCACTTTGTTGCCTTGCAATGCATTCAAAAACTAACTCATTCAACCGTGCATTAAAGATATTTGCAATGCAATTTGCGGTTGCATCGTTTGCTTATAAGCTCAAGCATTGTGCATTGAAGAATAACAATAAAAGTATCATGCACTTTTTTTGCCTTGCAATGATTCAAGAACTAACTCATTCAACAGTGCATAAAAGATATTTGCAATGCAATTTGCGGTTGCATCGTTTGCTTATAAGCTCAAGCGTTGTGCATTGAAGAATAACAATAAAAGTGTCATGCACTTTGTTGCCTTGCAATGCATTCAAAAACTAACTCATTCAACAGTGCATTAAACATATTTGCAATGCAATCTGCTGTTTCATCGTTTGCTTATAAGCTCAAGCGTTGTGCATTGAAGAATAACAATAAAAGTATCATGCACTTTGTTGCCTTTCAATGCATTCAAGAACTAACTCATTCAACAGTGCATTAAACATATTTGTAATGCAATCTGCTGTTTCATCGTTTGCTTATAAGCTCAAGCGTTGTGCATTGAAGAATAACAATAAAAGTATCATGCACTTTGTTGCCTTTCAATGCATTCAAGAACTAACTCATTCAAATGTGCATTAAAGATTTTTGGAATGCAATCTACTGTTGCATTGCTTGCTTTTACGCTAAAGCGTTTTGCATTGAAGAATAACAATAAAAGTATCATGCACTTTGTTGCCTTGCAATACATTCAAGAACTAACTCATTCAACAGTGCATTGAACCCAGCAGGCACAAGACGTCTCTATGACGTCAGTCTGACGTTGGACCCCAACGTCGGACAGACGTTGCATTTTGGTTGAATATGAAAATCGGGTTGACGTCAGAACCTAACGTCAAATTAACGTCAACTTCCAACGTCTCTCCAACGTTGTAGGTAGACGTCAGACTGACGTTGGGTTATGACGTCAACCCGATTTTCATATTCAACCAAAATGCAACGTCTCTCCAACGTTGGAGGTAGACGTCAGACTGACGTTGGGTTATGACGTCAACCCGATTTTCATATTCAACCAAAATGCAACGTCTTTCCAACGTTTGAGATAGACGTCAGACTGACGTTGGGTTATGACGTCAACCCGATTTTCATATTCAACCAAAATGCAACGTCTCTCCAACGTTGTAGGTAGACGTCAGACTGACGTTGGGTTATGACGTCAACCCGATTTTCATTTTCAACCAAAATACAATGTCTCTCCAACGTTTGAGATAGACGTCAGACTGACGTTGGGTTATGACGTCAACCCGATTTTCATTTCCAACCAAAATACAACGTCTCTCCAACGTTTGAGATAGACGTCAGACTGACGTTGGGTTATGACGTCAACCCGATTTTCATATTCAACCAAAATGCAACGTCTTTCCAACGTTTGAGATAGACGTCAGACTGACGTTGGGTTATGACGTCAACTCGATTTTCATTTTCAACCAAAATACGTCTGTCCAACGTTTAAGATAGACGTCAGACTGACGTTGGGTTATGACGTCAACCCGATTTTCATTTTCAACCAAAATACAACGTCTGTCCAACGTTGGAGATAGACGTCAGACTGACGTTGGGTTATGACGTCAACCCGATTTTCATTTTCAACCAAAATACAACGTCTGTCCAACATTGGAGGTAGACGTCAGTCTGACGTTGGGTTATGACGTCAACCCGATTTTCATTTTCAACCAAATACAACGTCTGTCCAACGTTGGAGATAGACGTCAGTCTGACGTTGGGTTATGACGTCAACCCGATTTTCATTTTCAACCAAAATACAACGTCTGTCCAACATTGGAGGTAGACGTCAGTCTGACGTTGGGTTATGACGTCAACCCGATTTTCATTTTCAACCAAAATACAACCTCTGTCCAACGTTTGAGATAGACATCAAACTCAAGTTGGTCCAATCTCCAACAGTGTCAACACAACATTAGCTGTCAAATTCCAACTTAAATATATATACTAAGAGATATATGGTTATTTTGTTGGCATGACATCGAACTTTTAACAGAGCCAGGTTTTCATTGTAAAATAAAAATCAACATACAAAGAAACTTCATAGCAACAAGGTCGAACGGTCAAGATCCAATGCGAGACAACCCAAAAGTATCTTAAGACGAGCAAACAGAAAAGTAACTTGGAGTACACATGTGTTGTTTATTAGAAAAATGACAAAACAATTAAATGGATTCTAAAAAAAAAACTTTTATTAGTATATATATTTTTTTTTTACATTATTTTAACAGAAATAGATTATAAAATTATTATTATTATTTTCTTTTTACATTATTTTAAAATAAATAGAACTATAAATCTTCAACTATAAAGCAAATTTACCATTATCCTTTATTCTTTATATCTAACAATCTTTCTTTCTGCCACCTCCGCACACCCTGTCTGGGGCATATTTTAAACAAAAGGTGACACAGCCGCTGAAATATTTGCCTCCGTCTCCTTGGAAGTCCTCTGGACACTCTCTGTAAGAAATATTTAAAAAAAGGAAATTTATGGGGAATATAGGTTATGATGCACTGCAGTAAGCATTAAAACTACAGACATTAAAGTGCAAATCTATTCAAAGTAGGCTAACTGAAAAGCACATAAGAAAACCCACTGTTAGTGATAAGGTTATAGCAGAATAAGATCAACTACAGGACGGGCCTTCAATCTAAAATTTGTAATCAAATTTATTACGTGATAAATTGATTAATGAATCTAATTAACCACAATCACATTTATCATCATTTGAATGGAAACGCTTCATAATAAAAATATTTATTCAATACCATTAAAAAATTGTGACACTTGACTAAAGCATTGAATATCTCAAGGTGGCATTAATCAAATGGGTTTATTTCCAAATAGCCTACATGTTGTTGTTTTTTCATTTAATATAATTAAGCTTATCAATTATGTTGCCATAACAGTTTTTATTATTATTGTGGAGCTCGACATTAGGCATTGTAATATGGTCAAGTTACTTGTCCGGAGAGAAAAGAAAAAGTGTTCTAGACTCGCCTCTTTAAAATCAGCACCAAAAACATACCTGGCAACAGCAATGGCTTTATCAGACCATGGAAAGGAAACAAAACGCATAAAAAAAAAACCCAAATAAAAACAAGGTGATGTCAAAGTTGGGTATACATTCATGGGTTTTACGAAATAGCCTATACTTTGTAAGACTCGTCCATTAAGCAAATTCCATTTACATATCCAATATAAGTTATTGTAAAATATTTATATTTCTCAACTCTTTACTAAAAATGTCAATGACGTGACGCCTAAATTCTCTGTCCGTTGCATTTTTTTTTTCAATTAATGGGTTTAATTGGGTTTAATTAAAAAATGGGTTTAAACGCATAACAAGATACCAAATATGTACTTTAACTTTTGAAAAAGCATTAATTATTTGTCATTTTCTGTTTTTTAAAGTGCCAAAATATCTTATTTTGACTATCCGGCCATACTTTCTTTTTTGGAAACATTTTTGAAATTACTCTAAATTTATGCATATTTATTTTCTGCAATATTTGGCATGATTTCCAAAGTGTTTTGTAAATTAATCCTGTACAATATTGCAAATCATTTGTATATTTGCATCATAATATACAAAACAAACGTTGTCCGATGATGTGCATTTTATGAATGGGCGACCATCAAGAAACAACCAATTAGGCCTATCTGTGCATTAGTTACTTATGAACTATGCATATTAGTGCACCCGGATTGTAAAGTGTTACCCAAGTTCTCAGTAATTAAATTGTTTGCATTTCTTTTGAGTTTTTGTAAGTAATGATCTCATATTTGTGTTCTATAATTTCAGTTGCCTTCTTAAATGTAGTTAACAGACTTGTTTTCCTGTAAATCGCAATAAACTGATAAAAATACCATTGACTTAAGCATACTGTATCAGTGATTCATATTTCAGCCACAGAAATTAGAGATTTTATCTTTTTATTTGATAGTTATTGCTATTATTGGTCATGCCTAGGGGTGTGACAGTTAGTATATAACCGTGAGACCGACTGTTATAGTTAAACACCGTCATTAGAACTATATAACCGCCAAAACCGTGTTATTATTTTATATTAATATATTATTATCTGCTGTTTTATTATATATTATATTTTTTACAAACATTTTTTAGCAACAATTATTTTCATTTTTTAGATAGGATCATAAGATGCGCAATATGTCGGGAGACATGGTTTTTACATGGAAGTTTTGTTTTGTAAATCATCAGAAATGCGTTTTACAACTTCAGTTTTGCTCTGTAGAAAGCCTTTCTTTAAATTTCGTTTTGTACAAATTTGTATCTTAATTTTAATAAATGTTTCATCAACCAATTGCATGTATTTAATAAATAAAAAGCAAATATAGCAGAAAATATAATAACCGGTCCGCGACATGGAGGCGCCGTCGAAAATGGGCCTATATAGCCCAAGTAGGCCTACGTCATTGACCCACGAGCACATTTTACACAATAAAGTGATCGAGAATCCACGACAAAGGACAAATATGGCCACAATGTAAACATTTTTTATTTTATGTGTCATGTGGAGGGCTCCGTAAAATTAATGTAAATTAAAGCATTCATTTCACGTGCTATAACGTTTCCCCGACTCCCCCAGCGGCCGATACTTGCGAACAGACAAGCCGGCTCACGTGCAGTTCAGTCAGAAAAATGTGCGCTGAGGCGACTTTCATTTCACTACTTGTACTATAGTTATGTATAGTTATAATATTTAAGTCACTTTTAACTGTACATTATTAAAGATACTCTGGCAATGCAGTTAGTAGCTAGCCTAGGCTAGGTGGAAATTCGCGCCAGTTCACAAAAATCCATTGCTGTCCCACAGAAAATTAAAACTAATAAACACCCATATTTATTTATATTTTCCTTACCTCTGTTCACTCATCGTCCACAGCAGGTATGTCAGCAGGATGTTGAAAGGTGTGCAGTGCCCGCGCTATGCAGTGAGTACAACAGCTAGAGTGGTATTTTCCACAAGGATGGAGCAGAGGAAATTAATGCTTGCCTAACTGTGATTGGTTAGTGAGATGTTTTCCACAAGAGGATAGGGCAGAGGAAATTGATGCCTAACTGTGATTGGTTAGGAATTAATTTCAAATTTCTTTCAACAAAACAAAAACCAAACTACACTTCAATAGGCTAATTTGATTTTATTATCGTTATTCATATTCTAATCATTATTTGTATATTAATACTTAGGCTACTGCGTTTGTCTGACAGCTGCACTGTTATGAAGCTTTAAAATAAATTATGGATGAAATGAGTGGGTACAGTTGAGACACTTTTTGATTTTGATTTTTCACACAAAATAGATACTGAAAACAACTGAATTTCCACATGACATTTCATTAGCTTGTAGACTAAGATATTATCAATCAATAATACCCATAAGTAGTTTATATTTTCCACAATTAGCTCATAAAAATAAGGTGATTTTTGTCTCAACGTTGTCTCAACTGTACCTATATGTGGTATAAGGATTTCAACATCCTTATAAAATTAATTTTAGAAAATATAGGCTATTCATTAATAATACACAGTTTAAATATTACAAATATCAAATTTTATTTTAATTTGTGTCCTGTGCTGGCTAATTACGACGTTTAACCTGTTATCATAACACTGACCATCTAAACAGCGTGTGATGTCTATGGATCTTTATCGCTGGGACACCTCGCACGTTTCTCTAATTTTTTCAATTACCTTGCATGACACAATATCATGAAATATGCCAGTTTTTAGGGCACAGAATAACTTTTGTATACCAGTTACGTTTAACAGTCACATAAGGATAAGCTATTCATTGTGGAGAGTGCATGGTGAAGTGAACGTCTTAATTTAGAAAAAAAACTTTTGCTGATATCTTCAGATCGGAGATGTGTCTGTTGTTCAAATTTTCCATGATCAAACTAATACGCATGTGCACAACAAAAATCACAACGTGTGCTTGCTGCGCACGCAAGTTATTTAAGGTGTCTCAACTGTACACATGTCTCAACTGTACCCAGTCTACCCTATGTCTGTGTCTCGTCATGGAATCCAAATTATAAGGCCATGTGTTATAGCCTTCAGGGCCATGAGGTCCAACTCACCAGTAGTCCTGATAAAACAACTAAAACCTTCGTCAGGTGGTTGGGCGTATGCTATACAGATGTTGAGTACTGTTACCACTAGGCCTACCTGTAGCCTATTCATTGCTCTCTGATAAACTGCATATTTTGATTTAAAAAGAAATTGATTACCCAAAGGCACAACTTGAAGAGGTAGTTCACATTTCACCCACACAGTGGTATTTGCTGTTCCATAATGTAGATAATCCAAATTTGAACCGTCTTTCCCTCTTGTAAGAATGAGCAACTTACCTGGAGTGTGCTGCTCTAAAATGAATAAAGTGTATACACCTGCAAACAACATTTTGAGCAGCAAACCAGCTGATTTAAAAAAAATATATATATATGCAAAACAACACAAGGTGGTTTAGGATTCATTATATAATTGTAGAAATAAGTATAAAATATGTTAAAAACGAATCCCAAACAGTGTTGTTGTGTGCACCTTTACAGCACTCTTTCAGAATTTGATTGCTTGGTGTAGGCCTATTTTAGACATTGAATTTATCTTACCCAACACTACAACTGAAATCATTCCAAATATGTCTAATGTTGCCTGTATCCTTTTTTAGATGTATAAATTAGCATGCTGACGTTTGTGTTTTGTTAGTAATGATATACAGTCAACAAAACAACAACATCTGATAAAGGAATGTCTTGTTGTCTAGATGTTAACATTGTGACAGTGCTGGGTTTAGACCACCTCACGATAATTTAGAAGATTGTGACCCAACAACACATTTTAGTATTTGACATCAATATGATGTTAGAATTTATTGTTGTGTGGACGTTACCATTACAACGTTAAGGAGACATTGGGTTTTGAAATGTCATTTTTTGACGTCACTATGATGTTGGCTTGACATTGTAGTAAATACCACAACCTAAAACCAACAAAATATCAACGTCTAATGATGTTAGAGTTTGACGTTGTGTGGACGTTAACATTATGACGTCAGATGATGTTGGGTTTTGGTCAAGGATTGACAACGTCAAGGCTTGACGTTGTATTTTGGTTAGTAAATACTACAACCTAAAACCAACAAAATATCAACGTCTAATGAAGTTATAATTTGACGAGGTGTGGACGTTATCATTATGACGTCAGGTGATGTTGGGTTTTGGTCACCATAGCTACCTCATGACTGAATATAATAATAATAATAATTCGTTACATTTATATAGCGCTTTATCTGAGACCTCAAAGCGCTTCACCTAGAAGGGGGGAATCTCCTCAACCACCACCAATGTGCAGCATCCACTTGGATGACCTCGGTTTAACGTCTCATCCGAAGGACGGGTATATAAGTGTTTGACATCAAAATGACGTTGTCTGGAGACGTTGGCTTGACGTTGTATTTTGGTAAGTGAAAACCACAACCTAAAAACAACAAAATATCAACGTCTAATGATGTTAGTGTTTAACGTTGTGTGGGCGTTACCATTATGACGTCAGATGACATTGGGTTTTGGTCACCATACCTCATAACTTAATGTCAGTGTTTGACGTAAATATGACGTTGTCTGGAGACGTTAGCTTGACGTTGTATTTTGGTTAGTGAAAACCACAACCTAAAACCAACAAATAATCAACGTTTATTGATGTTATAATTTGATGTTGCGTGGACATTACCATTATAACGTCAGATGACGTTGTATTTTGGATGGTAAATACCACAACCTAAAACCAACAAAATATCAACGTCTACTGATGTTATGATTTTACGTTGCGTGGACGTTACCATTATTACGTCAGATGACGTTGTATTATGGTTGGTAAATACCACGACCTAAAACCAACAAAATATCAACGTCTACTGATGTTATAATTTGACGTTGCGTGGACATTACCATTATTACGTCAGATGACGTTGTATTATGGTTGGTAAATACCACGACCTAAAACCAACAAAATATCAACGTCTACTGATGTTATAATTTGACGTTGCATGGACGTTACCATTATTACGTCAGATGACGTTGTATTATGGTTGGTAAATACCACGACCTAAAACCAACAAAATATCAACGTCTACTGATGTTATGATTTTACGTTGCGTAGACGTTGACATTATTACCACAGATGACGTTGTATTATGGTTGGTAAATACCACGACCTAAAACCATCAAAATATCAACGTCTACTGATGTTATAATTTGACGTTGCGTGGACGTTACCATAATGATGTCAGATGACGTTGTATTATGGTTGGTAAATACCACGACCTAAAACCATCAAAATATCAACGTCTACTGATGTTATAATTTGACGTTGCGTGGACGTTACCATAATGATGTCAGATGACGTTGTATTATGGTTGGTAAATACCACGACCTAAAACCATCAAAATATCAACGTCTACTGATGTTATAATTTGACGTTGCGTGGACGTTACCATTATTACGTCAGATGACGTTGTATTATGGTTGGTAAATACCACGACCTAAAACCAACAAAATATCAACGTCTACTGATGTTATAATTTGACGTTGCGTGGACGTTACCATTATTACGTCAAATGACGTTGTATTATGGTTGGTAAATACCACGATCTAAAACCATCAAAATATCAACGTCTACTGATGTTATAATTTGACGTTGCGTGGACGTTACCATTAATACGTCAGATGACGTTGTATTATGGTTGGTAAATACCACGACCTAAAACCAACAAAATATCAACGTCTACTGATGTTATAATTTGACGTTGCGTGGACGTTACCATTAATACGTCATATGACGTTGTATTATGGTTGGTAAATACCACGACCTAAAACCAACAAAATATCAACGTCTACTGATGTTGTACTTTGACGTTGCGTGGACGTTACCATTTTTACGTCAGATGACGTTGTATTATGGTTGGTAAATACCACGACCTAAAATCAACAAAATATCAACGTCTACTGATGTTATAATTTGACGTTGCGTGGACGTTACCATTATTACGTCATATGACGTTGTATTATGGTTGGTAAATACCACGACCTAAAACCAACAAAATATCAACGTCTACTGATGTTATACTTTGACGTTGCGTGGACGTTACCATTATTACGTCAGATGACATTGTATTTTGGTTGGTAAATACCACGACCTAAAACCAACAAAATATCAACGTCTACTGATGTTATAATTTGACGTTGCGTGGACGTTACCATTATTACGTCAGATGACGTTGTATTATGGTTGGTAAATACCACGACCTAAAACCAACAAAATATCAACGTCTACTGATGTTATAATTTGACGTTGCGTGGACGTTACCATAATGACGTCAATAGACATTGGATTTTGGTAACTTTACAACACAACCTAAAAACAACCAAATATCAACGTCAGCTGACGTCGGTATTAGACGTCAATTGTACGTTGGCATTAGACGTTGTATTGATGTTGGATTTTGGTCACCCGACGTCGCAACCAAAACTTAACCAAATATCAACGTCATATGACGTAGTGTGCCTGCTGGGAAGATAATTGCAATGCAATCTGCTGTTGCATCGTTTGCTTATAAGCTCAAACGTTGTGCATTGAAGAATAACAATAAAAGTATCATGCACTTTGTTGCCTTGCAAGGCATTTTAAATCGAACTCAATCCGAAGTCCTTTAAAGATATTTGTAATGCAATCTGCTGTTGCATAGCTTGCACATACGATTAAGCGCTGTGTATTAAAGAATAACAATAAAAGTAACATGCACTTTGTTGAATTGCAATGCATTCAAGAACTAACTTATGCTAAAGTGTATATAAGTAACCTATTCAGTTGTTTTTTGAAGGGAAATTATTTTATCAGCTGTTGCAATGCATAAGAAAACCTTATTCCAATGTGCAAAGAAACTATCATATGTGCTCATTGTACATGAAGAATAACATAAGGAATATGCACTTTGGTTGCCTTGCAAGGTATTCAAGAACTAACTCAATCCAAAGTGCGTGAAAGATATTTGCAAGGTATTCTGCTGTTTCATTGCATTGCTCACGTTCAAGCGTTGTGCATTAAATAAAAACAAATGAGGAATATAAACAAGAACTAGCTCATTCTGATATAACTAACTCATTCAGTTGTTTACTGAAGAGAAATCATTTTATCAACTGTTGCAATGCAAAAGTTGTATTGCATCTATATAACAGTAGATGTTATATTAGCCATATAGATATACATATCAGGCCATTGAACTTATTTCTGGTCAAAGGGTCCTAATTGGTTTTAAACTATATACACTTAGAGACTCCTGATGTTGAATCAGCCATTCAGAATTCCATATTTGACCTACTGAACATATTTTTGGCCAAAGAGTCCTCATCTTGATTTTTCTATACATACTCATTGACTCATTCTGATGCTCCAAAAGCCATATATGGCCATATCTGACCTATTGAACTTATTTCCGGTTAAAGGGTGCAAAAAAAAAAAAAAAAAAAAAAATAGACTACTTTTGATAAAAAATCTGCCATACAGAGTCTTTGAATTCTGTATACAGAGGTCACTTTTTGACTTAATTGTCATATTCCTGGCCAAAGAGTACCTGAACATTAACTTGCTATTCGTAAAGATTGACTTGTTGTGATGTTATATTAGCCATACAGAAGTCCATATTTGACCCAAGGAAAATATTTCTGGCCAAAAAATCCTCAATCTTGAACTTTCCATACATACTCATAGACACCTTCTGATGCTTCATTAGCCATATTGAAGTCCATTTAGAAAACCATATCTTGACGGATTGAAAAATCATCTTGATTTGATGAAAAATCTGCCATACAGAGTCTTTGAACTTTGTATACAGAGGTCACTTTTTGACTTAATGGACATATTCCTGGCTAAAGAGTACCTGAATAATAACTTGCTATTCATAAAGATTGACTTGTTGTGATGTTATATTAGCCATACAGAAGTCCATATTTAACCCAAGGAAAATATTTCTGGCCATATAATCCTCAATCTTGAACTTTCCATACTAACTTCATAGACAACTTCTGATGCTTCATTAGCCATATTGAAGTCCATTTAGAAGTCCACATCTTGACGGATTGAACTTATTTCTGGTCAAAGGGTCCTTAATTGGTTTTAAACTATATAAACTTAGAGACTCCTTTTTATGTTAAATCAGCCATTTAGAATTCCATATTTGACCTACTGAACATATTTTTGGCCAAAGAGTCCTCAATCTTGAAGTTTCTATACATACTGAAATAATCCTACTGATGCTTCATAAGTCCAATAGATATACATATCAGGGCATTGAACTTATTTCTGGTCAAAGGGTCCTAATTGGTTTTAAACTAAATAAACTTAGAGACTACTGATGTTAAATCAGCCATTTAGAATTCCATATTTGACCTACTGAACATATTTTTGGCCAAAGAGTCCTCATCTTGATTTTTCTATACATACTCATTGACTCATTCTGATGCTTTATAAGCCATATATGGCCATATCTGACCTATTGAACTTATTTCCGGTTAAAGGCTCCTAAAAATAAATAAAATAAAAAATATATAGACTACTTTTGATGAAAAATCTGCCATACAGAGTCTTTGAATTCTGTATACAGAGGTCACTTTTTGACTTAATTGTCATATTCCTGGCCAAAGAGTACCTGAACATTAACTTGCTATTCGTAAAGATTGACTTGTTGTGATGTTATATTAGCCATACAGAAGTCCATATTTGACCCAAGCAAAATATTTCTGGCCAAAAAATCCTCAATCTTGAACTTTCCATACATACTCATAGACACCTTCTGATGCTTCATTAGCCATATTGAAGTCCATTTAGAAAACCATATCTTGACGGATTGAAAAATCATCTTGATTTGATGAAAAATCTGCCATACAGAGTCTTTGAACTCTGTATACAGAGGTCACTTTTTGACTTAATGGACATATTCCTGGCTAAAGAGTACCTGAATAATAACTTGCTATTCATAAAGATTGACTTGTTGTGATGTTATATTAGCCATACAGAAGTCCATATTTAACCCAAGGAAAATATTTCTGGCCATATAATCCTCAATCTTGAACTTTCCATACATACTTCATAGACAACTTCTGATGCTTCATTAGCCATATTGAAGTCCATTTAGAAGTCCACATCTTGACGGATTGAACTTATTTCTGGTCAAAGGGTCCTTAATTGGTTTTAAACTATATAAACTTAGAGACTCCTTTTTATGTTAAATCAGCCATTTAGAATTCCATATTTGACCTACTGAACATATTTTTGGCCAAAGAGTCCTCAATCTTGAAGTTTCTATACATACTGAAATAATCCTACTGATGCTTCATAAGTCCAATAGATATACATATCAGGGCATTGAACTTATTTCTGGTCAAAGGGTCCTAATTGGTTTTAAACTAAATAAACTTAGAGACTACTGATGTTAAATCAGCCATTTAGAATTCCATATTTGACCTACTGAACATATTTTTGGCCAAAGAGTCCTCATCTTGATTTTTCTATACATACTCATTGACTCATTCTGATGCTTTATAAGCCATATATGGCCATATCTGACCTATTGAACTTATTTCCGGTTAAAGGCTCCTAAAAATAAATAAAATAAAAAATATATAGACTACTTTTGATGAAAAATCTGCCATACAGAGTCTTTGAATTCTGTATACAGAGGTCACTTTTGACTTATTGGACATATTCCTGGCCAAAGAGTTACCTGAACATTAACTTGCTATTCATAAAGATTGACTTGTTGTGATGTTATATTAGCCATACAGAAGTCCATATTTGACCCAAGGAAAATATTTCTGGCCAAAAAATCCTCAATCTTGAACTTTCCATACATACTCATAGACAACTTCTGATGCTTCATTAGCCATATTGAAGTCCATATCTTGACGGATTTAACTTATTTCTGGTCAAAAGGTCCTAATTGGTTTTAAACTATATAAACTTAGAGACTCCTGATGTTAAATCAGCCATTTAGAATTCCATATTTGACCTACTGAACATATTTTTGGCCAAAGACTCCTCATCTTGATTTTTCTATACATACTCATTGACTCATTCTGATGCTTCATAAGCCAGATATGGCCATATCTGACCTATTGAACTTATTTCCGGTTAAAGGGTCCTAAAAATATATATATATATTTATAGACTACTTTTGATGAAAAATCTGCCATACAGAGTCTTTGAACTCTGTATACAGAGGTCACTTTTTGACTTAATGGACATATTCCTGGCCAAAGAGTTACCTGAACATTAACTTGCCATTCATAAAGATTGACTTGTTGTGATGTTATATTAGCCATACAGAAGTCCATATTTGACCCAAGGAAAATATTTCTGGCCAAAAAATCCTCAATCTTGAACTTTCCATACATACTCATAGACAACTTCTGATGCTTAATTAGCCATATTGAAGTCCATTTAGAAGTCCATATCTTGATGGATTGAACTTATTTCTGGTCAAAGGGTCCTAATTGGTTTTAAACTATATAAACTTAGAGACTACTGATGTTAAATCAGCCATTTAGAATTCCATATTTGACCTACTGAACATATTTCTGGCCAAAGAGTCCTCAATCTTGAAGTTTCTATACATACTGAAAGAATCCTACTGATGCTTCATAAGTCCAATAGATATACATATCAGGCCATTGAACTTATTTCTGGTCAAAGGGTCCTAATTGGTTTTAAACTACATAAACTTAGAGACTCCTGATGTTAAATCAGCCATTCAGAATTCCATATTTGACCTACTGAACATATTTTTGGCCAAAGAGTCCTCATCTTGATTTTTCTATACATACTCATTGACTCATTCTGATGCTCCAAAAGCCATATATGGCCATATCTGACCTATTGAACTTATTTCCGGTTAAAGGGTCCTAAAAAAAAAAAAAAAAAAAAAAAAAATAGACTACTTTTGATAAAAAATCTGCCATACAGAGTCTTTGAATTCTGTATACAGAGGTCACTTTTTGACTTAATGGTCATATTCCTGGCCAAAGAGTACCTGAACATTAACTTGCTATTCGTAAAGATTGACTTGTTGTGATGTTATATTAGCCATACAGAAGTCCATATTTGACCCAAGGAAAATATTTCTGGCCAAAAAATCCTCAATCTTGAACTTTCCATACAAAACATGGACAACTTCTGATGCTTCATTAGCCATATTTAAGTCCATTTAGAAGTCCATATCTTGACGGATTTAACTTATTTCTGGTCAAAGGGTCCTAATTGGTTTTAAACTATATAAACTTAGAGACTCCTGATGTTAAATCAGCCATTTAGAATTCCATATTTGACCTACTGAACATATTTTTGGCCAAAGAGTCCTCATCTTGATTTTTCTATACATACTCATTGACTCATTCTGATGCTTCATAAGCCATATATGGCCATATCTGACCTATTGAACTTATTTCCGGTTAAAGGGTCCTAAAAAAATTAAAATAAAATAATATATAGACTACTTTTGATGAAAAATCTGCCATACAGAGTCTTTGAACTCTGTATACAGAGGTCACTTTTTGACTTAATGGACATATTCCTGGCCAAAGAGTTACCTGAACATTAACTTGCTATTCATAAAGATTGACTTGTTGTGATGTTATATTAGCCATACAGAAGTCCATATTTGACCCAAGGAAAATATTTCTGGCCAAAAAATCCTCAATCTTGAACTTTCCATACATACTCATAGACAATTTCTGATGCTTCATTAGCCATATTGAAGTCCATTTAGAAATCTATATCTTGACGGATTGAACTTATTTCTGGTCAAAGGGTCCTTAATTGGTTTTTGAATTATATAAACTTAGAGACTCCTTTTGATGTTAAATCAGCCATTTAGAATTCCATATTTGACCTACTGAACATATTTCTGGCCAAAGAGTCCTCAATCTTGAAGTTTCTATACATACTGAAAGAATCCTACTGATGCTTCATAAGTCCAATAGATATACATATCAGGCCATCGAACTTATTTCTGGTCAAAGGGTCCTAATTGGTTTTAGACTACATAAACTTAGAGACTCCTGATGTTAAATCAGCCATTCAGAATTCCATATTTGACCTACTGAACATATTTTTGGCCAAAGAGTCCTCATCTTGATTTTTCTATACATACTCATTGACTCATTCTGATGCTCCAAAAGCCATATATGGCCATATCTGACCTATTGAACTTATTTCCGGTTAAAGGGTCCTAAAAAAAAAAAAAAAAAAAAAAAAAAAAAGACTACTTTTGATAAAAAATCTGCCATACAGAGTCTTTGAATTCTGTATACAGAGGTCACTTTTTGACTTAATGGACATATTCCTGGCCAAAGAGTTACCTGAACATTAACTTGATATTCATAAAGATTGACTTGTTGTGATATTAGCCATACAGAAGTCCATATTTGACCCAAGGAAAATATTTCTGGCCAAAAAATCCTCAATCTTGAACTTTCCATACATACTCATAGACAATTTCTGATGCTTCATTAGCCATATTGAAGTCCATTTAGAAATCCATATCTTGACGGATTGAACTTATTTCTGGTCAAAGGGTCCATAATTGGTTTTTGAATTATATAAACTTAGAGACTCCTTTTGATGTTAAATCAGCCATTTAGAATTCCATATTTGACCTACTGAACATATTTCTGGCCAAAGAGTCCTCAATCTTGAAGTTTCTATACATACTGAAAGAATCCTACTGATGCTTCATAAGTCCAATAGATATACATATCAGGCCATCGAACTTATTTCTGGTCAAAGGGTCCTAATTGGTTTTAAACTACATAAACTTAGAGACTCCTGATGTTAAATCAGCCATTCAGAATTCCATATTTGACCTACTGAACATATTTTTGGCCAAAGAGTCCTCATCTTGATTTTTCTATACATACTCATTGACTCATTCTGATGCTCCAAAAGCCATATATGGCCATATCTGACCTATTGAACTTATTTCCGATTAAAGGGTCCTAAAAAAAAAAAAAAAAAAAAAAAAAAAATAGACTACTTTTGATAAAAAATCTGCCATACAGAGTCTTTGAATTCTGTATACAGAGGTCACTTTTTGACTTAATGGACATATTCCTGGCCAAAGAGTTACCTGAACATTAACTTGATATTCATAAAGATTGACTTGTTGTGATGTTATATTAGCCATACAGAAGTCCATATTTGACCCAAGGAAAATATTTCTGGCCAAAAAATCCTTAATATTGAACTTTCCATACATACTCATAGACAACTTCTGATGCTTGATTAGCCATATTGAAATCCATTTAGATGTCCATATCTTGACGGATTGAACTTATTTCTGGTCAAAGGGTCCTTAATTGGTTTTTGAATTATATAAACTTAGAGACTCCTTTTGATGTTAAATCAGCCATTTAGAATTCCATATTTGACCTACTGAACATATTTCTGGCCAAAGAGTCCTCAATCTTGAAGTTTCTATACACACTGAAAGACTCCTACTGATGCTTCATAAGTCCAATAGATATACATATCAGGCCATTGAACTTATTTCTAGTCAAAGGGTCCTAATTGGTTTTAAACTATATAAACTTAGAGACTCCTGATGTTAAATCAGCCATTCAGAATTCCATATTTGACCTACTGAACATATTTTTGGCCAAAGAGTCCTCATCTTGATTTTTCTATACATACTCATTGACTCATTCTGATGCTCCATAAGCCATATATGGCCATATCTGACCTCTTGAACTTATTTCCGGTTAAAGGGTCCTGAAAAAAAAAAAAAAAAAAAAAATAGACTACTTTTGATGAAAAATCTGCCATACAGAGTCTTTGAACTCTGTATACAGAGGTCACTTTTTGACTTAATGGACATATTCCTGGCCAAAGAGTACCTGAACATTAACTTGCCATTCATAAAGATTGACTTGGTGTGATGTTATATTAGCCATACAGAAGTCCATATTTGACCCAAGGAAAACATTTCTGGCCAAAAAATCCTCAATCTTGAACTTTCCATACATACTCATAGACAACTTCTGATGTTTCATTAGCCATATTGAAGTTTATTTAGAAGTCCATATCTTGACGGATTTAACTTATTTCTGGTCAAAGGGTCCTTAATTGGTTTTAAACTATATAAACTTAGAGACTACTGGTGTTAAATCAGCCATTTAGAATTCCATATTTGACCTACTGAACATATTTCTGGCCAAAGAGTCCTCAATCTTGAAGTTTCTATACATACTGAAAGAATCCTACTGATGCTTCATAAGTCCAATAGATATACATATCAGGCCATTGAACATATTTCTGGTCAAAGGGTCCTAATTGGTTTTAAACTATATAAACTTAGAGACTCCTGATGTTAAATCAGCCATTCAGAATTCCATATTTGACCTACTGAACATATTTTTGGCCAAAGAGTCCTCATCTTGATTTTTCTATACATACTCATTGACTCATTCTGATGCTCCATAAGCCATATATGGCCATATCTGACCTATTGAACTTATTTCCGGTTAAAGGGTCCTAAAAAAAATAAAAAAAATAAAAAAAAAATAGACTACTTTTGATAAAAAATCTGCCATAAAGAGTCTTTGAATTCTGTATACACAGGTCACTTTTTGACTTAATGGTCATATTCCTGGCCAAAGAGTACCTGAACATTAACTTGCTATTCGTAAAGATTGACTTGTGATGTTATATTAGCCATACAGAAGTCCATATTTGACCCAAGGAAAATATTTCTGGCCAAAAAATCCTCAATCTTGAACTTTCCATACAAAACATGGACAACTTCTGATGCTTCATTAGCCATATTTAAGTCCATTTAGAAGTCCATATCTTGACGGATTTAACTTATTTCTGGTCAAAGGGTCCTAATTGGTTTTAAACTATATAAACTTAGAGACTCCTGATGTTAAATCAGCCATTTAGAATTCCATATTTGACCTACTGAACATATTTTTGGCCAAAGAGTCCTGATCTTGATTTTTCTATACATACTCATTGACTCATTCTGATGCTCCAAAAGCCATATATGGCCATATCTGACCTATTGAACTTATTTCCGGTTAAAGGGTCCTAAAAAAAAAAAAAAAAAAAAAAAAAAAAAAAAGACTACTTTTGATAAAAAATCTGCCATACAGAGTCTTTGAATTCTGTATACAGAGGTCACTTTTTGACTTAATGGTCATATTCCTGGCCAAAGAGTACCTGAACATTAACTTGCTATTCGTAAAGATTGACTTGTTGTGATGTTATATTAGCCATACAGAAGTCCATATTTGACCCAAGGAAAATATTTCTGGCCAAAAAATCCTCAATCTTGAACTTTCCATACAAAACATGGACAAATTCTGATGCTTCATTAGCCATATTTAAGTCCATTTAGAAGTCCATATCTTGACGGATTTAACTTATTTCTGGTCAAAGGGTCCTAATTGGTTTTAAACTATATAAACTTAGAGACTCCTGATGTTAAATCAGCCATTTAGAATTCCATATTTGACCTACTGAACATATTTTTGGCCAAAGAGTCCTGATCTTGATTTTTCTATACATACTCATTGACTCATTCTGATGCTTCATAAGCCATATATGGCCATATCTGACCTATTGAACTTATTTCCGGTTAAAGGGTCCTAAAAAAAAAAAAAAAAATAAATATATATAGACTACTTTTGATGAAAAATCTGCCATACAGATCCTTTGAACTCTGTATACAGAGGTCACTTTTTGACTTAATGAACATATTCCTTGCCAAAGAGTTACCTGAACATTAACTTGCTATTCATAAAGATTGACTTGTTGTGATGTTATATTAGCCATACAGAAGTCCATATTTGACCCAAGGAAAATATTTCTGGCCAAAAAATCCTCAATCTTGAACTTTCCATACATACTCATAGACAATTTCTGATGCTTCATTAGCCATATTGAAGTCCATTTAGAAGTCCACATCTTGACGGATTGAACTTATTTCTGGTCAAAGGGTCCTTAATTGGTTTTAAACTATATAAACTTAGAGACTCCTTTTTATGTTAAATCAGCCATTTAGAATTCCATATTTGACCTACTGAACATATTTTTGGCCAAAGAGTCCTCAATCTTGAAGTTTCTATACATACTGAAATAATCCTACTGATGCTTCATAAGTCCAATAGATATACATATCAGGGCATTGAACTTATTTCTGGTCAAAGGGTCCTAATTGGTTTTAAACTAAATAAACTTAGAGACTACTGATGTTAAATCAGCCATTTAGAATTCCATATTTGACCTACTGAACATATTTTTGGCCAAAGAGTCCTCATCTTGATTTTTCTATACATACTCATTGACTCATTCTGATGCTTTATAAGCCATATATGGCCATATCTGACCTATTGAACTTATTTCCGGTTAAAGGCTCCTAAAAATAAATAAAATAAAAAATATATAGACTACTTTTGATGAAAAATCTGCCATACAGAGTCTTTGAATTCTGTATACAGAGGTCACTTTTGACTTAATGGACATATTCCTGGCCAAAGAGTTACCTGAACATTAACTTGCTATTCATAAAGATTGACTTGTTGTGATGTTATATTAGCCATACAGAAGTCCATATTTGACCCAAGGAAAATATTTCTGGCCAAAAAATCCTCAATCTTGAACTTTCCATACATACTCATAGACAACTTCTGATGCTTCATTAGCCATATTGAAGTCCATATCTTGACGGATTTAACTTATTTCTGGTCAAAAGGTCCTAATTGGTTTTAAACTATATAAACTTAGAGACTCCTGATGTTAAATCAGCCATTTAGAATTCCATATTTGACCTACTGAACATATTTTTGGCCAAAGACTCCTCATCTTGATTTTTCTATACATACTCATTGACTCATTCTGATGCTTCATAAGCCAGATATGGCCATATCTGACCTATTGAACTTATTTCCGGTTAAAGGGTCCTAAAAATATATATATATATTTATAGACTACTTTTGATGAAAAATCTGCCATACAGAGTCTTTGAACTCTGTATACAGAGGTCACTTTTTGACTTAATGGACATATTCCTGGCCAAAGAGTTACCTGAACATTAACTTGCCATTCATAAAGATTGACTTGTTGTGATGTTATATTAGCCATACAGAAGTCCATATTTGACCCAAGGAAAATATTTCTGGCCAAAAAATCCTCAATCTTGAACTTTCCATACATACTCATAGACAACTTCTGATGCTTAATTAGCCATATTGAAGTCCATTTAGAAGTCCATATCTTGATGGATTGAACTTATTTCTGGTCAAAGGGTCCTAATTGGTTTTAAACTATATAAACTTAGAGACTACTGATGTTAAATCAGCCATTTAGAATTCCATATTTGACCTACTGAACATATTTCTGGCCAAAGAGTCCTCAATCTTGAAGTTTCTATACATACTGAAAGAATCCTACTGATGCTTCATAAGTCCAATAGATATACATATCAGGCCATTGAACTTATTTCTGGTCAAAGGGTCCTAATTGGTTTTAAACTACATAAACTTAGAGACTCCTGATGTTAAATCAGCCATTCAGAATTCCATATTTGACCTACTGAACATATTTTTGGCCAAAGAGTCCTCATCTTGATTTTTCTATACATACTCATTGACTCATTCTGATGCTCCAAAAGCCATATATGGCCATATCTGACCTATTGAACTTATTTCCGGTTAAAGGGTCCTAAAAAAAAAAAAAAAAAAAAAAAAAAATAGACTACTTTTGATAAAAAATCTGCCATACAGAGTCTTTGAATTCTGTATACAGAGGTCACTTTTTGACTTAATGGTCATATTCCTGGCCAAAGAGTACCTGAACATTAACTTGCTATTCGTAAAGATTGACTTGTTGTGATGTTATATTAGCCATACAGAAGTCCATATTTGACCCAAGGAAAATATTTCTGGCCAAAAAATCCTCAATCTTGAACTTTCCATACAAAACATGGACAAATTCTGATGCTTCATTAGCCATATTTAAGTCCATTTAGAAGTCCATATCTTGACGGATTTAACTTATTTCTGGTCAAAGGGTCCTAATTGGTTTTAAACTATATAAACTTAGAGACTCCTGATGTTAAATCAGCCATTTAGAATTCCATATTTGACCTACTGAACATATTTTTGGCCAAAGAGTCCTGATCTTGATTTTTCTATACATACTCATTGACTCATTCTGATGCTTCATAAGCCATATATGGCCATATCTGACCTATTGAACTTATTTCCGGTTAAAGGGTCCTAAAAAAAAAAAAAAAAAAAATATATAGACTACTTTTGATGAAAAATCTGCCATACAGATCCTTTGAACTCTGTATACAGAGGTCACTTTTTGACTTAATGAACATATTCCTTGCCAAAGAGTTACCTGAACATTAACTTGCTATTCATAAAGATTGACTTGTTGTGATGTTATATTAGCCATACAGAAGTCCATATTTGACCCAAGGAAAATATTTCTGGCCAAAAAATCCTCAATCTTGAACTTTCCATACATACTCATAGACAATTTCTGATGCTTCATTAGCCATATTGAAGTCCATTTAGAAGTCCACATCTTGACGGATTGAACTTATTTCTGGTCAAAGGGTTCTTAATTGGTTTTAAACTATATAAACTTAGAGACTCCTTTTTATGTTAAATCAGCCATTTAGAATTCCATATTTGACCTACTGAACATATTTTTGGCCAAAGAGTCCTCAATCTTGAAGTTTCTATACATACTGAAATAATCCTACTGATGCTTCATAAGTCCAATAGATATACATATCAGGGCATTGAACTTATTTCTGGTCAAAGGGTCCTAATTGGTTTTAAACTAAATAAACTTAGAGACTACTGATGTTAAATCAGCCATTTAGAATTCCATATTTGACCTACTGAACATATTTTTGGCCAAAGAGTCCTCATCTTGATTTTTCTATACATACTCATTGACTCATTCTGATGCTTTATAAGCCATATATGGCCATATCTGACCTATTGAACTTATTTCCGGTTAAACGCTCCTAAAAAAAAATAAAAAAAAAAATATATAGACTACTTTTGATGAAAAATCTGCCATACAGAGTCTTTGAATTCTGTATACAGAGGTCACTTTTGACTTAATGGACATATTCCTGGCCAAAGAGTTACCTGAACATTAACTTGCTATTCATAAAGATTGACTTGTTGTGATGTTATATTAGCCATACAGAAGTCCATATTTGACCCAAGGAAAATATTTCTGGCCAAAAAATCCTCAATCTTGAACTTTCCATACATACTCATAGACAACTTCTGATGCTTCATTAGCCATATTGAAGTCCATATCTTGACGGATTTAACTTATTTCTGGTCAAAAGGTCCTAATTGGTTTTAAACTATATAAACTTAGAGACTCCTGATGTTAAATCAGCCATTTAGAATTCCATATTTGACCTACTGAACATATTTTTGGCCAAAGACTCCTCATCTTGATTTTTCTATACATACTCATTGACTCATTCTGATGCTTCATAAGCCAGATATGGCCATATCTGACCTATTGAACTTATTTCCGGTTAAAGGGTCCTAAAAATATATATATATATATTTATAGACTACTTTTGATGAAAAATCTGCCATACAGAGTCTTTGAACTCTGTATACAGAGGTCACTTTTTGACTTAATGGACATATTCCTGGCCAAAGAGTTACCTGAACATTAACTTGCCATTCATAAAGATTGACTTGTTGTGATGTTATATTAGCCATACAGAAGTCCATATTTGACCCAAGGAAAATATTTCTGGCCAAAAAATCCTCAATCTTGAACTTTCCATACATACTCATAGACAACTTCTGATGCTTAATTAGCCATATTGAAGTCCATTTAGAAGTCCATATCTTGATGGATTGAACTTATTTCTGGTCAAAGGGTCCTAATTGGTTTTAAACTATATAAACTTAGAGACTACTGATGTTAAATCAGCCATTTAGAATTCCATATTTGACCTACTGAACATATTTCTGGCCAAAGAGTCCTCAATCTTGAAGTTTCTATACATACTGAAAGAATCCTACTGATGCTTCATAAGTCCAATAGATATACATATCAGGCCATTGAACTTATTTCTGGTCAAAGGGTCCTAATTGGTTTTAAACTACATAAACTTAGAGACTCCTGATGTTAAATCAGCCATTCAGAATTCCATATTTGACCTACTGAACATATTTTTGGCCAAAGAGTCCTCATCTTGATTTTTCTATACATACTCATTGACTCATTCTGATGCTCCAAAAGCCATATATGGCCATATCTGACCTATTGAACTTATTTCCGGTTAAAGGGTCCTAAAAAAAAAAAAAAAAAAAAAAAAAAATAGACTACTTTTGATAAAAAATCTGCCATACAGAGTCTTTGAATTCTGTATACAGAGGTCACTTTTTGACTTAATGGTCATATTCCTGGCCAAAGAGTACCTGAACATTAACTTGCTATTCGTAAAGATTGACTTGTTGTGATGTTATATTAGCCATACAGAAGTCCATATTTGACCCAAGGAAAATATTTCTGGCCAAAAAATCCTCAATCTTGAACTTTCCATACAAAACATGGACAACTTCTGATGCTTCATTAGCCATATTTAAGTCCATTTAGAAGTCCATATCTTGACGGATTTAACTTATTTCTGGTCAAAGGGTCCTAATTGGTTTTAAACTATATAAACTTAGAGACTCCTGATGTTAAATCAGCCATTTAGAATTCCATATTTGACCTACTGAACATATTTTTGGCCAAAGAGTCCTCATCTTGATTTTTCTATACATACTCATTGACTCATTCTGATGCTTCATAAGCCATATATGGCCATATCTGACCTATTGAACTTATTTCCGGTTAAAGGGTCCTAAAAAAATAAAAATAAAATAATATATAGACTACTTTTGATGAAAAATCTGCCATACAGAGTCTTTGAACTCTGTATACAGAGGTCACTTTTTGACTTAATGGACATATTCCTGGCCAAAGAGTTACCTGAACATTAACTTGCTATTCATAAAGATTGACTTGTTGTGATGTTATATTAGCCATACAGAAGTCCATATTTGACCCAAGGAAAATATTTCTGGCCAAAAAATCCTCAATCTTGAACTTTCCATACATACTCATAGACAATTTCTGATGCTTCATTAGCCATATTGAAGTCCATTTAGAAGTCCACATCTTGACGGATTGAACTTATTTCTGGTCAAAGGGTCCTTAATTGGTTTTAAACTATATAAACTTAGAGACTCCTTTTTATGTTAAATCAGCCATTTAGAATTCCATATTTGACCTACTGAACATATTTTTGGCCAAAGAGTCCTCAATCTTGAAGTTTCTATACATACTGAAATAATCCTACTGATGCTTCATAAGTCCAATAGATATACATATCAGGGCATTGAACTTATTTCTGGTCAAAGGGTCCTAATTGGTTTTAAACTAAATAAACTTAGAGACTACTGATGTTAAATCAGCCATTTAGAATTCCATATTTGACCTACTGAACATATTTTTGGCCAAAGAGTCCTCATCTTGATTTTTCTATACATACTCATTGACTCATTCTGATGCTTTATAAGCCATATATGGCCATATCTGACCTATTGAACTTATTTCCGGTTAAAGGCTCCTAAAAATAAATAAAATAAAAAATATATAGACTACTTTTGATGAAAAATCTGCCATACAGAGTCTTTGAATTCTGTATACAGAGGTCACTTTTGACTTAATGGACATATTCCTGGCCAAAGAGTTACCTGAACATTAACTTGCTATTCATAAAGATTGACTTGTTGTGATGTTATATTAGCCATACAGAAGTCCATATTTGACCCAAGGAAAATATTTCTGGCCAAAAAATCCTCAATCTTGAACTTTCCATACATACTCATAGACAACTTCTGATGCTTCATTAGCCATATTGAAGTCCATATCTTGACGGATTTAACTTATTTCTGGTCAAAAGGTCCTAATTGGTTTTAAACTATATAAACTTAGAGACTCCTGATGTTAAATCAGCCATTTAGAATTCCATATTTGACCTACTGAACATATTTTTGGCCAAAGACTCCTCATCTTGATTTTTCTATACATACTCATTGACTCATTCTGATGCTTCATAAGCCAGATATGGCCATATCTGACCTATTGAACTTATTTCCGGTTAAAGGGTCCTAAAAATATATATATATATTTATAGACTACTTTTGATGAAAAATCTGCCATACAGAGTCTTTGAACTCTGTATACAGAGGTCACTTTTTGACTTAATGGACATATTCCTGGCCAAAGAGTTACCTGAACATTAACTTGCCATTCATAAAGATTGACTTGTTGTGATGTTATATTAGCCATACAGAAGTCCATATTTGACCCAAGGAAAATATTTCTGGCCAAAAAATCCTCAATCTTGAACTTTCCATACATACTCATAGACAACTTCTGATGCTTAATTAGCCATATTGAAGTCCATTTAGAAGTCCATATCTTGATGGATTGAACTTATTTCTGGTCAAAGGGTCCTAATTGGTTTTAAACTATATAAACTTAGAGACTACTGATGTTAAATCAGCCATTTAGAATTCCATATTTGACCTACTGAACATATTTCTGGCCAAAGAGTCCTCAATCTTGAAGTTTCTATACATACTGAAAGAATCCTACTGATGCTTCATAAGTCCAATAGATATACATATCAGGCCATTGAACTTATTTCTGGTCAAAGGGTCCTAATTGGTTTTAAACTACATAAACTTAGAGACTCCTGATGTTAAATCAGCCATTCAGAATTCCATATTTGACCTACTGAACATATTTTTGGCCAAAGAGTCCTCATCTTGATTTTTCTATACATACTCATTGACTCATTCTGATGCTCCAAAAGCCATATATGGCCATATCTGACCTATTGAACTTATTTCCGGTTAAAGGGTCCTAAAAAAAAAAAAAAAAAAAAAAAAAATAGACTACTTTTGATAAAAAATCTGCCATACAGAGTCTTTGAATTCTGTATACAGAGGTCACTTTTTGACTTAATGGTCATATTCCTGGCCAAAGAGTACCTGAACATTAACTTGCTATTCGTAAAGATTGACTTGTTGTGATGTTATATTAGCCATACAGAAGTCCATATTTGACCCAAGGAAAATATTTCTGGCCAAAAAATCCTCAATCTTGAACTTTCCATACAAAACATGGACAAATTCTGATGCTTCATTAGCCATATTTAAGTCCATTTAGAAGTCCATATCTTGACGGATTTAACTTATTTCTGGTCAAAGGGTCCTAATTGGTTTTAAACTATATAAACTTAGAGACTCCTGATGTTAAATCAGCCATTTAGAATTCCATATTTGACCTACTGAACATATTTTTGGCCAAAGAGTCCTGATCTTGATTTTTCTATACATACTCATTGACTCATTCTGATGCTTCATAAGCCATATATGGCCATATCTGACCTATTGAACTTATTTCCGGTTAAAGGGTCCTAAAAAAAAAAAAAAAAAAAATATATAGACTACTTTTGATGAAAAATCTGCCATACAGATCCTTTGAACTCTGTATACAGAGGTCACTTTTTGACTTAATGAACATATTCCTTGCCAAAGAGTTACCTGAACATTAACTTGCTATTCATAAAGATTGACTTGTTGTGATGTTATATTAGCCATACAGAAGTCCATATTTGACCCAAGGAAAATATTTCTGGCCAAAAAATCCTCAATCTTGAACTTTCCATACATACTCATAGACAATTTCTGATGCTTCATTAGCCATATTGAAGTCCATTTAGAAGTCCACATCTTGACGGATTGAACTTATTTCTGGTCAAAGGGTTCTTAATTGGTTTTAAACTATATAAACTTAGAGACTCCTTTTTATGTTAAATCAGCCATTTAGAATTCCATATTTGACCTACTGAACATATTTTTGGCCAAAGAGTCCTCAATCTTGAAGTTTCTATACATACTGAAATAATCCTACTGATGCTTCATAAGTCCAATAGATATACATATCAGGGCATTGAACTTATTTCTGGTCAAAGGGTCCTAATTGGTTTTAAACTAAATAAACTTAGAGACTACTGATGTTAAATCAGCCATTTAGAATTCCATATTTGACCTACTGAACATATTTTTGGCCAAAGAGTCCTCATCTTGATTTTTCTATACATACTCATTGACTCATTCTGATGCTTTATAAGCCATATATGGCCATATCTGACCTATTGAACTTATTTCCGGTTAAACGCTCCTAAAAAAAAATAAAAAAAAAAATATATAGACTACTTTTGATGAAAAATCTGCCATACAGAGTCTTTGAATTCTGTATACAGAGGTCACTTTTGACTTAATGGACATATTCCTGGCCAAAGAGTTACCTGAACATTAACTTGCTATTCATAAAGATTGACTTGTTGTGATGTTATATTAGCCATACAGAAGTCCATATTTGACCCAAGGAAAATATTTCTGGCCAAAAAATCCTCAATCTTGAACTTTCCATACATACTCATAGACAACTTCTGATGCTTCATTAGCCATATTGAAGTCCATATCTTGACGGATTTAACTTATTTCTGGTCAAAAGGTCCTAATTGGTTTTAAACTATATAAACTTAGAGACTCCTGATGTTAAATCAGCCATTTAGAATTCCATATTTGACCTACTGAACATATTTTTGGCCAAAGACTCCTCATCTTGATTTTTCTATACATACTCATTGACTCATTCTGATGCTTCATAAGCCAGATATGGCCATATCTGACCTATTGAACTTATTTCCGGTTAAAGGGTCCTAAAAATATATATATATATATTTATAGACTACTTTTGATGAAAAATCTGCCATACAGAGTCTTTGAACTCTGTATACAGAGGTCACTTTTTGACTTAATGGACATATTCCTGGCCAAAGAGTTACCTGAACATTAACTTGCCATTCATAAAGATTGACTTGTTGTGATGTTATATTAGCCATACAGAAGTCCATATTTGACCCAAGGAAAATATTTCTGGCCAAAAAATCCTCAATCTTGAACTTTCCATACATACTCATAGACAACTTCTGATGCTTAATTAGCCATATTGAAGTCCATTTAGAAGTCCATATCTTGATGGATTGAACTTATTTCTGGTCAAAGGGTCCTAATTGGTTTTAAACTATATAAACTTAGAGACTACTGATGTTAAATCAGCCATTTAGAATTCCATATTTGACCTACTGAACATATTTCTGGCCAAAGAGTCCTCAATCTTGAAGTTTCTATACATACTGAAAGAATCCTACTGATGCTTCATAAGTCCAATAGATATACATATCAGGCCATTGAACTTATTTCTGGTCAAAGGGTCCTAATTGGTTTTAAACTACATAAACTTAGAGACTCCTGATGTTAAATCAGCCATTCAGAATTCCATATTTGACCTACTGAACATATTTTTGGCCAAAGAGTCCTCATCTTGATTTTTCTATACATACTCATTGACTCATTCTGATGCTCCAAAAGCCATATATGGCCATATCTGACCTATTGAACTTATTTCCGGTTAAAGGGTCCTAAAAAAAAAAAAAAAAAAAAAAAAAATAGACTACTTTTGATAAAAAATCTGCCATACAGAGTCTTTGAATTCTGTATACAGAGGTCACTTTTTGACTTAATGGTCATATTCCTGGCCAAAGAGTACCTGAACATTAACTTGCTATTCGTAAAGATTGACTTGTTGTGATGTTATATTAGCCATACAGAAGTCCATATTTGACCCAAGGAAAATATTTCTGGCCAAAAAATCCTCAATCTTGAACTTTCCATACAAAACATGGACAACTTCTGATGCTTCATTAGCCATATTTAAGTCCATTTAGAAGTCCATATCTTGACGGATTTAACTTATTTCTGGTCAAAGGGTCCTAATTGGTTTTAAACTATATAAACTTAGAGACTCCTGATGTTAAATCAGCCATTTAGAATTCCATATTTGACCTACTGAACATATTTTTGGCCAAAGAGTCCTCATCTTGATTTTTCTATACATACTCATTGACTCATTCTGATGCTTCATAAGCCATATATGGCCATATCTGACCTATTGAACTTATTTCCGGTTAAAGGGTCCTAAAAAAATAAAAATAAAATAATATATAGACTACTTTTGATGAAAAATCTGCCATACAGAGTCTTTGAACTCTGTATACAGAGGTCACTTTTTGACTTAATGGACATATTCCTGGCCAAAGAGTTACCTGAACATTAACTTGCTATTCATAAAGATTGACTTGTTGTGATGTTATATTAGCCATACAGAAGTCCATATTTGACCCAAGGAAAATATTTCTGGCCAAAAAATCCTCAATCTTGAACTTTCCATACATACTCATAGACAATTTCTGATGCTTCATTAGCCATATTGAAGTCCATTTAGAAGTCCACATCTTGACGGATTGAACTTATTTCTGGTCAAAGGGTCCTTAATTGGTTTTAAACTATATAAACTTAGAGACTCCTTTTTATGTTAAATCAGCCATTTAGAATTCCATATTTGACCTACTGAACATATTTTTGGCCAAAGAGTCCTCAATCTTGAAGTTTCTATACATACTGAAATAATCCTACTGATGCTTCATAAGTCCAATAGATATACATATCAGGGCATTGAACTTATTTCTGGTCAAAGGGTCCTAATTGGTTTTAAACTAAATAAACTTAGAGACTACTGATGTTAAATCAGCCATTTAGAATTCCATATTTGACCTACTGAACATATTTTTGGCCAAAGAGTCCTCATCTTGATTTTTCTATACATACTCATTGACTCATTCTGATGCTTTATAAGCCATATATGGCCATATCTGACCTATTGAACTTATTTCCGGTTAAAGGCTCCTAAAAATAAATAAAATAAAAAATATATAGACTACTTTTGATGAAAAATCTGCCATACAGAGTCTTTGAATTCTGTATACAGAGGTCACTTTTGACTTAATGGACATATTCCTGGCCAAAGAGTTACCTGAACATTAACTTGCTATTCATAAAGATTGACTTGTTGTGATGTTATATTAGCCATACAGAAGTCCATATTTGACCCAAGGAAAATATTTCTGGCCAAAAAATCCTCAATCTTGAACTTTCCATACATACTCATAGACAACTTCTGATGCTTCATTAGCCATATTGAAGTCCATATCTTGACGGATTTAACTTATTTCTGGTCAAAAGGTCCTAATTGGTTTTAAACTATATAAACTTAGAGACTCCTGATGTTAAATCAGCCATTTAGAATTCCATATTTGACCTACTGAACATATTTTTGGCCAAAGACTCCTCATCTTGATTTTTCTATACATACTCATTGACTCATTCTGATGCTTCATAAGCCAGATATGGCCATATCTGACCTATTGAACTTATTTCCGGTTAAAGGGTCCTAAAAATATATATATATATTTATAGACTACTTTTGATGAAAAATCTGCCATACAGAGTCTTTGAACTCTGTATACAGAGGTCACTTTTTGACTTAATGGACATATTCCTGGCCAAAGAGTTACCTGAACATTAACTTGCCATTCATAAAGATTGACTTGTTGTGATGTTATATTAGCCATACAGAAGTCCATATTTGACCCAAGGAAAATATTTCTGGCCAAAAAATCCTCAATCTTGAACTTTCCATACATACTCATAGACAACTTCTGATGCTTAATTAGCCATATTGAAGTCCATTTAGAAGTCCATATCTTGATGGATTGAACTTATTTCTGGTCAAAGGGTCCTAATTGGTTTTAAACTATATAAACTTAGAGACTACTGATGTTAAATCAGCCATTTAGAATTCCATATTTGACCTACTGAACATATTTCTGGCCAAAGAGTCCTCAATCTTGAAGTTTCTATACATACTGAAAGAATCCTACTGATGCTTCATAAGTCCAATAGATATACATATCAGGCCATTGAACTTATTTCTGGTCAAAGGGTCCTAATTGGTTTTAAACTACATAAACTTAGAGACTCCTGATGTTAAATCAGCCATTCAGAATTCCATATTTGACCTACTGAACATATTTTTGGCCAAAGAGTCCTCATCTTGATTTTTCTATACATACTCATTGACTCATTCTGATGCTCCAAAAGCCATATATGGCCATATCTGACCTATTGAACTTATTTCCGGTTAAAGGGTCCTAAAAAAAAAAAAAAAAAAAAAAAAAATAGACTACTTTTGATAAAAAATCTGCCATACAGAGTCTTTGAATTCTGTATACAGAGGTCACTTTTTGACTTAATGGTCATATTCCTGGCCAAAGAGTACCTGAACATTAACTTGCTATTCGTAAAGATTGACTTGTTGTGATGTTATATTAGCCATACAGAAGTCCATATTTGACCCAAGGAAAATATTTCTGGCCAAAAAATCCTCAATCTTGAACTTTCCATACAAAACATGGACAAATTCTGATGCTTCATTAGCCATATTTAAGTCCATTTAGAAGTCCATATCTTGACGGATTTAACTTATTTCTGGTCAAAGGGTCCTAATTGGTTTTAAACTATATAAACTTAGAGACTCCTGATGTTAAATCAGCCATTTAGAATTCCATATTTGACCTACTGAACATATTTTTGGCCAAAGAGTCCTGATCTTGATTTTTCTATACATACTCATTGACTCATTCTGATGCTTCATAAGCCATATATGGCCATATCTGACCTATTGAACTTATTTCCGGTTAAAGGGTCCTAAAAAAAAAAAAAAAAAAAATATATAGACTACTTTTGATGAAAAATCTGCCATACAGATCCTTTGAACTCTGTATACAGAGGTCACTTTTTGACTTAATGAACATATTCCTTGCCAAAGAGTTACCTGAACATTAACTTGCTATTCATAAAGATTGACTTGTTGTGATGTTATATTAGCCATACAGAAGTCCATATTTGACCCAAGGAAAATATTTCTGGCCAAAAAATCCTCAATCTTGAACTTTCCATACATACTCATAGACAATTTCTGATGCTTCATTAGCCATATTGAAGTCCATTTAGAAGTCCACATCTTGACGGATTGAACTTATTTCTGGTCAAAGGGTTCTTAATTGGTTTTAAACTATATAAACTTAGAGACTCCTTTTTATGTTAAATCAGCCATTTAGAATTCCATATTTGACCTACTGAACATATTTTTGGCCAAAGAGTCCTCAATCTTGAAGTTTCTATACATACTGAAATAATCCTACTGATGCTTCATAAGTCCAATAGATATACATATCAGGGCATTGAACTTATTTCTGGTCAAAGGGTCCTAATTGGTTTTAAACTAAATAAACTTAGAGACTACTGATGTTAAATCAGCCATTTAGAATTCCATATTTGACCTACTGAACATATTTTTGGCCAAAGAGTCCTCATCTTGATTTTTCTATACATACTCATTGACTCATTCTGATGCTTTATAAGCCATATATGGCCATATCTGACCTATTGAACTTATTTCCGGTTAAACGCTCCTAAAAAAAAATAAAAAAAAAAATATATAGACTACTTTTGATGAAAAATCTGCCATACAGAGTCTTTGAATTCTGTATACAGAGGTCACTTTTGACTTAATGGACATATTCCTGGCCAAAGAGTTACCTGAACATTAACTTGCTATTCATAAAGATTGACTTGTTGTGATGTTATATTAGCCATACAGAAGTCCATATTTGACCCAAGGAAAATATTTCTGGCCAAAAAATCCTCAATCTTGAACTTTCCATACATACTCATAGACAACTTCTGATGCTTCATTAGCCATATTGAAGTCCATATCTTGACGGATTTAACTTATTTCTGGTCAAAAGGTCCTAATTGGTTTTAAACTATATAAACTTAGAGACTCCTGATGTTAAATCAGCCATTTAGAATTCCATATTTGACCTACTGAACATATTTTTGGCCAAAGACTCCTCATCTTGATTTTTCTATACATACTCATTGACTCATTCTGATGCTTCATAAGCCAGATATGGCCATATCTGACCTATTGAACTTATTTCCGGTTAAAGGGTCCTAAAAATATATATATATATATTTATAGACTACTTTTGATGAAAAATCTGCCATACAGAGTCTTTGAACTCTGTATACAGAGGTCACTTTTTGACTTAATGGACATATTCCTGGCCAAAGAGTTACCTGAACATTAACTTGCCATTCATAAAGATTGACTTGTTGTGATGTTATATTAGCCATACAGAAGTCCATATTTGACCCAAGGAAAATATTTCTGGCCAAAAAATCCTCAATCTTGAACTTTCCATACATACTCATAGACAACTTCTGATGCTTAATTAGCCATATTGAAGTCCATTTAGAAGTCCATATCTTGATGGATTGAACTTATTTCTGGTCAAAGGGTCCTAATTGGTTTTAAACTATATAAACTTAGAGACTACTGATGTTAAATCAGTCATTTAGAATTCCATATTTGACCTACTGAACATATTTCTGGCCAAAGAGTCCTCAATCTTGAAGTTTCTATACATACTGAAAGAATCCTACTGATGCTTCATAAGTCCAATAGATATACATATCAGGCCATTGAACTTATTTCTGGTCAAAGGGTCCTAATTGGTTTTAAACTACATAAACTTAGAGACTCCTGATGTTAAATCAGCCATTCAGAATTCCATATTTGACCTACTGAACATATTTTTGGCCAAAGAGTCCTCATCTTGATTTTTCTATACATACTCATTGACTCATTCTGATGCTCCAAAAGCCATATATGGCCATATCTGACCTATTGAACTTATTTCCGGTTAAAGGGTCCTAAAAAAAAAAAAAAAAAAAAAAAAAAATAGACTACTTTTGATAAAAAATCTGCCATACAGAGTCTTTGAATTCTGTATACAGAGGTCACTTTTTGACTTAATGGTCATATTCCTGGCCAAAGAGTACCTGAACATTAACTTGCTATTCGTAAAGATTGACTTGTTGTGATGTTATATTAGCCATACAGAAGTCCATATTTGACCCAAGGAAAATATTTCTGGCCAAAAAATCCTCAATCTTGAACTTTCCATACAAAACATGGACAACTTCTGATGCTTCATTAGCCATATTTAAGTCCATTTAGAAGTCCATATCTTGACGGATTTAACTTATTTCTGGTCAAAGGGTCCTAATTGGTTTTAAACTATATAAACTTAGAGACTCCTGATGTTAAATCAGCCATTTAGAATTCCATATTTGACCTACTGAACATATTTTTGGCCAAAGAGTCCTCATCTTGATTTTTCTATACATACTCATTGACTCATTCTGATGCTTCATAAGCCATATATGGCCATATCTGACCTATTGAACTTATTTCCGGTTAAAGGGTCCTAAAAAAATAAAAATAAAATAATATATAGACTACTTTTGATGAAAAATCTGCCATACAGAGTCTTTGAACTCTGTATACAGAGGTCACTTTTTGACTTAATGGACATATTCCTGGCCAAAGAGTTACCTGAACATTAACTTGCTATTCATAAAGATTGACTTGTTGTGATGTTATATTAGCCATACAGAAGTCCATATTTGACCCAAGGAAAATATTTCTGGCCAAAAAATCCTCAATCTTGAACTTTCCATACATACTCATAGACAATTTCTGATGCTTCATTAGCCATATTGAAGTCCATTTAGAAATCTATATCTTGACGGATTGAACTTATTTCTGGTCAAAGGGTCCTTAATTGGTTTTTGAATTATATAAACTTAGAGACTCCTTTTGATGTTAAATCAGCCATTTAGAATTCCATATTTGACCTACTGAACATATTTCTGGCCAAAGAGTCCTCAATCTTGAAGTTTCTATACATACTGAAAGAATCCTACTGATGCTTCATAAGTCCAATAGATATACATATCAGGCCATCGAACTTATTTCTGGTCAAAGGGTCCTAATTGGTTTTAGACTACATAAACTTAGAGACTCCTGATGTTAAATAAGCCATTCAGAATTCCATATTTGACCTACTGAACATATTTTTGGCCAAAGAGTCCTCATCTTGATTTTTCTATACATACTCATTGACTCATTCTGATGCTCCAAAAGCCATATATGGCCATATCTGACCTATTGAACTTATTTCCGGTTAAAGGGTCCTAAAAAAAAAAAAAAAAAAAAAAAAAAAAAGACTACTTTTGATAAAAAATCTGCCATACAGAGTCTTTGAATTCTGTATACAGAGGTCACTTTTTGACTTAATGGACATATTCCTGGCCAAAGAGTTACCTGAACATTAACTTGATATTCATAAAGATTGACTTGTTGTGATATTAGCCATACAGAAGTCTATATTTGACCCAAGGAAAATATTTCTGGCCAAAAAATCCTCAATCTTGAACTTTCCATACATACTCATAGACAATTTCTGATGCTTCATTAGCCATATTGAAGTCCATTTAGAAATCTATATCTTGACGGATTGAACTTATTTCTGGTCAAAGGGTCCATAATTGGTTTTTGAATTATATAAACTTAGAGACTCCTTTTGATGTTAAATCAGCCATTTAGAATTCCATATTTGACCTACTGAACATATTTCTGGCCAAAGAGTCCTCAATCTTGAAGTTTCTATACATACTGAAAGAATCCTACTGATGCTTCATAAGTCCAATAGATATACATATCAGGCCATTGAACTTATTTCTGGTCAAAGGGTCCTAATTGGTTTTAAACTACATAAACTTAGAGACTCCTGATGTTAAATCAGCCATTCAGAATTCCATATTTGACCTACTGAACATATTTTTGGCCAAAGAGTCCTCATCTTGATTTTTCTATACATACTCATTGACTCATTCTGATGCTCCAAAAGCCATATATGGCCATATCTGACCTATTGAACTTATTTCCGGTTAAAGGGTCCTAAAAAAAAAAAAAAAAAAAAAAAAAATAGACTACTTTTGATAAAAAATCTGCCATACAGAGTCTTTGAATTCTGTATACAGAGGTCACTTTTTGACTTAATGGACATATTCCTGGCCAAAGAGTTACCTGAACATTAACTTGATATTCATAAAGATTGACTTGTTGTGATGTTATATTAGCCATACAGAAGTCCATATTTGACCCAAGGAAAATATTTCTGGCCAAAAAATCCTCAATATTGAACTTTCCATACATACTCATAGACAACTTCTGATGCTTGATTAGCCATATTGAAGTCCATTTAGATGTCCATATCTTGACGGATTGAACTTATTTCTGGTCAAAGGGTCCTTAATTGGTTTTTGAATTATATAAACTTAGAGACTCCTTTTGATGTTAAATCAGCCATTTAGAATTCCATATTTGACCTACTGAACATATTTCTGGCCAAAGAGTCCTCAATCTTGAAGTTTCTATACACACTGAAAGACTCCTACTGATGCTTCATAAGTCCAATAGATATACATATCAGGCCATTGAACTTATTTCTAGTCAAAGGGTCCTAATTGGTTTTAAACTATATAAACTTAGAGACTCCTGATGTTAAATCAGCCATTCAGAATTCCATATTTGACCTACTGAACATATTTTTGGCCAAAGAGTCCTCATCTTGATTTTTCTATACATACTCATTGACTCATTCTGATGCTCCATAAGCCATATATGGCCATATCTGACCTCTTGAACTTATTTCCGGTTAAAGGGTCCTGAAAAAAAAAATGAAAAAAAAAATAGACTACTTTTGATGAAAAATCTGCCATACAGAGTCTTTGAACTCTGTATACAGAGGTCACTTTTTGACTTAATGGACATATTCCTGGCCAAAGAGTACCTGAACATTAACTTGCCATTCATAAAGATTGACTTGGTGTGATGTTATATTAGCCATACAGAAGTCCATATTTGACCCAAGGAAAACATTTCTGGCCAAAAAATCCTCAATCTTGAACTTTCCATACATACTCATAGACAACTTCTGATGCTTCATTAGCCATATTGAAGTTTATTTAGAAGTCCATATCTTGACGGATTTAACTTATTTCTGGTCAAAGGGTCCTTAATTGGTTTTAAACTATATAAACTTAGAGACTCCTGATGTTAAATCAGCCATTTAGAATTCCATATTTGACCTACTGAACATATTTCTGGCCAAAGAGTCCTCAACCTTGAAGTTTCTATACATACTGAAAGAATCCTACTGATGCTTCATAAGTCCAATAGATATACATATCAGGCCATTGAACATATTTCTGGTCAAAGGGTCCTAATTGGTTTTAAACTATATAAACTTAGAGACTCCTGATGTTAAATCAGCCATTCAGAATTCCATATTTGACCTACTGAACATATTTTTGGCCAAAGAGTCCTCATCTTGATTTTTCTATACATACTCATTGACTCATTCTGATGCTCCATAAGCCATATATGGCCATATCTGACCTATTGAACTTATTTCCGGTTAAAGGGTCCTTAAATTTTTTTTTTTTTTAAATAGACTACTTTTGATAGAAAAATCTGCCATACAGAGTCTTTGAATTTTGTACACAGAGGTCACTTTTTGACTTAATGGTCATATTCCTGGCCAAAGAGTACCTGAACATTAACTTGCTATTCGTAAAGATTGACTTGTTGTGATGTTATATTAGTTATGTTATACAGAAGTCCATATTTGACCCAAGGAAAATATTTCTGGCCAAAAAATCCTCAATCTTGAACTTTCCATACATACTCATAGACAACTTCTGATGCTTTATTAGCCATATTTAAGTCCATTTAGAAGTCCATATCTTGACGGATTGAACTTATTTCTGGTCAAAGGGTCCTAATTGGTTTTAAACTATATAAACTTAGAGACTACTGATGTTAAATCAGCCATTTAGAATTCCATATTTGACATACTGAACATATTTTTGGCCAAAGAGTCCTCATCTTGATTTTTCTATACATATTCATTGACTCATTCTGATGCTTCATAAGCCATATATGGCCATATCTGACCTATTGAACTTATTTCCGGTTATAGGGTCCTAAAAAAAATATATATATATATATATAGACTACTTTTGATGAAAAATCTGCCATACAGAGTCTTTGAACTCTGTATGCAGAGGTCACTTTTTGACTTAATGGACATATTCCTGGCCAAAGAGTTACCTGAACATTAACTTGCTATTCATAAAGATTGACTTGTTGTGATATTAGCCATACAGAAGTCCATATTTGACCCAAGGAAAATATTTCTGGCCAAAAAATCCTCAATATTGAACTTTCCATACATACTCATAGACAACTTCTGATGCTTCATTAGCCATATTGAAGTCCATTTAGATGTCCATATCTTGACGGATTGAACTTATTTCTGGTCAAAGGGTCCTTAATTGGTTTTTGAATTATATAAACTTAGAGACTCCTTTTGATGTTAAATCAGCCATTTAGAATTCCATATTTGACCTACTGAACATATTTCTGGCCAAAGAGTCCTCAATCTTGAAGTTTCTATACACACTGAAAGACTCCTACTGATGCTTCATAAGTCCAATAGATATACATATCAGGCCATTGAACTTATTTCTAGTCAAAGGGTCCTAATTGGTTTTAAACTATATAAACTTAGAGACTCCTGATGTTAAATCAGCCATTCAGAATTCCATATTTGACCTACTGAACATATTTTTGGCCAAAGAGTCCTCATCTTGATTTTTCTATACATACTCATTGACTCATTCTGATGCTCCATAAGCCATATATGGCCATATCTGACCTCTTGAACTTATTTCCGGTTAAAGGGTCCTGAAAAAAAAAAAAATAGACTACTTTTGATGAAAAATCTGCCATACAGAGTCTTTGAACTCTGTATACAGAGGTCACTTTTTGACTTAATGGACATATTCCTGGCCAAAGAGTACCTGAACATTAACTTGCCATTCATAAAGATTGACTTGGTGTGATGTTATATTAGCCATACAGAAGTCCATATTTGACCCAAGGAAAACATTTCTGGCCAAAAAATCCTCAATCTTGAACTTTCCATACATACTCATAGACAACTTCTGATGTTTCATTAGCCATATTGAAGTTTATTTAGAAGTCCATATCTTGACGGATTTAACTTATTTCTGGTCAAAGGGTCCTTAATTGGTTTTAAACTATATAAACTTAGAGACTACTGGTGTTAAATCAGCCATTTAGAATTCCATATTTGACCTACTGAACATATTTCTGGCCAAAGAGTCCTCAATCTTGAAGTTTCTATACATACTGAAAGAATCCTACTGATGCTTCATAAGTCCAATAGATATACATATCAGGCCATTGAACATATTTCTGGTCAAAGGGTCCTAATTGGTTTTAAACTATATAAACTTAGAGACTCCTGATGTTAAATCAGCCATTCAGAATTCCATATTTGACCTACTGAACATATTTTTGGCCAAAGAGTCCTCATCTTGATTTTTCTATACATACTCATTGACTCATTCTGATGCTCCATAAGCCATATATGGCCATATCTGACCTATTGAACTTATTTCCGGTTAAAGGGTCCTAAAAAAAAAAAAAAAAAAAAAAAAAAAATAGACTACTTTTGATAAAAAATCTGCCATAAAGAGTCTTTGAATTCTGTATACACAGGTCACTTTTTGACTTAATGGTCATATTCCTGGCCAAAGAGTACCTGAACATTAACTTGCTATTCGTAAAGATTGACTTGTGATGTTATATTAGCCATACAGAAGTCCATATTTGACCCAAGGAAAATATTTCTGGCCAAAAAATCCTCAATCTTGAACTTTCCATACAAAACATGGACAACTTCTGATGCTTCATTAGCCATATTTAAGTCCATTTAGAAGTCCATATCTTGACGGATTTAACTTATTTCTGGTCAAAGGGTCCTAATTGGTTTTAAACTATATAAACTTAGAGACTCCTGATGTTAAATCAGCCATTTAGAATTCCATATTTGACCTACTGAACATATTTTTGGCCAAAGAGTCCTGATCTTGATTTTTCTATACATACTCATTGACTCATTCTGATGCTCCAAAAGCCATATATGGCCATATCTGACCTATTGAACTTATTTCCGGTTAAAGGGTCCTAAAAAAAAAGAAAAGAAAAAAAAAGAAAAAAAAGACTACTTTTGATAAAAAATCTGCCATACAGAGTCTTTGAATTCTGTATACAGAGGTCACTTTTTGACTTAATGGTCATATTCCTGGCCAAAGAGTACCTGAACATTAACTTGCTATTCGTAAAGATTGACTTGTTGTGATGTTATATTAGCCATACAGAAGTCCATATTTGACCCAAGGAAAATATTTCTGGCCAAAAAATCCTCAATCTTGAACTTTCCATACAAAACATAGACAAATTCTGATGCTTCATTAGCCATATTTAAGTCCATTTAGAAGTCCATATCTTGACGGATTTAACTTATTTCTGGTCAAAGGGTCCTAATTGGTTTTAAACTATATAAACTTAGAGACTCCTGATGTTAAATCAGCCATTTAGAATTCCATATTTGACCTACTGAACATATTTTTGGCCAAAGAGTCCTGATCTTGATTTTTCTATACATACTCATTGACTCATTCTGATGCTTCATAAGCCATATATGGCCATATCTGACCTATTGAACTTATTTCCGGTTAAAGGGTCCTAAAAAAAAAAAAAAAAAAAAAATATAGACTACTTTTGATGAAAAATCTGCCATACAGAGTCTTTGAATTCTGTATACAGAGGTCACTTTTTGACTTAATGGTCATATTCCTGGCCAAAGAGTACCTGAACATTAACTTGCTATTCGTAAAGATTGACTTGGTGTGATGTTATATTAGCCATACAGAAGTCCATATTTGACCCAAGGAAAACATTTCTGGCCAAAAAATCCTCAATCTTGAACTTTCCATACATACTCATAGACAACTTCTGATGTTTCATTAGCCATATTGAAGTTTATTTAGAAGTCCATATCTTGACGGATTTAACTTATTTCTGGTCAAAGGGTCCTTAATTGGTTTTAAACTATATAAACTTAGAGACTACTGGTGTTAAATCAGCCATTTAGAATTCCATATTTGACCTACTGAACATATTTCTGGCCAAAGAGTCCTCAATCTTGAAGTTTCTATACATACTGAAAGAATCCTACTGATGCTTCATAAGTCCAATAGATATACATATCAGGCCATTGAACATATTTCTGGTCAAAGGGTCCTAATTGGTTTTAAACTATATAAACTTAGAGACTCCTGATGTTAAATCAGCCATTCAGAATTCCATATTTGACCTACTGAACATATTTTTGGCCAAAGAGTCCTCATCTTGATTTTTCTATACATACTCATTGACTCATTCTGATGCTCCATAAGCCATATATGGCCATATCTGACCTATTGAACTTATTTCCGGTTAAAGGGTCCTAAAAAAAAAAAAAAAAAAAAAAAAAAAATAGACTACTTTTGATAAAAAATCTGCCATAAAGAGTCTTTGAATTCTGTATACACAGGTCACTTTTTGACTTAATGGTCATATTCCTGGCCAAAGAGTACCTGAACATTAACTTGCTATTCGTAAAGATTGACTTGTGATGTTATATTAGCCATACAGAAGTCCATATTTGACCCAAGGAAAATATTTCTGGCCAAAAAATCCTCAATCTTGAACTTTCCATACAAAACATGGACAACTTCTGATGCTTCATTAGCCATATTTAAGTCCATTTAGAAGTCCATATCTTGACGGATTTAACTTATTTCTGGTCAAAGGGTCCTAATTGGTTTTAAACTATATAAACTTAGAGACTCCTGATGTTAAATCAGCCATTTAGAATTCCATATTTGACCTACTGAACATATTTTTGGCCAAAGAGTCCTGATCTTGATTTTTCTATACATACTCATTGACTCATTCTGATGCTCCAAAAGCCATATATGGCCATATCTGACCTATTGAACTTATTTCCGGTTAAAGGGTCCTAAAAAAAAAGAAAAGAAAAAAAAAGAAAAAAAAGACTACTTTTGATAAAAAATCTGCCATACAGAGTCTTTGAATTCTGTATACAGAGGTCACTTTTTGACTTAATGGTCATATTCCTGGCCAAAGAGTACCTGAACATTAACTTGCTATTCGTAAAGATTGACTTGTTGTGATGTTATATTAGCCATACAGAAGTCCATATTTGACCCAAGGAAAATATTTCTGGCCAAAAAATCCTCAATCTTGAACTTTCCATACAAAACATAGACAAATTCTGATGCTTCATTAGCCATATTTAAGTCCATTTAGAAGTCCATATCTTGACGGATTTAACTTATTTCTGGTCAAAGGGTCCTAATTGGTTTTAAACTATATAAACTTAGAGACTCCTGTTGTTAAATCAGCCATTTAGAATTCCATATTTGACCTACTGAACATATTTTTGGCCAAAGAGTCCTGATCTTGATTTTTCTATACATACTCATTGACTCATTCTGATGCTTCATAAGCCATATATGGCCATATCTGACCTATTGAACTTATTTCCGGTTAAAGGGTCCTAAAAAAAAAAAAAAAAAAAAATATAGACTACTTTTGATGAAAAATCTGCCATACAGAGTCTTTGAACTCTGTATACAGAGGTCACTTTTTGACTTAATGAACATATTCCTTGCCAAAGAGTTAGCTGAACATTAACTTGCTATTCATAAAGATTGACTTGTTGTGATATTAGCCATACAGAAGTCCATATTTGACCCAAGGAAAATATTTCTGGCCAAAAAATCCTCAATATTGAACTTTCCATACATACTCATAGACAACTTCTGATGCTTCATTAGCCATATTGAAGTCCATTTAGATGTCCATATCTTGACGGATTGAACTTATTTCTGGTCAAAGGGTCCTTAATTGGTTTTTGAATTATATAAACTTAGAGACTCCTTTTGATGTTAAATCAGCCATTTAGAATTCCATATTTGACCTAGTGAACATATTTCTGGCCAAAGAGTCCTCAATCTTGAAGTTTCTATACACACTGAAAGACTCCTACTTATGCTTCATAAGTCCAATAGATATACATATCAGGCCATTGAACTTATTTCTAGTCAAAGGGTCCTAATTGGTTTTAAACTATATAAACTTAGAGACTCCTGATGTTAAATCAGCCATTCAGAATTCCATATTTGACCTACTGAACATATTTTTGGCCAAAGAGTCCTCATCTTGATTTTTCTATACATACTCATTGACTCATTCTGATGCTCCATAAGCCATATATGGCCATATCTGACCTATTGAACTTATTTCCGGTTAAAGGGTCATAAAAAAAAAATATAAAAAAAATAGACTACTTTTGATAAAAAAATCTGCCATACAGAGTCTTTGAATTTTGTACACAGAGGTCACTTTTTGACTTAATGGTCATATTCCTGGCCAAAGAGTACCTGAACATTAACTTGCTATTCGTAAAGATTGACTTGTTGTGATGTTATATTAGCCATACAGAAGTCCATATTTGACCCAAGGAAAATATTTCTGGCCAAAAAATCCTCAATCTTGAACTTTCCATACATACTCATAGACAACTTCTGATGCTTTATTAGCCATATTTAAGTCCATTTAGAAGTCCATATCTTGACGGATTGAACTTATTTCTGGTCAAAGGGTCCTAATTGGTTTTAAACTATATAAACTTAGAGACTCCTGATGTTAAATCAGCCATTTAGAATTCCATATTTGACCTACTGAACATATTTTTGGCCAAAGAGTCCTCATCTTGATTTTTCTATACATACTCATTGACTCATTCTGATGCTTCATAAGCCATATATGGCCATATCTGACCTATTGAACTTATTTCCGGTTAAAGGGTCCTAAAAAAATATATATATATAGACTACTTTTGATGAAAAATCTGCCATACAGAGTCTTTGAACTCTGTATGCAGAGGTCACTTTTTGACTCAATGGACATATTCCTGGCCAAAGAGTTACCTGAACATTAACTTGCTATTCATAAAGATTGACTTGTTGTGATATTAGCCATACAGAAGTCCATATTTGACCCAAGGAAAATATTTCTTGCCAAAAAATCCTCAATCTTGAACTTTCCATACATACTCATAGACAACTTCTGATGCTTCATTAGCCATATTGAAGTCCATTTAGAAGTCCATATCTTGACGGATTGAACTTATTTCTGGTCAAAGGGTCCTTAATTGGTTTTAAACTATATAAACTTAGAGACTCCTGATGTTAAATCAGCCATTTAGAATTCCATATTTGACCTATACTGAACATATTTCTGGCCAAAGAGTCCTCAATCTTGAAGTTTCTATACATACTGAAAGAATCCTACTGATGCTTCATAAGTCCAATAGATATACATATCAGGCCATTGAACTTATTTCTGGTCAAAGGGTCCTAATTGGTTTTAAACTACATAAACTTAGAGACTCCTGATGTTAAATCAGCCATTCAGAATTCCATATTTGACCTACTGAACATATTTTTGGCCAAAGAGTCCTCATCTTGATTTTTCTATACATATTGACTCATTCTGATGCTCCATAAGTCATATATGGCCATATCTGACCTATTGAACTTATTTCCGGTTAAAGGGTCCTAAAAAAAAAAAAAAAAAAAAAAAAAATACTTTTGATGAAAAATCTGCCATACAGAGTCTTTGAACTCTGTATACAGAGGTCACTTTTTGACTTAATGGACATATTCCTGGCCAAAGAGTTACCTGAACATTAACTTGCTATTCATAAAGATTGACTTGTTGTGATGTTATATTAGCCATACAGAAGTCCATATTTGACCCAAGGAAAATATTTCTGGCCAAAAAATCCTCAATCTTGAACTTTCCATACATACTCATAGACAACTTCTGATGCTTCATTAGCCATATTTAAGTCCATTTAGAAGTCCATATCTTGACGGATTGAACTTATTTCTGGTCAAAGGGTCCTAATTGGTTTTAAACTATATAAACTTAGACACTACTGATGTTAAATCAGCCATTTAGAATTCCATATTTGACCTACTGAACATAATTTTGGCCAAAGAGTCCTCATCTTGATTTTTCTATACATACTCATTGACTCATTCTGATGCTCCAAAAGCCATATATGGCCATATCTGACCTATTGAACTTATTTTCGGTTAAAGGGTCCTAAAAAAAAATTTAAAAAAAAAATAGACTACTTTTGATAAAAAATCTGCCATACAGAGGTCACTTTTTGACTTAATGGTCATATTCCTGGCCAAAGAGTCCCTGAACATTAACTTGCTATTCGTAAAGATTGACTTGTTGTGATGTTATATTAGCCATACAGAAGTTCATATTTGACCCAAGGAAAATATTTCTGGCCAAAAAATCCTCAACCTTGAACTTTCCATACTCATAGACAACTTCTGATGCTTCATTAGCCATATTTAAGTCCTTTTAGAAGTCCATATCTTGACGGATTGAACTTATTTCTGGTCAAAGGGTCCTAATCGGTTTTAAACTATATAAACTTAGAGACTCCTGATGTTAAATCAGCCATTTAGAATTCCATATTTGACCTACTGAACATATTTTTGGCCAAAGAGTCCTCAATCTTGAAGTTTCTATACATACTGAAAGAATCCTACTGATGCTTCATAAGTCCAATAGATATACATATCAGGCCATTGAACATATTTCTGGTCAAAGGGTCCTAATTGGTTTTAAACTATATAAACTTAGAGACTCCTGATGTTAAATCAGCCATTCAGAATTCCATATTTGACCTACTGAACATATGTTTGGCCAAATAGTCCTCATCTTGATTTTTCTATACATACTCATTGACTCATTCTGATGCTCCATAAGCCATATATGGCCATATCTGACCTATTGAACTTATTTCCGGTTAAAGGGTCCTAAAAAAAAAAAAAAAAAAAAAATAGACTACTTTTGATAAAAAAATCTGCCATACAGAGTCTTTGAATTCTGTATACAGAGGTCACTTTTTGACTTAATGGTCATATTCCTGGCCAAAGAGTACCTGAACATTAACTTGCTATTCGTAAAGATTGACTTGTTGTGATGTTATATTAGCCATACAGAAGTCCATATTTGACCCAAGGAAAATATTTCTGGCCAAAAAATCCACAATCTTGAACTTTCCATACATACTTATAGACAACTTCTGATGCTTCATTAGCCATATTTAAGTCCATTTAGAAGTCCATATCTTGACGGATTTAACTTATTTCTGGTCAAAGGGTCCTAATTGGTTTTAAACTATATAAACTTAGAGACTCCTGATGTTAAATCAGCCATTTAGAATTCCATATTTGACCTACTGAACGTATTTTTGGCCAAAGAGTCCTCATCTTGATTTTTCTATACATACTCATTGACTCATTCTGATGCTCCATAAGCCATATATGGCCATATCTGACCTATTGAACTTATTTCCGGTTAAAGGATCCTAAAAAAAAAAAAAAAAAAAAATAGACTACTTTTGATAAAAAAATCTGCCATACAGAGTCTTTGAATTTTGTACACAGAGGTCACTTTTTGACTTAATGGTCATATTCCTGGCCAAAGAGTACCTGAACATTAACTTGCTATTCGTAAAGATTGACTTGTTGTGATGTTATATTAGTTATGTTATACAGAAGTCCATATTTGACCCAAGGAAAATATTTCTGGCCAAAAAATCCTCAATCTTGAACTTTCCATACATACTCATAGACAACTTCTGATGCTTTATTAGCCATATTTAAGTCCATTTAGAAGTCCATATCTTGACGGATTGAACTTATTTCTGGTCAAAGGGTCCTAATTGGTTTTAAACTATATAAACTTAGAGACTACTGATGTTAAATCAGCCATTTAGAATTCCATATTTGACATACTGAACATATTTTTGGCCAAAGAGTCCTCATCTTGATTTTTCTATACATACTCATTGACTCATTCTGATGCTTCATAAGCCATATATGGCCATATCTGACCTATTGATCTTATTTCCGGTTAAAGGGTCCTAAAAAAAAAATATATATATATATAGACTACTTTTGATGAAAAATCTGCCATACAGAGTCTTTGAACTCTGTATGCAGAGGTCACTTTTTGACTTAATGGACATATTCCTGGCCAAAGAGTTACCTGAACATTAACTTGCTATTCATAAAGATTGACTTGTTGTGATATTAGCCATACAGAAGTCCATATTTGACCCAAGGAAAATATTTCTGGCCAAAAAATCCTCAATATTGAACTTTCCATACATACTCATAGACAACTTCTGATGCTTCATTAGCCATATTGAAGTCCATTTAGATGTCCATATCTTGACGGATTGAACTTATTTCTGGTCAAAGGGTCCTTAATTGTTTTTTGAATTATATAAACTTAGAGACTCCTTTTGATGTTAAATCAGCCATTTAGAATTCCATATTTGACCTACTGAACATATTTCTGGCCAAAGAGTCCTCAATCTTGAAGTTTCTATACACACTGAAAGACTCCTACTGATGCTTCATAAGTCCAATAGATATACATATCAGGCCATTGAACTTATTTCTAGTCAAAGGGTCCTAATTGGTTTTAAACTATATAAACTTAGAGACTCCTGATGTTAAATCAGCCATTCAGAATTCCATATTTGACCTACTGAACATATTTTTGGCCAAAGAGTCCTCATCTTGATTTTTCTATACATACTCATTGACTCATTCTGATGCTCCATAAGCCATATATGGCCATATCTGACCTCTTGAACTTATTTCCGGTTAAAGGGTCCTGAAAAAAAAAAAGAAAAAAAATAGACTACTTTTGATGAAAAATCTGTCATACAGAGTCTTTGAACTCTGTATACAGAGGTCACTTTTTGACTTAATGGACATATTCCTGGCCAAAGAGTACCTGAACATTAACTTGCCATTCATAAAGATTGACTTGGTGTGATGTTATATTAGCCATACAGAAGTCCATATTTGACCCAAGGAAAACATTTCTGGCCAAAAAATCCTCAATCTTGAACTTTCCATACATACTCATAGACAACTTCTGATGCTTCATTAGCCATATTGAAGTTTATTTAGAAGTCCATATCTTGACGGATTTAACTTATTTCTGGTCAAAGGGTCCTTAATTGGATTTAAACTATATAAACTTAGAGACTCCTGGTGTTAAATCAGCCATTTAGAATTCCATATTTGACCTACTGAACATATTTCTGGCCAAAGAGTCCTCAATCTTGAAGTTTCTATACATACTGAAAGAATCCTACTGATGCTTCATAAGTCCAATAGATATACATATCAGGCCATTGAACATATTTCTGGTCAAAGGGTCCTAAATGGTTTTAAACTATATAAACTTAGAGACTCCTGATGTTAAATCAGCCATTCAGAATTCCATATTTGACCTACTGAACATATTTTTGGCCAAAGAGTCCTCATCTTGATTTTTCTATACATATTGACTCATTCTGATGCTCCATAAGTCATATATGGCCATATCTGACCTATTGAACTTATTTCCGGTTAAAGGGTCCTAAAAAAAAAAAAAAAAAAAAAACTACTTTTGATGAAAAATCTGCCATACAGAGTCTTTGAACTCTGTATACAGAGGTCACTTTTTGACTTAATGGACATATTCCTGGCCAAAGAGTTACCTGAACATTAACTTGCTATTCATAAAGATTGACTTGTTGTGATGTTATATTAGCCATACAGAAGTCCATATTTGACCCAAGGAAAATATTTCTGGCCAAAAAATCCTCAATCTTGAACTTTCCATACATACTCATAGACAACTTCTGATGCTTCATTAGCCATATTTAAGTCCATTTAGAAGTCCATATCTTGACGGATTGAACTTATTTCTGGTCAAAGGGTCCTAATTGGTTTTAAACTATATAAACTTAGAGACTCCTGATGTTAAATCAGCCATTTAGAATTCCATATTTGACCTACTGAACATAATTTTGGCCAAAGAGTCCTCATCTTGATTTTTCTATACATACTCATTGACTCATTCTGATGCTCCAAAAGCCATATATGGCCATATCTGACCTATTGAACTTATTTCCGGTTAAAGGGTCCTAAAAAAAAAAAAAAAAAAAAAAATAGACTACTTTTGATAAAAAATCTGCCATACAGAGGTCACTTTTTGACTTAATGGTCATATTCCTGGCCAAAGAGTCCCTGAACATTAACTTGCTATTCGTAAAGATTGACTTGTTGTGATGTTATATTAGCCATACAGAAGTTCATATTTGACCCAAGGAAAATATTTCTGGCCAAAAAATCCTCAACCTTGAACTTTCCATACTCATAGACAACTTCTGATGCTTCATTAGCCATATTTAAGTCCTTTTAGAAGTCCATATCTTGACGGATTGAACTTATTTCTGGTCAAAGGGTCCTAATCGGTTTTAAACTATATAAACTTACAGACTCCTGATGTTAAATCAGCCATTTAGAATTTCATATTTGACCTACTGAACATATTTTTGGCCAAAGAGTCCTCAATCTTGAAGTTTCTATACATACTGAAAGAATCCTACTGATGCTTCATAAGTCCAATAGATATACATATCAGGCCATTGAACATATTTCTGGTCAAAGGGTCCTAATTGGTTTTAAACTATATAAACTTAGAGACTCCTGATGTTAAATCAGCCATTCAGAATTCCATATTTGACCTACTGAACATATTTTTGGCCAAATAGTCCTCATCTTGATTTTTCTATACATACTCATTGACTCATTCTGATGCTCGATAAGCCATATATGGCCATATCTGACCTATTGAACTTATTTCCGGTTAAAGGGTCCTAAAAAAAAAAAAAAAAAAAAAAAAATAGACTACTTTTGATAAAAAAATCTGCCATACAGAGTCTTTGAATTCTGTATACAGAGGTCACTTTTTGACTTAATGGTCATATTCCTGGCCAAAGAGTACCTGAACATTAACTTGCTATTCGTAAAGATTGACTTGTTGTGATGTTATATTAGCCATACAGAAGTCCATATTTGACCCAAGGAAAATATTTCTGGCCAAAAAATCCTCAATCTTGAACTTTCCATACATACTCATAGACAACTTCTGATGCTTCATTAGCCATATTGAAGTTTATTTAGAAGTCCATATCTTGACGGATTTAACTTATTTCTGGTCAAAGGGTCCTTAATTGGATTTAAACTATATAAACTTAGAGACTCCTGGTGTTAAATCAGCCATTTAGAATTCCATATTTGACCTACTGAACATATTTCTGGCCAAAGAGTCCTCAATCTTGAAGTTTCTATACATACTGAAAGAATCCTACTGATGCTTCATAAGTCCAATAGATATACATATCAGGCCATTGAACATATTTCTGGTCAAAGGGTCCTAATTGGTTTTAAACTATATAAACTTAGAGACTCCTGATGTTAAATCAGCCATTCAGAATTCCATATTTGACCTACTGAACATATTTTTGGCCAAAGAGTCCTCATCTTGATTTTTCTATACATATTGACTCATTCTGATGCTCCATAAGTCATATATGGCCATATCTGACCTATTGAACTTATTTCCGGTTAAAGGGTCCTAAAAAAAAAAAAAAAAAAAAAAAACTACTTTTGATGAAAAATCTGCCATACAGAGTCTTTGAACTCTGTATACAGAGGTCACTTTTTGACTTAATGGACATATTCCTGGCCAAAGAGTTACCTGAACATTAACTTGCTATTCATAAAGATTGACTTGTTGTGATGTTATATTAGCCATACAGAAGTCCATATTTGACCCAAGGAAAATATTTCTGGCCAAAAAATCCTCAATCTTGAACTTTCCATACATACTCATAGACAACTTCTGATGCTTCATTAGCCATATTTAAGTCCATTTAGAAGTCCATATCTTGACGGATTGAACTTATTTCTGGTCAAAGGGTCCTAATTGGTTTTAAACTATGTAAACTTAGAGACTCCTGATGTTAAATCAGCCATTTAGAATTCCATATTTGACCTACTGAACATAATTTTGGCCAAAGAGTCCTCATCTTGATTTTTCTATACATACTCATTGACTCATTCTGATGCTCCAAAAGCCATATATGGCCATATCTGACCTATTGAACTTATTTCCGGTTAAAGGGTCCTAAAAAAAAAAAAAAAAAAAAAAATAGACTACTTTTGATAAAAAATCTGCCATACAGAGGTCACTTTTTGACTTAATGGTCATATTCCTGGCCAAAGAGTCCCTGAACATTAACTTGCTATTCGTAAAGATTGACTTGTTGTGATGTTATATTAGCCATACAGAAGTTCATATTTGACCCAAGGAAAATATTTCTGGCCAAAAAATCCTCAACCTTGAACTTTCCATACTCATAGACAACTTCTGATGCTTCATTAGCCATATTTAAGTCCTTTTAGAAGTCCATATCTTGACGGATTGAACTTATTTCTGGTCAAAGGGTCCTAATCGGTTTTAAACTATATAAACTTAGAGACTCCTGATGTTAAATCAGCCATTTAGAATTCCATATTTGACCTACTGAACATATTTTTGGCCAAAGAGTCCTCAATCTTGAAGTTTCTATACATACTGAAAGAATCCTACTGATGCTTCATAAGTCCAATAGATATACATATCAGGCCATTGAACATATTTCTGGTCAAAGGGTCCTAATTGGTTTTAAACTATATAAACTTAGAGACTCCTGATGTTAAATCAGCCATTCAGAATTCCATATTTGACCTACTGAACATGTTTTTGGCCAAATAGTCCTCATCTTGATTTTTCTATACATACTCATTGACTCATTCTGATGCTCCATAAGCCATATATGGCCATATCTGACCTATTGAACTTATTTCCGGTTAAAGGGTCCTAAAAAAAAAAAAAAAAAAAAATATAGACTACTTTTGATGAAAAATCTGCCATACAGAGTCTTTGAACTCTGTATACAGAGGTCACTTTTTGACTTAATGAACATATTCCTTGCCAAAGAGTTAAGTGAACATTAACTTGCTATTCATAAAGATTGACTTGTTGTGATGTTATATTAGCCATACAGAAGTCCATATTTGACCCAAGGAAAATATTTCTGGCCAAAAAATCCTCAATCTTGAACTTTCCATACATACTCATAGACAATTTCTGATGCTTCATTAGCCATATTGAAGTCCATTTAGAAATCTATATCTTGACGGATTGAAATTATTTCTGGTCAAAGGGTCCTTAATTGGTTTTTGAATTATATAAACTTAGAGACTCCTTTTGATGTTAAATCAGCCATTTAGAATTCCATATTTGACCTAGTGAACATATTTCTGGCCAAAGAGTCCTCAATCTTGAAGTTTCTATACACACTGAAAGACTCCTACTGATGCTTCATAAGTCCAATAGATATACATATCAGGCCATTGAACTTATTTCTAGTCAAAGGGTCCTAATTGGTTTTAAACTATATAAACTAGAGACTCCTGATGTTAAATCAGCCATTCAGAATTCCATATTTGACCTGAACATATTTTTGGCCCAAGAGTCCTCATCTTGATTTTTCTATACAAACTCATTGACTCATTCTTATGCTTCATAACCCATATATGGCCATATCTGACCTATTGAACTTATTTCCGGTTAAAGGGTCCTAAAAAAAAATAAAAAATATAGACTACTTTTGATGAAAAATCTGCCATACAGAGTCTTTGAACTCTGTATACAGAGGTCACTTTTTGACTTATTGGACATATTCCTGGCCAAAGAGTTACCTGAACATTAACTTGCTATTCATAAAGATTGACTTGTTGTGATGTTATATTAGCCATACAGAAGTCCATATTTGACCCAAGGAAAATATTTTTGGCAAAAAAATCCTCAATCTTGAACTTTCCATACATACTCATAGACAACTTCTGATGCTTCATTAGCCATATTGAAGTCCATTTAGAAGTCCATATCTTGACGGATTGAACTTATTTCTGGTCAAAGGGTCCTTAATTGGTTTTAAACTATATAAACTTAGAGACTCCTGATGTTAAATCAGCCATTTAGAATTCCATATTTGACCTATACTGAACATATTTCTGGCCAAAGAGTCCTCAATCTTGTAGTTTCTATACATACTGAAAGAATCCTACTGATGCTTCATAAGTCCAATAGATATACATATCAGGCCATTGAACTTATTTCTGGTCAAAGGGTCCTAATTGGTTTTAAACTATATAAACTTAGAGACTCCTGATGTTAAATCAGCCATTCAGAATTCCATATTTGACCTACTGAACATATTTTTGGCCAAATAGTCCTCATCTTGATTTTTCTATACATACTCATATGATGCTCCATAAGCCATATATGGCCATATCTGACCTATTGAACTTATTTCCGGTTAAAGGGTCCTAAAAAAAAAAAAAAAAAAAAAATATAGACTACTTTTGATAAAAAAAATCTGCCATACAGAGTCTTTGAATTCTGTATACAGAGGTCACTTTTTGACTTAATGGTCATATTCCTGGCCAAAGAGTACCTGAAAATTAACTTGCTATTCGTAAAGATTGACTTGTTGTGATGTTATATTAGCCATACAGAAGTCCATATTTGACCCAAGGAAAATATTTCTGGCCAAAAAATCCACAATCTTGAACTTTCCATACATACTCATAGACAACTTCTGATGCTTCATTAGCCATATTTAAGTCCATTTAGAAGTCCATATCTTGACGGATTAAACTTATTTCTGGTCAAAGGGTCCTAATTGGTTTTAAACTATATAAACTTAGAGACTCCTGATGTTAAATCAGCCATTTAGAATTCCATATTTGACATACTGAACGTATTTTTGGCCAAAGAGTCCTCATCTTGATTTTTCTATACATACTCATTGACTCATTCTGATGCTCCATAAGCCATATATGTATACAGAGTATACAGAGGTCACTTTTTGACTTCATGGTCATTTTCCTGGCCAAAGAGTACCTGAACATTAACTTGCTTTTCATAAAGATTGACTTATTGTGATGTTATATTAGCCATACAGAAATCCATATTTGACCCAAGGAAAATATTTTTACATGCACTTTTTTTGCCTTGCAATGCATTCAAGAACTAACTCATTCAACAGTGCATTGAAGATATTTGCAATGCAATCTGCTGTTGCATCGTTTGCTTATAAGCTCAAGCGTTGTGCATTGAAGAATAACAAGAAAAGTATCATGCACTTTGTTTCTTTGCAATGCATTCAAGAACTAACTCATTCAACAGTGCTTTAAAGATATTTGCAATGCAATCTGCTGTTGCATCGTTTGCTCATAAGCTCAAGCGTTGTGCATTGAAGAATAACAATAAAAGTGTCATGCACTTTGTTGCCTTGCAATGCATTCAAAAACTAACTCATTCAACAGTGCATTAAAGATATTTGCAATATAATCTGCTGTTGCATCGTTTGCTTATAAGCTCAAGCGTTGTGCATTGAAGAATAACAATAAAAGTATCATGCACTTTGTTGCCTTTCAATGCATTCAAGAACTAACTCATTCAACAGTGCATTAAAGATATTTGCAATGCAATCTACTGTTGCATCGCTTGCTTTTACGCTCAAGCGTTGTGCTTTGAAGAATAACAATAAAAGTATCATGAACTTTGTTGCCTTGCAATGCATTCAATAACTAACTCATTCAACAGTGCATTGAAGATATTTTCAATGCAATCTGATGTTGCATCGCTTGCTTATACGCTCAAGCGTTGTGCTTTGAAGAATAACAATAAAAGTATCATGAACTTTGTTGCCTTGCAATGCATTCAATAACTAACTCATTCAACAGTGCATTAAAGATATTTGCAATGCAATCTACTGTTGCATCGCTTGCTTTTACGCTCAAGCGTTGTGCATTGAAGAATATCAATAAAAGTATCATGCACTTTGTTGCCTTGCAATGCATTCAAGAACTAACTTATTCAACAGTGCATTAAAGATATTTGCAATGCAATCTCCTGTTCCATCGTTTGCTCAAGCGGTGTGCATTGAAGAATAACAATAAAAGTATCATGCACTTTGTTTGCCTATACATTCAAGAACTAACTCATTCAACAGTGCATTAAAGATATTTGCAATGCAATCTAATGTTGCATAGTTTGCTTAAAAGTTAAGCGATGTGCATTGAAGAATAACAATAAAAGTAACATGCACTTCGTTGCATTCAAGAACTAACTCAGGCCAAAGTGCACAAGACATTTGCAATGCAATCTGCTGTTGCATCGTTTGCTAATAAGCTCAAGCATTGTGCATTGAAGAATAACAATAAAATAATCATGCACTTTTTTGTCTTGCAATGCATTCAAGAACTAACTCATTCAACAGTGCATAAAAGATATTTGCAATGCAATCTGCTGTTGCATCGTTTGCTTATAAGCTCAAGCGTTGTGCATTGAAGAATAACAATAAAAGTATCATGCACTTTGTGTCTTTGCAATGCATTCAAGAACTAACTTATTCAACAGTGCGTTAAAGATATTTGTAATGCAGCCTCCTGTTCCATCGTTTGCTTATAAACTCAAGCGGTGTGCATTGAAGAATAACAATACAAGTATCATGCACTTTGTTTGCCTATGCATTCAAGAACTAACTCATTCAACAGTGCATAAAAGATATTTGCAATGCAATCTGCTGTTGCATCGTTTGCTTATAAGCTCAAGCGTTGTGCATTGAAGAATAACAATAAAAGTATCATGCACTTTGTGTCTTTGCAATGCATTCAAGAACTAACTTATTCAACAGTGCGTTAAAGATATTTGTAATGCAGCCTCCTGTTCCATCGTTTGCTTATAAGCTTAAGCGATGTGCATTGAAGAATAACAATAAAAGTAACATGCACTTCTTTGCATTCAAGAACTAACCCAGGCCAAAGTGCACTTAAGACATTTGCAATGCAATCTGTTGTTGCATCGTTTGCTAATAAGCTCAGGCATTGTGCATTGAAGAATAACAATAAAAGTATCATGCACTTTTTTTGCCTTGCAATGCATTCAAGAACTAACTCATTCAACAGTGCATTGAAGATATTTGCAATGCAATCTGCTGTTGCATCGTTTGCTTATAAGCTCAAGCGTTGTGCATTGAAGAATAACAATAAAAGTATCATGCACTTTGTTTCTTTGCAATGCATTCAAGAACTAACTCATTCAACAGTGCATTAAAGATATTTGCAATAAAATCTGCTGTTGCATCGTTTGCTCATAAGCTCAAGCGTTGTGCATTGAAGAATAACAATAAAAGTATCATGCACTTTGTTGCCTTTCAATGCATTCAAGAACTAACTCATTCAACAGTGCATTAAAGATATTTGCAATGCAATCTGCTGTTGCATAGTTTGCTTATAAGCTCAAGCGATGTGCATTGAAGAATAACAATAAAAGTAACATGCACTTCGTTGCATTCAAGAACTAACTCAGGCCAAAGTGCACTGAAGATATTTGCAATGCTATCTGCTGTTGCATCGTTTGCTTATAAGCTCAAGCATTGTGCATTGAAGAATAACATTAAAAGTATCATGCACTTTTTTTGCCTTCCAATGATTCAAGAACTAACTCATTCAACAGTGCATAAAAGATATTTGCAATGCAATTTGCGGTTGCATCGTTTGCTTATAAGCTCAAGCGTTGTGCATTGAAGAATAACAATAAAAGTGTCATGCACTTTGTTGCCTTGCAATGCATTCAAGAACTAACTCATTCAACAGTGCATTAAAGATATTTGCAATGCAATCTAATGTTGCATAGTTTGCTTAAAAGCTTAAGCGATGTGCATTGAAGAATAACAATAAAAGTAACATGCACTTCGTTGCATTCAAGAACTAACTCAGGCCAAAGTGCACTTAAGACATTTGCAATGCAATCTGCTGTTGCATCGTTTGCTAATAAGCTCAAGCATTGTGCATTGAAGAATAACAATAAAATAATCATGCACTTTTTTTGTCTTGCAATGCATTCAAGAACTAACTCATTCAACAGTGCATAAAAGATATTTGCAATGCAATCTGCTGTTGCATCGTTTGCTTATCAAAAATCAAGCGTTGTGCATTGAAGAATAATAATAAAAGTATCATGCACTTTGTTTCTTTGCAATGCATTCAAGAACTAACTCATTCAACAGTGCATTAAAGATATTTGCAATGCAATCTGCTGTTGCATCGTTTGCTCATAAGCTCAAGCGTTGTTTATTGAAGAATAACAATAAAAGTATCATGCACTTTGTTGCCTATGCATTCAAGAACTAACTCATTCAACAGTGCATTAAAGATATTTGCAATGCAATCTGCTGTTGCATAGTTTGCTTATAAGCTCAAGCGTTGTGCATTGAAGAATAACAATAAAAGTATCATGCACTTTGTTGTTTTGCAATGCATTCAAGAACTAACTCATACAAAAGTGCATTAAAGATATTTGCAATGCAATCTGATGTTGCATCGCTTGCTTATAAGCTCAAGCGTTGTGCATTGAAGAATAAAAATAAAAGTATCATGCACTTTGTTGCCTATGCATTCAAGAACTAACTCATTCAACAGTGCATTAAAGATATTTGCAATGCAATCTGCTGTTGCATAGTTTGCTTATAAGCTCAAGCATTGTGCATTGAAGAATAACAATAAAATTATCATGCACTTTTTTTGCCTTGCAATGCATTCAAGAACTAACTCATTCAACAGTGCATTGAAGATATTTGCAATGCAATCTGCTGTTGCATCGTTTGCTTATAAGCTCAAGCGTTGTGCATTGAAGAATATCAATAAAAGTATCATGCACTTTGTTTCTTTGCAATGCATTCAAGTATTGCAAAGAATAACAATATTGAAGAATAAAAATAAAATAATCATGCACTTTTTTGTCTTGCAATGCATTCAAGAACTAACTCATTCAACAGTGCATAAAAGATATTTGCAATGCAATCTGCTGTTGCATCGTTTGCTTATAAGCTCAAGCGTTGTGCATTGAAGAATAACAATAAAAGTGTCATGCACTTTGTTGCCTTGCAATGAATTCAAGAACTAACTCATTCAACAGTGCAATAAAGATATTTGCAATGCAATCTGCTGTTGCATCGTTTGCTTAGAAGCTCAAGCGTTGTGCATTGAAGAATATCAATAAAAGTATCATGCACTTTGTTGCCTTGCAATGCATTCAAGAACTAACTTATTCAACAGTGCATTAAAGATATTTGCAATGCAATCTCCTGTTCCATCGTTTGCTCAAGCGGTGTGCATTGAAGAATAACAATAAAAGTATCATGCACTTTGTTTGCCTATGCATTCAAGAACTAACTCATTCAACAGTGCATTAAAGATATTTGCAATGCAATCTAATGTTGCATAGTTTGCTTAAAAGTTAAGCGATGTGCATTGAAGAATAACAATAAAAGTTACATGCACTTCGTTGCATTCAAGAACTAACTCAGGCCAAAGTGCACTTAAGACATTTGCAATGCAATCTGCTGTTGCATCGTTTGCTAATAAGCTCAAGCATTGTGCATTGAAGAATAACAATAAAATAATCATGCACTTTTTTGTCTTGCAATGCATTCAAGAACTAACTCATTCAACAGTGTATAAAAGATATTTGCAATGCAATCTGCTGTTGCATCGTTTGCTTATAAGCTCAAGCGTTGTGCATTGAAGAATAACAATAAAAGTATCATGCACTTTGTTTCTTTGCAATGCATTCAAGAACTAACTCATTCAACAGTGCATTAAAGATATTTGCAATAAAATCTGCTGTTGCATCGTTTGCTCATAAGCTCAAGCGTTGTGCATTGAAGAATAACAATAAAAGTATCATGCACTTTGTTGCCTTTCAATGCATTCAAGAACTAACTCATTCAACAGTGCATAAAAGATATTTGCAATGCAATCTGCTGTTGCATCGTTTGCTTATAAGCTCAAGCGTTGTGCATTGAAGAATAACAATAAAAGTATCATGCACTTTGTGTCTTTGCAATGCATTCAAGAACTAACTTATTCAACAGTGCATTAAAGATATTTGTAATGCAGCCTCCTGTTCCATCGTTTGCTTATAAGCTCAAGCGGTGTGCATTGAAGAATAACAATACAAGTATCATGCACTTTGTTGCCTATGCATTCAAGAACTAACTCATTCAACAGTGCATTAAAGATATTTGCAATGCAATCTGCTGTTGCATAGTTTGCTTATAAGCTTAAGCGATGTGCATTGAAGAATAACAATAAAAGTAACATGCACTTCTTTGCATTCAAGAACTAACTCAGGCCAAAGTGCACTTAAGACATTTGCAATGCAATCTGTTGTTGCATCGTTTGCTAATAAGCTCAGGCATTGTGCATTGAAGAATAACAATAAAAGTATCATGCACTTTTTTTGCCTTGCAATGCATTCAAGAACTAACTCATTCAACAGTGCATTGAAGATATTTGCAATGCAATCTGCTGTTGCATCGTTTGCTTATAAGCTCAAGCGTTGTGCATTGAAGAATAACAATAAAAGTATCATGCACTTTGTTTCTTTGCAATGCATTCAAGAACTAACTCATTCAACAGTGCATTAAAGATATTTGCAATAAAATCTGCTGTTGCATCGTTTGCTCATAAGCTCAAGCGTTGTGCATTGAAGAATAACAATAAAAGTATCATGCACTTTGTTGCCTTTCAATGCATTCAAGAACTAACTCATTCAACAGTGCATTAAAGATATTTGCAATGCAATCTGCTGTTGCATAGTTTGCTTATAAGCTCAAGCGATGTGCATTGAAGAATAACAATAAAAGTAACATGCACTTCGTTGCATTCAAGAACTAACTCAGGCCAAAGTGCACTGAAGATATTTGCAATGCTATCTGCTGTTGCATCGTTTGCTTATAAGCTCAAGCATTGTGCATTGAAGAATAACATTAAAAGTATCATGCACTTTTTTTGCCTTCCAATGATTCAAGAACTAACTCATTCAACAGTGCATAAAAGATATTTGCAATGCAATTTGCGGTTGCATCGTTTGCTTATAAGCTCAAGCGTTGTGCATTGAAGAATAACAATAAAAGTGTCATGCACTTTGTTGCCTTGCAATGCATTCAAGAACTAACTCATTCAACAGTGCATTAAAGATATTTGCAATGCAATCTAATGTTGCATAGTTTGCTTAAAAGCTTAAGCGATGTGCATTGAAGAATAACAATAAAAGTAACATGCACTTCGTTGCATTCAAGAACTAACTCAGGCCAAAGTGCACTTAAGACATTTGCAATGCAATCTGCTGTTGCATCGTTTGCTAATAAGCTCAAGCATTGTGCATTGAAGAATAACAATAAAATAATCATGCACTTTTTTTGTCTTGCAATGCATTCAAGAACTAACTCATTCAACAGTGCATAAAAGATATTTGCAATGCAATCTGCTGTTGCATCGTTTGCTTATCAAAAATCAAGCGTTGTGCATTGAAGAATAATAATAAAAGTATCATGCACTTTGTTTCTTTGCAATGCATTCAAGAACTAACTCATTCAACAGTGCATTAAAGATATTTGCAATGCAATCTGCTGTTGCATCGTTTGCTCATAAGCTCAAGCGTTGTTTATTGAAGAATAACAATAAAAGTATCATGCACTTTGTTGCCTATGCATTCAAGAACTAACTCATTCAACAGTGCATTAAAGATATTTGCAATGCAATCTGCTGTTGCATAGTTTGCTTATAAGCTCAAGCGTTGTGCATTGAAGAATAACAATAAAAGTATCATGCACTTTGTTGTTTTGCAATGCATTCAAGAACTAACTCATACAAAAGTGCATTAAAGATATTTGCAATGCAATCTGATGTTGCATCGCTTGCTTATAAGCTCAAGCGTTGTGCATTGAAGAATAAAAATAAAAGTATCATGCACTTTGTTGCCTATGCATTCAAGAACTAACTCATTCAACAGTGCATTAAAGATATTTGCAATGCAATCTGCTGTTGCATAGTTTGCTTATAAGCTCAAGCATTGTGCATTGAAGAATAACAATAAAATTATCATGCACTTTTTTTGCCTTGCAATGCATTCAAGAACTAACTCATTCAACAGTGCATTGAAGATATTTGCAATGCAATCTGCTGTTGCATCGTTTGCTTATAAGCTCAAGCGTTGTGCATTGAAGAATATCAATAAAAGTATCATGCACTTTGTTTCTTTGCAATGCATTCAAGTATTGCAAAGAATAACAATATTGAAGAATAAAAATAAAATAATCATGCACTTTTTTGTCTTGCAATGCATTCAAGAACTAACTCATTCAACAGTGCATAAAAGATATTTGCAATGCAATCTGCTGTTGCATCGTTTGCTTATAAGCTCAAGCGTTGTGCATTGAAGAATAACAATAAAAGTGTCATGCACTTTGTTGCCTTGCAATGAATTCAAGAACTAACTCATTCAACAGTGCAATAAAGATATTTGCAATGCAATCTGCTGTTGCATCGTTTGCTTAGAAGCTCAAGCGTTGTGCATTGAAGAATATCAATAAAAGTATCATGCACTTTGTTGCCTTGCAATGCATTCAAGAACTAACTTATTCAACAGTGCATTAAAGATATTTGCAATGCAATCTCCTGTTCCATCGTTTGCTCAAGCGGTGTGCATTGAAGAATAACAATAAAAGTATCATGCACTTTGTTTGCCTATGCATTCAAGAACTAACTCATTCAACAGTGCATTAAAGATATTTGCAATGCAATCTAATGTTGCATAGTTTGCTTAAAAGTTAAGCGATGTGCATTGAAGAATAACAATAAAAGTTACATGCACTTCGTTGCATTCAAGAACTAACTCAGGCCAAAGTGCACTTAAGACATTTGCAATGCAATCTGCTGTTGCATCGTTTGCTAATAAGCTCAAGCATTGTGCATTGAAGAATAACAATAAAATAATCATGCACTTTTTTGTCTCGCAATGCATTCAAGAACTAACTCATTCAACAGTGTATAAAAGATATTTGCAATGCAATCTGCTGTTGCATCGTTTGCTTATAAGCTCAAGCGTTGTGCATTGAAGAATAACAATAAAAGTATCATGCACTTTGTTTCTTTGCAATGCATTCAAGAACTAACTCATTCAACAGTGCATTAAAGATATTTGCAATAAAATCTGCTGTTGCATCGTTTGCTCATAAGCTCAAGCGTTGTGCATTGAAGAATAACAATAAAAGTATCATGCACTTTGTTGCCTTTCAATGCATTCAAGAACTAACTCATTCAACAGTGCATAAAAGATATTTGCAATGCAATCTGCTGTTGCATCGTTTGCTTATAAGCTCAAGCGTTGTGCATTGAAGAATAACAATAAAAGTATCATGCACTTTGTGTCTTTGCAATGCATTCAAGAACTAACTTATTCAACAGTGCATTAAAGATATTTGTAATGCAGCCTCCTGTTCCATCGTTTGCTTATAAGCTCAAGCGGTGTGCATTGAAGAATAACAATACAAGTATCATGCACTTTGTTGCCTATGCATTCAAGAACTAACTCATTCAACAGTGCATTAAAGATATTTGCAATGCAATCTGCTGTTGCATAGTTTGCTTATAAGCTTAAGCGATGTGCATTGAAGAATAACAATAAAAGTAACATGCACTTCTTTGCATTCAAGAACTAACTCAGGCCAAAGTGCACTTAAGACATTTGCAATGCAATCTGTTGTTGCATCGTTTGCTAATAAGCTCAGGCATTGTGCATTGAAGAATAACAATAAAAGTATCATGCACTTTTTTTGCCTTGCAATGCATTCAAGAACTAACTCATTCAACAGTGCATTGAAGATATTTGCAATGCAATCTGCTGTTGCATCGTTTGCTTATAAGCTCAAGCGTTGTGCATTGAAGAATAACAATAAAAGTATCATGCACTTTGTTTCTTTGCAATGCATTCAAGAACTAACTCATTCAACAGTGCATTAAAGATATTTGCAATAAAATCTGCTGTTGCATCGTTTGCTCATAAGCTCAAGCGTTGTGCATTGAAGAATAACAATAAAAGTATCATGCACTTTGTTGCCTTTCAATGCATTCAAGAACTAACTCATTCAACAGTGCATTAAAGATATTTGCAATGCAATCTGCTGTTGCATAGTTTGCTTATAAGCTCAAGCGATGTGCATTGAAGAATAACAATAAAAGTAACATGCACTTCGTTGCATTCAAGAACTAACTCAGGCCAAAGTGCACTGAAGATATTTGCAATGCTATCTGCTGTTGCATCGTTTGCTTATAAGCTCAAGCATTGTGCATTGAAGAATAACATTAAAAGTATCATGCACTTTTTTTGCCTTCCAATGATTCAAGAACTAACTCATTCAACAGTGCATAAAAGATATTTGCAATGCAATTTGCGGTTGCATCGTTTGCTTATAAGCTCAAGCGTTGTGCATTGAAGAATAACAATAAAAGTGTCATGCACTTTGTTGCCTTGCAATGCATTCAAGAACTAACTCATTCAACAGTGCATTAAAGATATTTGCAATGCAATCTAATGTTGCATAGTTTGCTTAAAAGCTTAAGCGATGTGCATTGAAGAATAACAATAAAAGTAACATGCACTTCGTTGCATTCAAGAACTAACTCAGGCCAAAGTGCACTTAAGACATTTGCAATGCAATCTGCTGTTGCATCGTTTGCTAATAAGCTCAAGCATTGTGCATTGAAGAATAACAATAAAATAATCATGCACTTTTTTTGTCTTGCAATGCATTCAAGAACTAACTCATTCAACAGTGCATAAAAGATATTTGCAATGCAATCTGCTGTTGCATCGTTTGCTTATCAAAAATCAAGCGTTGTGCATTGAAGAATAATAATAAAAGTATCATGCACTTTGTTTCTTTGCAATGCATTCAAGAACTAACTCATTCAACAGTGCATTAAAGATATTTGCAATGCAATCTGCTGTTGCATCGTTTGCTCATAAGCTCAAGCGTTGTTTATTGAAGAATAACAATAAAAGTATCATGCACTTTGTTGTTTTGCAATGCATTCAAGAACTAACTCATACAAAAGTGCATTAAAGATATTTGCAATGCAATCTCCTGTTCCATCGTTTGCTTATAAGCTCAAGCGTTGTGCATTGAAGAATAAAAATAAAAGTATCATGCACTTTGTTGCCTATGCATTCAAAGAACTAACTCATTCAACAGTGCATTGAAGATATTTGCAATGCAATCTGCTGTTGCATCGTTTGCTTATAAGCTCAAGCGTTGTGCATTGAAGAATATCAATAAAAGTATCATGCACTTTGTTTCTTTGCAATGCATTCAAGTATTGCAAAGAATAACAATATTGAAGAATAACAATAAAATAATCATGCACTTTTTTGTCTTGCAATGCATTCAAGAACTAACTCATTCAACAGTGCATAAAAGATATTTGCAATGCAATCTGCTGTTGCATCGTTTGCTTATAAGCTCAAGCGTTGTGCATTGAAGAATAACAATAAAAGTGTCATGCACTTTGTTGCCTTGCAATGAATTCAAGAACTAACTCATTCAACAGTGCAATAAAGATATTTGCAATGCAATCTGCTGTTGCATCGTTTGCTTAGAAGCTCAAGCGTTGTGCATTGAAGAATAACAATAAAAGTATCATGCACTTTTTTTGCCTTGCAATGCATTCAAGAACTAACTTATTCAACAGTGCATTGAAGATATTTGCAATGCAATCTGCTGTTGCATCGTTTGCTTATAAGCTCAAGCGTTGTGCATTGAAGAATATCAATAAAAGTATCATGCACTTTGTTTCTTTGCAATGCATTCAAGTACTAACTCATTCAACAGTGCATTAAAGATATTTGCAATGCAATTTGCTGTTGCATCGCTTGCTTATACGCTCAAGCGTTGTGCATTGAAGAATAACAATAAAAGTATCATGCACTTTGTTGCCTTTCAATGCATTCAAGAACTAACTCATTCAACAGTGCATTAAAGATATTTGCAATGCAATCTGCTGTTGCATCGCTTGCTTATACGCTCAAGCGTTGTGCATTGAAGAATCACAATAAAATTATCATGCACTTTGTTGTCTTGCAATGCATTCAAAAACTAACTCATTCAACAGTGCATTAAAGATATTTGCAATGCAATCTGCTGTTGCATCGTTTGCTTATACGCTCAAGCGTTGTGCATTGAAGAATAACAATAAAAGTATCATGCACTTTGTTGCCTTGCAATGCATTCAAAAACTAACTCATTCAACAGTGCATTAAACATATTTGCAATGCAATCTGCTGTTTCATCGTTTGCTTATAAGCTCAAGCGTTGTGCATTGAAGAATAACAATAAAAGTGTCATGCACTTTGTTGCCTTGCAATGCATTCAAGAACTAACTCATTCAACAGTGCATTAAAGATATTTGCAATGCAATCTAATGTTGCATAGTTTGCTTAAAAGCTTAAGCGATGTGCATTGAAGAATAACAATAAAAGTAACATGCACTTCGTTGCATTCAAGAACTAACTCAGGCCAAAGTGCACTTAAGACATTTGCAATGCAATCTGCTGTTGCATCGTTTGCTAATAAGCTCAAGCATTGTGCATTGAAGAATAACAATAAAATAATCATGCACTTTTTTTGTCTTGCAATGCATTCAAGAACTAACTCATTCAACAGTGCATAAAAGATATTTGCAATGCAATCTGCTGTTGCATCGTTTGCTTATCAAAAATCAAGCGTTGTGCATTGAAGAATAACAATAAAAGTATCATGCACTTTGTTTCTTTGCAATGCATTCAAGAACTAACTCATTCAACAGTGCATTAAAGATATTTGCAATGCAATCTGCTGTTGCATCGTTTGCTCATAAGCTCAAGCGTTGTTTATTGAAGAATAACAATAAAAGTATCATGCACTTTGTTGCCTATGCATTCAAGAACTAACTCATTCAACAGTGCATTAAAGATATTTGCAATGCAATCTGCTGTTGCATAGTTTGCTTATAAGCTCAAGCGTTGTGCATTGAAGAATAACAATAAAAGTATCATGCACTTTGTTGCCTTTCAATGCATTCAAGAACTAACTCATTCAACAGTGCATTAAAGATATTTGCAATGCAATCTGCTGTTGCATCGCTTGCTTATACGCTCAAGCGTTGTGCATTGAAGAATCACAATAAAATTATCATGCACTTTGTTGTCTTGCAATGCATTCAAAAACTAACTCATTCAACAGTGCATTAAAGATATTTGCAATGCAATCTGCTGTTGCATCGTTTGCTTATACGCTCAAGCGTTGTGCATTGAAGAATAACAATAAAAGTATCATGCACTTTGTTGCCTTGCAATGCATTCAAAAACTAACTCATTCAACAGTGCATTAAACATATTTGCAATGCAATCTGCTGTTTCATCGTTTGCTTATAAGCTCAAGCGTTGTGCATTGAAGAATAACAATAAAAGTATCATGCACTTTGTTGCCTTTCAATGCATTCAAGAACTAACTCATTCAACAGTGCATTAAAGATTTTTGGAATGCAATCTACTGTTGCATCGCTTGCTTTTACGCTAAAGCGTTTTGCATTGAAGAATAACAATAAAAGTATCATGCACTTTGTTGCCTTGCAATACATTCAAGAACTAACTCATTCAACAGTGCATTGAAGATAATTGCAATGCAATCTGCTGTTGCATCGTTTGCTTATAAGCTCAAACGTTGTGCATTGAAGAATAACAATAAAAGTATCATGCACTTTGTTGCCTTGCAAGGCATTTAAAATCGAACTCAATCCGAAGTCCTTTAAAGATATTTGTAATGCAATCTGCTGTTGCATAGCTTGGACATACGATTAAGCGCTGTGTATTAAAGAATAACGGTAACACTTTACAATAACAGTACATGAATAAGCATGTACTAATACCTGAATTAATAATTACTTTACTATGAACTAATGATGAGTTAAGACATGTACTAATGAGGAACCCTTAACTACAACATGAGTCATATGAATTCCTGCATGAATATACCATCTTAACTACACGTTAGTACATGCTTGTTAATTAATGTATTAATTAACATTTCGTGGTAAACTAAATCAAACATGCTCTAGATTAGAAGAAAGATGTATTAAAAGGGCACAATGTAAAATTTTTCATAAATTTGACACCAGCAACTGTCACAAACATCAGTGAATGACACTAGATGTCTTGCAATATTTACATTTAACCTTATCATTGAAAACACAATGATGCATTCATCATCAAAAACAATTTAATCTCATTCCATTTTAAGTGATTCCACTTCTGCCATCAAGAGTGAAATACCTACACTAACATATTCAACAGATGCAATTTTCACAATTAAAATCAGTGTTAGCATGTATTGACTTATCTAACTCTGGGGGATACGGTGAATAAGTTAAAGTCCCAAAAAATCGGCGTGTTCCTTTAAATCTGTTGTTGTGTTTTATGTAAAGTAAAATACAGGTAAACTTAAGCCTCTTGATTTAAGGTGAACAACTGTTTAAAAGGCCTTAATTTAAGGTGAACTGCTGTTTATGTAGTCATATAGATTAAAATACTCTTATGTAGTGTTGGTTCTTTTTTACAGTCTATCTATGGTTGGTTCACATTTATTAAGTATAGATGTCTGTTATCATCACTTAAACATGCGTATACTTGCGGTTGACTCTAGGGGGCAGTGCCCCGGGCATTTCACTTGTTCACATGAAGTCACACTGCCAACTATATTTCAACACTGTGATAGAGAAACTAACTGATTGTTGTCTTTGTTGAAATTTCCAGGTAAGAAAAGTGATGTGACATCATAACTGGTGTATAAGTAAATTCGATGTTTTAGTTTGATGCATTTGTTTCATGGAATTGATAAGAATGACCGCGTCGACGCACCCGCGGCTGGATTGCGGATGGCGGATGTCGTGCGGGAGATCATCGCGGCTTTACAAAGTTGTCAGTAATGTTTCATTTGGTGGAATAGGCCTACACGGTTTTAATTTTCTGTGACCATACTGTATAACAGATAAATGTGTAATGAGTTTATGAAAAGAGAGTTTTTCACTTGGTCACATGAAGAAGTCACACTGTGCCAACTATTTCAACACTGTGATAGAGAAACTAACTGATTGTTGTCTTTGTTGAAATGTGCAGATTTTACAGTGTGTGACAGCAATAAAAATTACATGTGCCACCAGAAAACAGCCTCTTCTGTGTGTGCAATATTTAAAATACCTTGATTTAAGGTGAACTGCTGTTTAAAAGACTGTTAAATAAAGTGCATTTTACCTTTTGAAATTCTGAAGTGTTTTTTTTTTTTTATTATTTTTTTTTTTACATGCGGGTGAATACATATTCAATCATTATCTTGGATATACTGGTGCAAACTAAGAATCACCTTCCTTGATGTTATTTGGTATTGTAGATAATAACTTATGACTGCTTGATTGTACACATTATTACTAATTCATCATTAAATACTTATAAAGTAACATGACTTGTTAATGTATCATAATGTCATGACTTTACTTGGGGGGGCACATCATTACTAACTCATCATTAATTACTTATAAAGTAACATGAATTCATGACTTATGTAATTTCTTGTCTTGGCCCTCCAAAAGTACATCTTTAAAAAGTTATCAATTACACATGTTCTATACATATTCAGCTCTTCTAAATCAGGTTGTAAAGGTTTGTGAAGAAGTGGAAGAGCAGAGGTGCTTTGGCCGCATTTGGATGGAGAAGGAACTGAACGGTAAGAGGAAAGTGGACACATTTTGAAGGGGCAATAGTGGCCCACACGAAGAGCAAGAACACAAGACTAACATCCGACTGCATTATGATATAAAGACAGTAAACCAATCCACAAAATAACCACAGAAATAACCATCATCTGTGCTAACACTGATTTTAATTGTGAAAATTGCATCTGTTGAATATGTTAGTGTAGGTATTTCACTCTTGATGGCAGAAGTGGAATCACTTAAAATGGAATGAGATTAAATAGTTTTTAATGATGAATGCATCATTGTGTGTTCAATGATAAGGTTACATGTAAATATTGCAAGACATCTAGTGTCATTCACTGATGTTTATGACAGTTGCTGGTGTCAAATTTATGAACAATTTTACATTGTGCCCTTTTAACACATCTTTCTTCTAATCTAGAGCATGTTTGATTTAGTTTACCACGAAATGTTAATTAATACATTAATTAACAAGCATGTACTAACGTGTAGTTAAGATGGTATATTCATGCAGGAATTCATATGACTCATGTTGTAGTTAAGGTTAGTTCCTCATTAGTACATGTCTTAACTCATCATTAGTTCATAGTAAAGTAATTATTAATTCAGGTATTAGTACATGCTTATTCATGTACTGTTATTGTAAAGTGTTACCAGAATAACAATAAAAGTAACATGCACTTTGTTGAATTGCAATGCATTCAAGAACTAACTTATGCTAAAGTGTATATAAGTAACCTATTCAGTTGTTTTTTGAAGGGAAATTATTTTATCAGCTGTTGCAATGCATAAGAAAACCTTATTCCAATGTGCAAAGAAACTATCATATGTGCTCATTGTACATGAAGAATAACATAAGGAATATGCACTTTGGTTGCCTTGCAAGGTATTCAAGAACTAACTCAATCCAAAGTGCGTGAAAGATATTTGCAAGGTAGTCTGCTGTTTCATTGCATTGCTCACGTACAAGCGTTGTGCATTAAATAAAAACAAATGAGGAATATAAACAAGAACTAGCTCATTCTGATATAACTAACTCATTCAGTTGTTTACTGAAGAGAAATCATTTTATCAGCTGTTGCAATGCAAAAGTTGTATTGCATCTATATAACAGTAGATGTTATATTAGCCATATAGATATACAGATCAGGCCATTGAACTTATTTCTGGTCAAAGGGAATTTAAGAATTGGTTTTAAACTATATAAACTTAGAGACTCCTGATGTTAAATCAGCCATTCAGAATTCCCTATTTGACCTACTGAACATATTTTTGGCCTCATCTTGATTTTTCTATACATACTCATTGACTCATTCTGATGCTTCATAAGTCCAATAGATATACATATCAGGCCATTGAACTTATTTCTGGTCAAAGGGTCCTAATTGGTTTTAAACTATATAAACTTAGAGACTCCTGATGTTAAATCAGCCATTTAGAATTCCATATTTGACCTACTGAACATATTTTTGGCCAAAGAGTCCTCATCTTGATTTTTCTATACATACTCATTGACTCATTCTGATGCTTCATAAGCCATATATGGCCATATCTGACCTATTGAACTTATTTCCGGTTAAAGGGTCCTAAAAAAAAAAAATATATATATATATAGACTACTTTTGATGAAAAATCTGCCATACAGAGTCTTTGAACTCTGTATACAGAGGTCACTTTTTGACTTAATGGACATATTCCTGGCCAAAGAGTTACCTCTTATGAATTATTATTTTAATAATAAAATAATAATTTATGAATTAACTTGCTATTCATAAAGATTGACTTGTTGTGATGTTATATTAGCCATACAGAAGTCCATATTTGACCCAAGGAAAATATTTCTTGCCAAAAAATCCTCAATCTTGAACTTTCCATACATACTCATAGACAACTTCTGATGCTTCATTAGCCATATTGAAGTCCATTTAGAAGTCCATATCTTGACGGATTGAACTTATTTCTGGTCAAATGGTCCTAATTTTTTTTAAACTATATAAACTTAGAGACTCCTGATGTTAAATCAGCCATTCAGAATTCCCTATTTGACCTACTGAACATATTTTTGGCCAAAGAGTCCTCATCTTGATTTTTCTATTCATACTCATTGACTCATTCTGATGCTTCATAAGTCCAATAGATATACAAATCAGGCAATTTTAACTTATTTCTGGTCAAAGGGTCCTATGGTTTTAAACTATATAAACTTAGAGACTCCTGATGTTGAATCAGCCATTCAGAATTCCATATTTTACCTACTGAACATATTTTTGGCCAAAGAGTCCTCATCTTGATTTTTCTATACATACTCATTAACTCATTCTGATGCTCCATAAGCCATATATGGCCATATCTGACCTATTGAACTTATTTCCGGTTAAAGGGTCCTAAAAAAAATAAAAATAGACTACTTTTGATAAAAAATCTGCCATACAGAGTCTTTGAATTCTGTATACAAAGGTCACTTTTTGACTTAATGGTCATATTCCTGGCCAAAGAGTACCTGAACATTAACTTGATATTCGTAAAGATTGACTTGTTGTGATGTTATATTAGCCATACAGAAGTCCATATTTGACCCAAGGAAAATATTTCTGGCCAAAAAATCCTCAATCTTGAACTTTCCATACATACTCATAGACAACTTCTGATGCTTCATTAGCCATATTGAAGTCCATTTAGAAGTCCATATCTTGACGGATTGAACTTATTTCTGGTCAAAGGGTCCTTAATTGGTTTTTGAATTATATAAACTTAGAGACTCCTTTTGATGCTAAATCAGCCATTTAGAATTCCATATTTGACCTACTGAACATATTTCTGGCCAAAGAGTCCTCAATCTTAAAGTTTCTATACACACTGAAAGACTCCTACTGATGCTTCATAAGTCCAATAGATATACCAGGCCATTGAACTTATTTCTAGTCAAAGGGTCCTAATTGGTTTTAAACTATATAAACTTAGAGACTCCTGATGTTAAATCAGCCATTCAGAATTCCATATTTGACCTACTGAACATATTTTTGGCCAAAGAGTCCTCATCTTGATTTTTCTATACATACTCATTGACTCATTCTGATGCTCCATAAGCCATATATGGCCATATCTGACCTATTGAACTTATTTCCGGTTAAAGGGTCCTAAAAAAAAAAAAAAAAATAGACTACTTTTGATAAAAAATCTGCCATACAGAGTCTTTGAATTCTGTATACAGAGGTCACTTTTTGACTTAATGGTCACATTCCTGGCCAAAGAGTACCTGAACATTAACTTGCTATTCGTAAAGATTGACTTGTTGTGATGTTATATTAGCCATACAGAAGTCCATATTTGACCCAAGGAAAATATTTCTGGCCAAAAAATTCTCAATCTTGAACTTTCCATACAAAACATGGACAACTTCTGATGCTTCATTAGCCATATTTAAGTCCATTTAGAAGTCCATATCTTGACGGATTTAACTTATTTCTGGTCAAAGGGTCCTAATTGGTTTTAAACTATATAAACTTAGAGACTCCTGATGTTAAATCAGCCATTTAGAATTCCATATTTGACCTACTGAACATATTTTTGGCCAAAGAGTCCTCATCTTGATTTTTCTATACATACTCATTGACTCATTCTGATGCTCCATAAGCCATATATGGCCATATCTGACCTATTGAACTTATTTCCGGTTAAAGGGTCCTAAAAAAATAAATAAATAAATATATAGACTACTTTTGATGAAAAATCTGCCATACAGAGTCTTTTGAACCCTGTATACAGAGGTCACTTTTTGACTTAATGGACATATTCCTGGCCAAAGAGTTACCTGAACATTAACTTGCTATTCATAAAGATTGACTTGTTGTGATGTTATATTAGCCATACAGAAGTCCATATTTGACCCAAGGAAAATATTTCTGGCCAAAAAATCCTCAATCTTGAACTTTCCATACATACTCATAGACAATTTCTGATGCTTCATTAGCCATATTGAAGTCCATTTAGAAATCTATATCTTGACGGATTGAACTTATTTCTGGTCAAAGGGTCCTTAATTGGTTTTTGAATTATATAAACTTAGAGACTCCTTTTGATGTTAAATCAGCCATTTAGAATTCCATATTTGACCTACTGAACATATTTTTGGCCAAAGAGTCCTCATCTTGATTTTTCTATACATACTCATTGACTCATTCTGATGCTTCATAAGCCATATATGGCCATATCTGACCTATTGAACTTATTTCCGGTTAAAGGGTCCTAAAAAAATAAATAAAATAAAAATAAATATAGACTACTTTTGATGAAAAATCTGCCATACAGAGTCTTTGAATTCTGTATACAGAGGTCACTTTTTGACTTAATGGTCATATTCCTGGCCAAAGAGTACCTGAACATTAACTTGCTATTCGTAAAAATTGACTTGTTGTGATGTTATATTAGCCATACAGAAGTCCATATTTGACCCAAGGAAAATATTTCTGGCCAAAAAATCCTCAATCTTGAACTTTTCATACAAAACATGGACAACTTCTGATGCTTCATTAGCCATATTTAAGTCCATTTAGAAGTCCATATCTTGACGGATTTAACTTATTTCTGGTCAAAGGGTCCTAATTGGTTTTAAACTATATAAACTTAGAGACTCCTGATGTTAAATCAGCCATTTAGAATTCCATATTTGACCTACTGAACATATTTTTGGCCAAAGAGTCCTCATCTTGATTTTTCTATACATACTCATTGACTCATTCTGATGCTCCATAAGCCATATATGGCCATATCTGACCTATTGAACTTATTTCCGGTTAAAGGGTCCTAAAAAAAAAAAAAAAAAAAAAATATAGACTACTTTTGATGAAAAATCTGCCATACAGAGTCTTTTGAACCCTGTATACAGAGGTCACTTTTTGACTTAATGGACATATTCCTGGCCAAAGAGTTACCTGAACATTAACTTGCTATTCATAAAGATTGACTTGTTGTGATGTTATATTAGCCATACAGAAGTCCATATTTGACCCAAGGAAAATATTTCTGGCCAAAAAATCCTCAATCTTGAACTTTCCATACATACTCATAGACAATTTCTGATGCTTCATTAGCCATATTGAAGTCCATTTAGAAATCTATATCTTGACGGATTGAACTTATTTCTGGTCAAAGGGTCCTTAATTGGTTTTTGAATTATATAAACTTAGAGACTCCTTTTGATGTTAAATCAGCCATTTAGAATTCCATATTTGACCTACTGAACATATTTTTGGCCAAAGAGTCCTCATCTTGATTTTTCTATACATACTCATTGACTCATTCTGATGCTTCATAAGCCATATATGGCCATATCTGACCTATTGAACTTATTTCCGGTTAAAGGGTCCTAAAAAAAATAAAATAAAATAAAAATATAGACTACTTTTGATGAAAAATCTGCCATACAGAGTCTTTGAATTCTGTATACAGAGGTCACTTTTTGACTTAATGGTCATATTCCTGGCCAAAGAGTACCCGAACATTAACTTGCTATTCGTAAAAATTGACTTGTTGTGATGTTATATTAGCCATACAGAAGTCCATATTTGACCCAAGGAAAATATTTCTGGCCAAAAAATCCTCAATCTTGAACTTTCCATACAAAACATGGACAACTTCTGATGCTTCATTAGCCATATTTAAGTCCATTTAGAAGTCTATATCTTGACGGATTTAACTTATTTCTGGTCAAAGGGTCCTAATTGGTTTTAAACTATATAAACTTAGAGACTCCTGATGTTAAATCAGCCATTTAGAATTCCATATTTGACCTACTGAACATATTTTTGGCCAAAGAGTCCTCATCTAGATTTTTCTATACATACTCATTGACTCATTCTGATGCTCCATAAGCCATATATGGCCATATCTGACCTATTGAATACATATTCAATCATTATCTTGGATATACTGGTGCAAACTAAGAATCACCTTCCTTGATGTTATTTGGTATTGTAGATAATAACTTATGACTGCTTGATTGTACACATTATTACTAATTCATCATTAAATACTTATAAAGTAACATGACTTGTTAATGTATCATAATGTCATGACTTTACTTGGGGGGCACATCATTACTAACTCATCATTAATTACTTATAAAGTAACATGAATTCATGACTTATGTAATTTCTTGTCTTGGCCCTCCAAAAGTACATCTTTAAAAAGTTATCAATTACACATGTTCTATACATATTCAGCTCTTCTAAATCAGGTTGTAAAGGTTTGTGAAGAAGTGGAAGAGCAGAGGTGCTTTGGCCGCATTTGGATGGAGAAGGAACTGATGCTTCTGATGCTTCATTAGCCATATTTAAGTCCATTTAGAAGTCCATATCTTGACGGATTTAACTTATTTATTGTCAAAGGGTCCTAATTGGTTTTAAACTATATAAACTTAGAGACTCCTGATGTTAAATCAGCCATTTAGAATTCCATATTTGACCTACTGAACATATTTTTGGCCAAAGAGTCCTCATCTTGATTTTTCTATACAAACTCATTGACTCATTCTTATGCTTCATAACCCATATATGGCCATATCTGACCTATTGAACTTATTTCCGGTTAAAGGGTCCTAAAAAAAAATAAAAAAAAATATAGACTACTTTTGATGAAAAATCTGCCATACAGAGTCTTTGAACTCTGTATACAGAGGTCACTTTTTGACTTAATGGACATATTCCTGGCCAAAGAGTTACCTGAACATTAACTTGCTATTCATAAAGATTGACTTGTTGTGATGTTATATTAGCCATACAGAAGTCCATATTTGACCCAAGGAAAATATTTTTGGCCAAAAAATCCTCAATCTTGAACTTTCCATACATACTCATAGACAACTTCTGATGCTTCATTAGCCATATTGAAGTCCATTTAGAAGTCCATATCTTGACGGATTGAACTTATTTCTGGTCAAAGGGTCCTAATTGGTTTTAAACTATATAAACTTAGAGACTCCTGAAGTTAAATCAGCCATTTAGAATTCCATATTTGAGCTACTGAACATATTTTTGGCCAAAGAGTCCTCATCTTGATTTTTCTATACATACTCATTGACTCATTCTGATGCTTCATAAGCCATATATGGCCATATCTGACCTATTGAACTTATTTCCGGTTAAAGGGTCCTAAAAAAAAATATATATATATAGACTACTTTTGATGAAAAATCTGCCATACAGAGTCTTTTGAACTCTGTATACAGAGGTAACTTTTTGACTTAATGGACATATTCCTGGCCAAAGAGTTACCTGAACATTAACTTTCTATTCATAAAGATTGACTTGTTGTGATGTTATATTAGCCATACAGAAGTCCATATTTGACCCAAGGAAAATATTTCTGGCCAAAAAATCCTCAATCTTGAACTTTCCATACATACTCATAGACAACTTCTGATGCTTCATTAGCCATATTGAAGTTTATTTAGAAGTCCATATCTTGACGGATTTAACTTATTTCTGGTCAAAGGGTCCTTAATTGGTTTTAAACTATATAAACTTAGAGACTCCTGATGTTAAATCAGCCATTTAGAATTCCATATTTGACCAACTGAACATATTTCTGGCCAAAGAGTCCTCAATCTTGAAGTTTCTATACATACTGAAAGAATCCTACTGATGCTTCATAAGTCCAATAGATATACATATCAGGCCATTGAATTTATTTCTGGTCAAAGGGTCCTAATTGGTTTTAAACTATATAAACTTAGAGACTCCTGATGTTAAATCAGCCATTCAGAATTCCATATTTGACCTACTGAACATATTTTTGGCCAAATAGTCCTCATCTTGATTTTTCTATACATACTCATTGACTCATTCTGATGCTCCATAAGCCATATATGGCCATATCTGACCTATTGAACTTATTTCCGGTTAAAGGGTCCTAAAAAATAAAAAAATAAAAAAAAATAGACTACTTTTGATAAAAAAATCTGCCATACAGAGTCTTTGAATTCTGTATACAGAGGTCTCTTTTTGACTTAATGGTCATATTCCTGGCCAAAGAGTACCTGAACATTAATTTCTTATTCGTAAAGATTGACTTGTTGTGATGTTATATTAGCCATACAGAAGTCCATATTTGACCCAAGGAAAATATTTCTGGCCAAAAAATCCTCAATCTTGAACTTTCTATACATACTCATGGACAACTTCTGATGCTTCATTAGCCATATTTAAGTCCATTTAGAAGTCCATATCTTGACGGATTGAACTTATTTCTGGTCAAAGGGTCCTAATTGGTTTTAAACTATATAAACTTAGAGACTCCTGATGTTAAATCAGCCATTTAGAATTCCATATTTGACCTACTGAACATATTTTTGGCCAAAGAGTCCTCATCTTGATTTTTCTATACATACTCATTGACTCATTCTGATGCTCCATAAGCCATATATGGCCATATCTGACCTATTGAACTTATTTCCGGTTAAAGGGTCCTAAAAAAAAAAAAAAAAAAAAAAAAAACTTTTGATGAAAAATCTGCCATACAGAGTCTTTGAACTCTGTATACAGAGGTCACTTTTTGAGTTAATGGACATATTCCTGGCCAAAGAGTTACCTGAACCTTAACTTGCTTTTCATAAAGATTGAATTGTTGTGATGTTATATTAGCCATACAGAAGTCCATATTTGACCCAAGGAAAATATTTCTGGCCAAAAAATCCTCAATCTTGAACTTTCCATACATACTCATAGACAACTTCTGATGCTTCATTAGCCATATTGAAGTCCATTTAGAAGTCCATATCTTGACGGATTGAACTTATTGCTGGTCAAAGGGTCCTAATTGGTTTTAAACTATATAAACTTAGAGACTCCTGATGTTAAATCAGCCATTCAGAATTCCATATTTGACCTACTGAACATATTTTTGGCCAAAGAGTCCTCAATCTTGAACTTTCCATACATACTCATGGACTCATTCTGATGCTTCATAAGCCATATTGAAGTCCATTTAGAAGTCCATATCTTGACGGATTGAACTTATTTCTGGTCAAAGGGTCCTAATTGGTTTTAAACTACTGATGTTAAATCAGCCATTTAGAATTCCATATTTGACCTACTGAACATATTTTTGGCCAAAGAGTCCTCATCTTGATTTTTCTATACATACTCATTGACTCATTCTGATGCTCCATAAGCCATATATGGCCATATCTGACCTATTGAACTTATTTCCGGTTAAAGGGTCCTAAAAAAAAAAAAAAAAAAAAAAAAAAAATAGACTACTTTTGATAAAAAAATCTGCCATACAGAGTCTTTGAATTCTGTATACAGAGGTCTCTTTTTGACTTAATGGTCATATTCCTGGCCAAAGAGTACCTGAACATTAACTTGCTATTCGTAAAGATTGACTTGTTGTGATGTTATATTAGCCATACAGAAGTCCATATTTGACCCAAGGAAAATATTTCTGGCCAAAAAATCCTCAATCTTGAACTTTCCATACATACTCATGGACAACTTCTGATGCTTCATTAGCCATATTTAAGTCCATTTAAAAGTCCATATCTTGACGGATTGAACTTATTTCTGGTCAAAGGGTCCTAATTGGTTTTAAACTACTGATGTTAAATCAGCCATTTAGAATTCCATATTTGACCTACTGAACATATTTTTGGCCAAAGAGTCCTCATCTTGATTTTTCTATACATACTCATTGACTCATTCTGATGCTCCATAAGCCATATATGGCCATATCTGACCTATTGAACTTATTTCCGGTTAAAGGGTCCTAAAAAAAATAAAAAATAAAAAAAATAGACTACTTTTGATAAAAAAATCTGCCATACAGAGTCTTTGAATTCTGTATACAGAGGTCTCTTTTTGACTTAATGGTCATATTCCTGGCCAAAGAGTACCTGAACATTAACTTGCTATTCGTAAAGATTGACTTGTTGTGATGTTATATTAGCCATACAGAAGTCCATATTTGACCCAAGGAAAATATTTCTGGCCAAAAAATCCTCAATCTTGAACTTTCTATACATACTCATGGACAACTTCTGATGCTTCATTAGCCATATTTAAGTCCATTTAGAAGTCCATATCTTGACGGATTGAACTTATTTCTGGTCAAAGGGTCCTAATTGGTTTTAAACTATATAAACTTAGAGACTCCTGATGTTAAATCAGCCATTTAGAATTCCATATTTGATCTACTGAACATATTTTTGGCCAAATAGTCCTCATCTTGATTTTTCTATACATACTCATTGACTCATTCTGATGCTCCATAAGCCATATATGGCCATATCTGACCTATTGAACTTATTTCCGGTTAAAGGGTCCTAAAAAAAAAAAAAAAAAAAAAAAAAATAGACTACTTTTGATAAAAAAATCTGCCGTACAGAGTCTTTGAATTCTGTATACAGAGGTCTCTTTTTGACTTAATGGTCATATTCCTGGCCAAAGAGTACCTGAACATTAACTTGCTATTCGTAAAGATTGACTTGTTGTGATGTTATATTAGCCATACAGAAGTCCATATTTGACCCAAGGAAAATATTTCTGGCCAAAAAATCCTCAATCTTGAACTTTCCATACATACTCATGGACAACTTCTGATGCTTCATTAGCCATATTTAAGTCCATTTAGAAGTCCATATCTTGACGGATTGAACTTATTTCTGGTCAAAGGGTCCTAATTGGTTTTAAACTACTGATGTTAAATCAGCCATTTAGAATTCCATATTTGACCTACTGAACATATTTTTGGCCAAAGAGTCCTCATCTTGATTTTTCTATACATACTCATTGACTCATTCTGATGCTCCATAAGCCATATATGGCCATATCTGACCTATTGAACTTATTTCCGGTTAAAGGGTCCTAAAAAAAAAAAAAAAAAAAAAAAAATAGACTACTTTTGATAAAAAATCTGCCATACAGAGGTCACTTTTTGACTTAATGGTCATATTCCTGGCCAAAGAGTCCCTGAACATTAACTTGCTATTCGTAAAGATTGACTTGTTGTGATGTTATATTAGCCATACAGAAGTTCATATTTGACCCAAGGAAAATATTTCTGGCCAAAAAATCCTCAACCTTGAACTTTCCATACTCATAGACAACTTCTGATGCTTCATTAGCCATATTTAAGTCCTTTTAGAAGTCCATATCTTGACGGATTGAACTTATTTCTGGTCAAAGGGTCCTAATTGGTTTTAAACTATATAAACTTAGAGACTCCTGATGTTAAATCAGCCATTTAGAATTCCATATTTGACCTACTGAACATATTTTTGGCCAAAGAGTCCTCATCTTGATTTTTCTATACATACTCATTGACTCATTCTGATGCTTCATAAGCCATATATGGCCATATCTGACCTATTGAACTTATTTCCGGTTAAAGAGTCCTAAAGAAAAAAAAAAAAAATATATATATATATATATAGACTACTTTTGATGAAAAATCTGCCATACAGAGTCTTTGAACTCTGTATGCAGAGGTCACTTTTTGAGATAATGGACATATTCCTGGCCAAAGAGTTACCTGAACATTAACTTGCTATTCATAAAGATTGACTTGTTGTGATGTTATATTAGCCAAACAGAAGTCCATATTTGACCCAAGGAAAATATTTCTGGCCAAAAAATCCTCAATCTTGAACTTTCCATACATACTCATAGACAACTTCTGATGCTTCATTAGCCATATTGAAGTCCATTTAGAAGTCCATATCTTGACGGATTGAACTTATTTCTGGTCAAAGGGTCCTTAATTGGTTTTTGAATTATATAAACTTAGAGACTCCTTTTGATGTTAAATCAGCCATTTAGAATTCCATATTTGACCTACTGAACATATTTCTGGCCAAAGAGTCCTCAATCTTGAAGTTTCTATACACACTGAAAGACTCCTACTGATGCTTCATAAGTCCAATAGATATACATATCAGGCCATTGAACTTATTTCTAGTCAAAGGGTCCTAATTGGTTTTAAACTATATAAACTTAGAGACTCCTGATGTTAAATCAGCCATTTAGAATTCCATATTTGACCTACTGAACATATTTTTGGCCAAACAGTCCTCATCTTGATTTTTCTATATTGACTCATTCTGATGCTCCATAAGCCATATATGGCCATATCTGACCTATTGAACTTATTTCCGGTTAAAGGGTCCTAAAAAAAAAAAAAAAAAAAAAAAAACTACTTTTGATGAAAAATCTGCCATACAGAGTCTTTGAACTCTGTATACAGAGGTCACTTTTTGAGTTAATGGACATATTCCTGGCCAAAGAGTTACCTGAACCTTAACTTGCTATTCATAAAGATTGAATTGTTGTGATGTTATATTAGCCATACAGAAGTCCATATTTGACCCAAGGAAAATATTTCTGGCCAAAAAATCCTCAATCTTGAACTTTCCATACATACTCATAGACAACTTCTGATGCTTCATTAGCCATATTGAAGTCCATTTAGAAGTCCATATCTTGACGGATTGAACTTATTGCTGGTCAAAGGGTCCTAATTGGTTTTAAACTATATAAACTTAGAGACTCCTGATGTTAAATCAGCCATTCAGAATTCCATATTTGACCTACTGAACATATTTTTGGCCAAAGAGTCCTCAATCTTGAACTTTCCATACATACTCATGGACTCATTCTGATGCTTCATAAGCCATATTGAAGTCCATTTAGAAGTCCATATCTTGACGGATTTAACTTATTTCTGGTCAAAGGGTCCTTAATTGGTTTTAAACTATATAAACTTAGAGACTCCTGATGTTAAATCAGCCATTTAGAATTCCATATTTGATCTACTGAACATATTTTTGGCCAAATAGTCCTCATCTTGATTTTTCTATACATACTCATTGACTCATTCTGATGCTCCATAAGCCATATATGGCCATATCTGACCTATTGAACTTATTTCCGGTTAAAGGGTCCTAAAAAAAAAAAAAAAAAAAAAAAAAAATAGACTACTTTTGATAAAAAAATCTGCCATACAGAGTCTTTGAATTCTGTATACAGAGGTCTCTTTTTGACTTAATGGTCATATTCCTGGCCAAAGAGTACCTGAACATTAACTTGCTATTCGTAAAGATTGACTTGTTGTGATGTTATATTAGCCATACAGAAGTCCATATTTGACCCAAGGAAAATATTTCTGGCCAAAAAATCCTCAATCTTGAACTTTCCATACATACTCATGGACAACTTCTGATGCTTCATTAGCCATATTGAAGTCCATTTAGAAGTCCATATCTTGACGGATTGAACTTATTTCTGGTCAAAGGGTCCTTAATTGGTTTTTGAATTATATAAACTTAGAGACTCCTTTTGATGTTAAATCAGCCATTTAGAATTCCATATTTGACCTACTGAACATATTTCTGGCCAAAGAGTCCTCAATCTTGAAGTTTCTATACACACTGAAAGACTCCTACTGATGCTTCATAAGTCCAATAGATATACATATCAGGCCATTGAACTTATTTCTAGTCAAAGGGTCCTAATTGGTTTTAAACTATATAAACTTAGAGACTCCTGATGTTAAATCAGCCATTTAGAATTCCATATTTGACCTACTGAACATATTTTTGGCCAAACAGTCCTCATCTTGATTTTTCTATATTGACTCATTCTGATGCTCCATAAGCCATATATGGCCATATCTGACCTATTGAACTTATTTCCGGTTAAAGGGTCCTAAAAAAAAAAAAAAAAAAAAAAAAACTACTTTTGATGAAAAATCTGCCATACAGAGTCTTTGAACTCTGTATACAGAGGTCACTTTTTGAGTTAATGGACATATTCCTGGCCAAAGAGTTACCTGAACCTTAACTTGCTATTCATAAAGATTGAATTGTTGTGATGTTATATTAGCCATACAGAAGTCCATATTTGACCCAAGGAAAATATTTCTGGCCAAAAAATCCTCAATCTTGAACTTTCCATACATACTCATAGACAACTTCTGATGCTTCATTAGCCATATTGAAGTCCATTTAGAAGTCCATATCTTGACGGATTGAACTTATTGCTGGTCAAAGGGTCCTAATTGGTTTTAAACTATATAAACTTAGAGACTCCTGATGTTAAATCAGCCATTCAGAATTCCATATTTGACCTACTGAACATATTTTTGGCCAAAGAGTCCTCAATCTTGAACTTTCCATACATACTCATGGACTCATTCTGATGCTTCATAAGCCATATTGAAGTCCATTTAGAAGTCCATATCTTGACGGATTTAACTTATTTCTGGTCAAAGGGTCCTTAATTGGTTTTAAACTATATAAACTTAGAGACTCCTGATGTTAAATCAGCCATTTAGAATTCCATATTTGATCTACTGAACATATTTTTGGCCAAATAGTCCTCATCTTGATTTTTCTATACATACTCATTGACTCATTCTGATGCTCCATAAGCCATATATGGCCATATCTGACCTATTGAACTTATTTCCGGTTAAAGGGTCCTAAAAAAAAAAAAAAAAAAAAAAAAAAATAGACTACTTTTGATAAAAAAATCTGCCATACAGAGTCTTTGAATTCTGTATACAGAGGTCTCTTTTTGACTTAATGGTCATATTCCTGGCCAAAGAGTACCTGAACATTAACTTGCTATTCGTAAAGATTGACTTGTTGTGATGTTATATTAGCCATACAGAAGTCCATATTTGACCCAAGGAAAATATTTCTGGCCAAAAAATCCTCAATCTTGAACTTTCCATACATACTCATGGACAACTTCTGATGCTTCATTAGCCATATTTAAGTCCATTTAGAAGTCCATATCTTGACGGATTGAACTTATTTCTGGTCAAAGGGTCCTAATTGGTTTTAAACTACTGATGTTAAATCAGCCATTTAGAATTCCATATTTGACCTACTGAACATATTTTTGGCCAAAGAGTCCTCATCTTGATTTTTCTATACATACTCATTGACTCATTCTGATGCTCCATAAGCCATATATGGCCATATCTGACCTATTGAACTTATTTCCGGTTAAAGGGTCCTAAAAAAAAATAAAAAATAAAAAAAATAGACTACTTTTGATAAAAAAATCTGCCATACAGAGTCTTTGAATTCTGTATACAGAGGTCTCTTTTTGACTTAATGGTCATATTCCTGGCCAAAGAGTACCTGAACATTAACTTGCTATTCGTAAAGATTGACTTGTTGTGATGTTATATTAGCCATACAGAAGTCCATATTTGACCCAAGGAAAATATTTCTGGCCAAAAAATCCTCAATCTTGAACTTTCTATACATACTCATGGACAACTTCTGATGCTTCATTAGCCATATTTAAGTCCATTTAGAAGTCCATATCTTGACGGATTGAACTTATTTCTGGTCAAAGGGTCCTAATTGGTTTTAAACTATATAAACTTAGAGACTCCTGATGTTAAATCAGCCATTTAGAATTCCATATTTGACCTACTGAACATATTTTTGGCCAAAGAGTCCTCATCTTGATTTTTCTATACATACTCATTGACTCATTCTGATGCTCCATAAGCCATATATGGCCATATCTGACCTATTGAACTTATTTCCGGTTAAAGGGTCCTAAAAAAAAAAAAAAAAAAAAAAAAAAACTACTTTTGATGAAAAATCTGCCATACAGAGTCTTTGAACTCTGTATACAGAGGTCACTTTTTGAGTTAATGGACATATTCCTGGCCAAAGAGTTACCTGAACCTTAACTTGCTATTCATAAAGATTGAATTGTTGTGATGTTATATTAGCCATACAGAAGTCCATATTTGACCCAAGGAAAATATTTCTGGCCAAAAAATCCTCAATCTTGAACTTTCCATACATACTCATAGACAACTTCTGATGCTTCATTAGCCATATTGAAGTCCATTTAGAAGTCCATATCTTGACGGATTGAACTTATTGCTGGTCAAAGGGTCCTAATTGGTTTTAAACTATATAAACTTAGAGACTCCTGATGTTAAATCAGCCATTCAGAATTCCATATTTGACCTACTGAACATATTTTTGGCCAAAGAGTCCTCAATCTTGAACTTTCCATACATACTCATAGACTCATTCTGATGTTTCATAAGCCATATTGAAGTCCATTTAAAAGTCCTTATCTTGACGGATTTAACTTATTTCTGGTCAAAGGGTCCTTAATTGGTTTTAAACTATATAAACTTAGAGACTCCTGATGTTAAATCAGCCATTTAGAATTCCATATTTGATCTACTGAACATATTTTTGGCCAAATAGTCCTCATCTTGATTTTTCTATACATACTCATTGACTCATTCTGATGCTCCATAAGCCATATATGGCCATATCTGACCTATTGAACTTATTTCCGGTTAAAGGGTCCTAAAAAAAAAAAAAAAAAAAAAAAAAATAGACTACTTTTGATAAAAAAATCTGCCATACAGAGTCTTTGAATTCTGTATACAGAGGTCTCTTTTTGACTTAATGGTCATATTCCTGGCCAAAGAGTACCTGAACATTAACTTGCTATTCGTAAAGATTGACTTGTTGTGATGTTATATTAGCCATACAGAAGTCCATATTTGACCCAAGGAAAATATTTCTGGCCAAAAAATCCTCAATCTTTAACTTTCCATACATACTCATGGACAACTTCTGATGCTTCATTAGCCATATTTAAGTCCATTTAGAAGTCCATATCTTGACGGATTGAACTTATTTCTGGTCAAAGGGTCCTAATTGGTTTTAAACTACTGATGTTAAATCAGCCATTTAGAATTCCATATTTGACCTACTGAACATATTTTTGGCCAAAGAGTCCTCATCTTGATTTTTCTATACATACTCATTGACTCATTCTGATGCTCCATAAGCCATATATGGCCATATCTGACCTATTGAACTTATTTCCGGTTAAAGGGTCCTAAAAAAAAAAAAAAAAAAAAAAATAGACTACTTTTGATAAAAAATCTGCCATACAGAGGTCACTTTTTGACTTAATGGTCATATTCCTGGCCAAAGAGTCCCTGAACATTAACTTGCTATTCGTAAAGATTGACTTGTTGTGATGTTATATTAGCCATACAGAAGTTCATATTTGACCCAAGGAAAATATTTCTGGCCAAAAAATCCTCAACCTTGAACTTTCCATACTCATAGACAACTTCTGATGCTTCATTAGCCATATTTAAGTCCTTTTAGAAGTCCATATCTTGACGGATTGAACTTATTTCTGGTCAAAGGGTCCTAATTGGTTTTAAACTATATAAACTTAGAGACTCCTGATGTTAAATCAGCCATTTAGAATTCCATATTTGACCTACTGAACATATTTTTGGCCAAAGAGTCCTCATCTTAATTTTTCTATACATACTCATTGACTCATTCTGATGCTCCATAAGCCATATATGGCCATATCTGACCTATTTAACTTTTTTCCGGTTAAATGGGTCCTAAAAAAATAAAAAAATAAAAAATAAAATATAGACTACTTTTGATGAAAAATCTGCCATACAGAGTCTTTGAACTCTGTATACAGAGGTCACTTTTTGACTTAATGGACATATTCCTGGCCAAAGAGTTATATGAACATTAACTTGCTATTCATAAAGATTGACTTGTTGTGATGTTATATTAGCCATACAGAAGTCCATATTTGACCCAAGGAAAATATTTCTGGCCAAAAAATCCTAAATCTTGAACTTTCCATACACACTCATAGACAACTTCTGATGCTTCATTAGCCATATTGAAGTCCATTTAGAAGTCCATATCTTGACGGATTGAAAAATCATCTTGATTTGATGAAAAATCTGCCATACAGAGTCTTTGATCTCTGTATACAGAGGTCACTTTTTGACTTAATGGACATATTCCTGGCCAAAGAGTACCTGAACATTAACTTGCTATTCATAAAGATTGACTTGTTGTGATGTTATATTAGCCATACAGAAGTCCATATTTGACCCAAAGAAAATATTTCTGGCCAAATAATCCTCAATCTTGAACTTTCCATACATACTCATAGACAACTTCTGATGCTTCATTAGCCATATTGAAGTCCATTTAGAAGTCCATTTCTTGACGGATTGAACTTATTTCTGGTCAAAGGGTCCTTAATTGGTTTTAAACTATATAAACTTAGAGACTCCTTTTGATGTTAAATCAGCCATTTAGAATTCCATATTTGACCTACTGAACATATTTTTGGCCAAAGAGTCCTCAATCTTGAAGTTTCTATACATATTGAAAGAATCCTACTGATGCTTCATAAGTCCAATAGATATACATATCAGGGCATTGAACTTATTTCTGGTCAAAGGGTCCTAATTGGTTTTAAACTATATAAACTTAGAGACTACTGATGTTAAATCAGCCATTTAGAATTCCATATTTGACCTACTGAACATATTTTTGGCCAAAGAGTCCTCATCTTGATTTTTCTATACATACTCATTGACTCATTCTGATGCTTCATAAGCCATATATGGCCATATCTGACCTATTGAACTTATTTCCGGTTAAAGAGTCCTAAAGAAAAAAAAAAAAAATATATATATATATAGACTACTTTTGATGAAAAATCTGCCATACAGAGTCTTTGAACTCTGTATGCAGAGGTCACTTTTTGAGTTAATGGACATATTCCTGGCCAAAGAGTTACCTGAACATTAACTTGCTATTCATAAAGATTGACTTGTTGTGATGTTATATTAGCCATACAGAAGTCCATATTTGACCCAAGGAAAATATTTCTGGCCAAAAAATCCACAATCTTGAACTTTCCATACATACTCATAGACAACTTCTGATGCTTCATTAGCCATATTTAAGTCCATTTAGAAGTCCATATCTTGACGGATTTAACTTATTTCTGGTCAAAGGGTCCTAATTGGTTTTAAACTATATAAACTTAGAGACTCCTGATGTTAAATCAGCCATTTAGAATTCCATATTTGACCTACTGAACATATTTTTGTCCAAAGAGTCCTCAATCTTGAAGTTTCTATACATACGGAAAGAATCCTACTGATGCTTCATTAGTCCAATAGATATATATATCAGGCCATTGAACATATTTATTGTCAAAGGGTCCTAATTGGTTTTAAACTATATAAACTTAGAGACTCCTGATGTTAAATCAGCCATTCAGAATTCCATATTTGACCTACTGAACATATTTTTGGCCAAAGAGTCCTCATCTTGATTTTTCTATACATACTCATTGACTCATTCTGATGCTCCATAAGCCATATATGGCCATATCTGACCTATTGAACTTATTTCCGGTTAAAGGGTCCTAAAAAAATAAAATAAAATAAAAATAGACTACTTTTGATTAAAAAATCTGCCATACAGAGTCTTTGAATTCTGCCATACAGAGGTCACTTTTTGACTTAATGGTCATATTCCTGGCCAAAGAGTACCTGAACATTAACTTGCTATTCGTAAAGATTGACTTGTTGTGATGTTATATTAGCCATACAGAAGTCCATATTTGACCCAAGGAAAATATTTCTGGCCAAAAAATCCTCAATCTTGAACTTTCCATACATACTCATGGACAACTTCTGATGCTTCATTAGCCATATTGAAGTCCATTTAGAAGTCCATATCTTGACGGATTGAACTTATTTCTGGTCAAAGGGTCCTTAATTGGTTTTAAACTATATCATCTTAGAGACTCCTTTTGATGTTAAATCAGCCATTTAGAATTCCATATTTGACCTACTGAACATATTTTTGTCCAAAGAGTCCTCAATCTTGAAGTTTCTATACATACTGAAAGAATCCTACTGATGCTTCATAAGTCCAATAGATATACATATCAGGCCATTGAACATATTTCTGGTCAAAGTGTCCTAATTGGTTTTAAACTATATAAACTTAGAGACTCCTGATGTTAAATCAGCCATTTAGAATTCCATATTTGACCTACTGAACATATTTTTGGCCAAAGAGTCCTCATCTTGATTTTTCTATACATACTCATTGACTCATTCTGATGCTTCATAAGCCATATATGGCCATATCTGACCAATTGAACTTTTTTCCGGTTAAAGAGTCCTAAAGAAAAAAAAAAAAAATATATATATATAGACTACTTTTGATGAAAAATCTGCCATACAGAGTCTTTGAACTCTGTATGCAGAGGTCACTTTTTGAGTTAATGGACATATTCCTGGCCAAAGAGTTACCTGAACATTAACTTGCTATTCATAAAGATTGACTTGTTGTGATGTTATATTAGCCATACAGAAGTCCATATTTGACCCAAGGAAAATATTTCTGGCCAAAAAATCCACAATCTTGAACTTTCCATATATACTCATAGACAACTTCTGATGCTTCATTAGCCATATTTAAGTCCATTTAGAAGTCCATATCTTGACGGATTTAACTTATTTCTGGTCAAAGGGTCCTAATTGGTTTTAAACTATATAAACTTAGAGACTCCTGATGTTAAATCAGCCATTTAGAATTCCATATTTGACCTACTGAACATATTTTTGTCCAAAGAGTCCTCAATCTTGAAGTTTCTATACATACTGAAAGAATCCTACTGATGCTTCATAAGTCCAATAGATATACATATCAGGCCATTGAACATATTTCTTGTCAAAGGGTCCTAATTGGTTTTAAACTATATAAACTTAGAGACTCCTGATGTTAAATCAGCCATTCAGAATTCCATATTTGACCTACTGAACATATTTTTGGCCAAAGAGTCCTCATCTTGATTTTTCTATACATACTCATTGACTCATTCTGATGCTCCATAAGCCATATATGGCCATATCTGACCTATTGAACTTATTTCCGGTTAAAGGGTCCTAAAAAAATAAAATAAAATAAAAATAGACTACTTTTGATAAAAAAATCTGCCATACAGAGTCTTTGAATTCTGCCATACAGAGGTCACTTTTTGACTTAATGGTCATATTCCTGGCCAAAGAGTACCTGAACATTAACTTGCTATTCGTAAAGATTGACTTGTTGTGATGTTATATTAGCCATACAGAAGTCCATATTTGACCCAAGGAAAATATTTCTGGCCAAAAAATCCTCAATCTTGAACTTTCCATACATACTCATGGACAACTTCTGATGCTTCATTAGCCATATTTAAGTCCATTTAGAAGTCCATATCTTGACGGATTGAACTTATTTCTGGTCAAAGGGTCCTAATTGGTTTTAAACTACTGATGTTAAATCAGCCATTTAGAATTCCATATTTGACCTACTGAACATATTTTTGGCCAAAGAGTCCTCATCTTGATTTTTCTATACATACTCATTGACTCATTCTGATGCTCCATAAGCCATATATGGCCATATCTGACCTATTGAACTTATTTCCGGTTAAAGGGTCCTAAAAAAAAAAAAAAAAAAAAAAATAGACTACTTTTGATAAAAAATCTGCCATACAGAGGTCACTTTTTGACTTAATGGTCATATTCCTGGCCAAAGAGTCCCTGAACATTAACTTGCTATTCGTAAAGATTGACTTGTTGTGATGTTATATTAGCCATACAGAAGTTCATATTTGACCCAAGGAAAATATTTCTGGCCAAAAAATCCTCAACCTTGAACTTTCCATACTCATAGACAACTTCTGATGCTTCATTAGCCATATTTAAGTCCTTTTAGAAGTCCATATCTTGACGGATTGAACTTATTTCTGGTCAAAGGGTCCTAATTGGTTTTAAACTATATAAACTTAGAGACTCCTGATGTTAAATCAGCCATTTAGAATTCCATATTTGACCTACTGAACATATTTTTGGCCAAAGAGTCCTCATCTTGATTTTTCTATACATACTCATTGACTCATTCTGATGCTTCATAAGCCATATATGGCCATATCTGACCTATTGAACTTATTTCCGGTTAAAGAGTCCTAAAGAAAAAAAAAATATATATATATATATATAGACTACTTTTGATGAAAAATCTGCCATACAGAGCCTTTGAACTCTGTATGCAGAGGTCACTTTTTGAGATAATGGACATATTCCTGGCCAAAGAGTTACCTGAACATTAACTTGCTATTCATAAAGATTGACTTGTTGTGATGTTATATTAGCCAAACAGAAGTCCATATTTGACCCAAGGAAAATATTTCTGGCCAAAAAATCCTCAATCTTGAACTTTCCATACATACTCATAGACAACTTCTGATGCTTCATTAGCCATATTTAAGTCCATTTAGAAGTCCATATCTTGACGGATTGAACTTATTTCTGGTCAAATGGTCCTTAATTGGCTTTTGAATTATATAAACTTAGAGACTCCTTTTGATGTTAAATCAGCCATTTAGAATTCCATATTTGACCTACTGAACATATTTCTGGCCAAAGAGTCCTCAATCTTGAAGTTTCTATACACACTGAAAGACTCCTACTGATGCTTCATAAGTCCAATAGATATACATATCAGGCCATTGAACTTATTTCTAGTCAAAGGGTCCTAATTGGTTTTAAACTATATAAACTTAGAGACTCCTGATGTTAAATCAGCCATTTAGAATTCCATATTTGACCTACTGAACATATTTTTGGCCAAAGAGTCCTCATCTTAATTTTTCTATACATACTCATTGACTCATTCTGATGCTCCATAAGCCATATATGGCCATATCTGACCTATTTAACTTTTTTCCGGTTAAATGGGTCCTAAAAAAATAAAAAAATAAAAAATAAAATATAGACTACTTTTGATGAAAAATCTGCCATACAGAGTCTTTGAACTCTGTATACAGAGGTCACTTTTTGACTTAATGGACATATTCCTGGCCAAAGAGTTACCTGAACATTAACTTGCTATTCATAAAGATTGACTTGTTGTGATGTTATATTAGCCATACAGAAGTCCATATTTGACCCAAGGAAAATATTTCTGGCCAAAAAATCCTAAATCTTGAACTTTCCATACACACTCATAGACAACTTCTGATGCTTCATTAGCCATATTGAAGTCCATTTAGAAGTCCATATCTTGACGGATTGAAAAATCATCTTGATTTGATGAAAAATCTGCCATACAGAGTCTTTGATCTCTGTATACAGAGGTCACTTTTTGACTTAATGGACATATTCCTGGCCAAAGAGTACCTGAACATTAACTTGCTATTCATAAAGATTGACTTGTTGTGATGTTATATTAGCCATACAGAAGTCCATATTTGACCCAAAGAAAATATTTCTGGCCAAATAATCCTCAATCTTGAACTTTCCATACATACTCATAGACAACTTCTGATGCTTCATTAGCCATATTGAAGTCCATTTAGAAGTCCATTTCTTGACGGATTGAACTTATTTCTGGTCAAAGGGTCCTTAATTGGTTTTAACTCCTTATCAAGCGCCCCCCTTTTTTTGAATATACATGAAAATGCACATTCCGAACTTAAATGGTTGTAATTCAAGAATGCTTTGGAGTATAGATGTAAGATTGGTCTTGTTTTTAAAAAGACATTTGGCAGATTTTTGTAGAAGAGAAATAAATTAAGAAAGTTAAACAGAAAAAAAGTTATAGAAGTTTGAGTTTATGAAAATGTACAACGTTAAAAATTTAATTATTCATATTTTATATAAAATATATATTTTCAAAACCTGGAGGACTCTAAAAATGCAAAAAAATCAAAGGCAAAAATCTGAACAAGTTGTGTTTAAAATTTTAGGTTGATATCTCAAAAAATAAGCTTTCAGTGAGATTTTGTTTGGGCGCAGTACCAAACTTTTTCACTAGTTGACATTACTGCCCATATAAGGGCGCCTCCATTTCCATATGTTGTTTGAGGGATCTGAACCATTATTTTTACAATTTTCATACAATTTATGAAGTAGACATCCTATTCAGAAGTAGTGTTGGAAGTTTGGCAGATTTTTAAATGAATTCAACCTCTAAGAAACACAAAAAGAACACGTATGTGCATTATAGCTCGCTGCCACGAATGGTGAATCACAAATGGTAAATCTATAATTTTTTTTATTTATATTTAAAACATTTTCAGACCTTTTTTTCTAAAACAATTGAATGGATGCTATCTTTTGAACTCTTGGCATGAAAATAAACTGAGGTTTCTACCATTCTTTCATGATTTTTCATGTTCATCACTATTTCAAAATAAAGGTCTGAACACGCCTTAGGAGTATGAAAATATTCTTGTTGCAAATTGATAAATTACGGCTCCTCTGTAATGTATTTTAAAAATCATTCATCACAAATGAAAATAGAGATTTTAAGCTTTCAAATGACATATAGTTTGTCAAGATTGGTTTAGGTTTAGTATAGGATATTACTGTTTAAAATATATAATGGCCGCGGGCCCGCCGTATGCAGAGGTCACTTTTTGAGTTAATGGACATATTCCTGGCCAAAGAGTTACCTGAACATTAACTTGCTATTCATAAAGATTGACTTGTTGTGATGTTATATTAGCCATACAGAAGTCCATATTTGACCCAAGGAAAATATTTCTGGCCAAAAAATCCACAATCTTGAACTTTCCATACATACTCATAGACAACTTCTGATGCTTCATTAGCCATATTTAAGTCCATTTAGAAGTCCATATCTTGACGGATTTAACTTATTTCTGGTCAAAGGGTCCTAATTGGTTTTAAACTATATAAACTTAGAGACTCCTGATGTTAAATCAGCCATTTAGAATTCCATATTTGACCTACTGAACATATTTTTGGCCAAAGAGTCCTCAATCTTGAAGTTTCTATACATACTGAAAGAATCCTACTGATGCTTCATAAGTCCAATAGATATACATATCAGGCCATTGAACATATTTCTGGTCAAAGGGTCCTAATTGGTTTTTAAACTTAGAGACTCCTGATGTTAAATCAGCCATTCAGAATTCCATATTTGACCTACTGAACATATTTTTGGCCAAAGAGTCCTCAATCTTGAACTTTCCATACATACTCATAGACTCATTTTGATGCTTCATAAGCCATATTGAAGTCCTTTTAAAAGTCCATATCTTGACGGATTTAACTTATTTCTGGTCAAAGGGTCCTTAATTGGTTTTAAACTATATAAACTTAGAGACTCCTGATGTTAAATCAGCCATTTAGAATTCCATATTTGATCTACTGAACATATTTTTGGCCAAATAGTCCTCATCTTGATTTTTCTATACATACTCATTGACTCATTCTGATGCTCCATAAGCCATATATGGCCATATCTGACCTATTGAACTTATTTCCGGTTAAAGGGTCCTAAAAAAAAAAAAAAAAAAAAAAAAAAATAGACTACTTTTGATAAAAAAATCTGCCATACAGAGTCTTTGAATTCTGTATACAGAGGTCTCTTTTTGACTTAATGGTCATATTCCTGGCCAAAGAGTACCTGAACATTAACTTGCTATTCGTAAAGATTGACTTGTTGTGATGTTATATTAGCCATACAGAAGTCCATATTTGACCCAAGGAAAATATTTCTGGCCAAAAAATCCTCAATCTTGAACTTTCCATACATACTCATGGACAACTTCTGATGCTTCATTAGCCATATTTAAGTCCATTTAGAAGTCCATATCTTGACGGATTGAACTTATTTCTGGTCAAAGGGTCCTAATTGGTTTTAAACTACTGATGTTAAATCAGCCATTTAGAATTCCATATTTGACCTACTGAACATATTTTTGGCCAAAGAGTCCTCATCTTGATTTTTCTATACATACTCATTGACTCATTCTGATGCTCCATAAGCCATATATGGCCATATCTGACCTATTGAACTTATTTCCGGTTAAAGGGTCCTAAAAAAAAAAAAAAAAAAAAAAATAGACTACTTTTGATAAAAAATCTGCCATACAGAGGTCACTTTTTGACTTAATGGTCATATTCCTGGCCAAAGAGTCCCTGAACATTAACTTGCTATTCGTAAAGATTGACTTGTTGTGATGTTATATTAGCCATACAGAAGTTCATATTTGACCCAAGGAAAATATTTCTGGCCAAAAAATCCTCAACCTTGAACTTTCCATACTCATAGACAACTTCTGATGCTTCATTAGCCATATTTAAGTCCTTTTAGAAGTCCATATCTTGACGGATTGAACTTATTTCTGGTCAAAGGGTCCTAATTGGTTTTAAACTATATAAACTTAGAGACTCCTGATGTTAAATCAGCCATTTAGAATTCCATATTTGACCTACTGAACATATTTTTGGCCAAAGAGTCCTCATCTTGATTTTTCTATACATACTCATTGACTCATTCTGATGCTTCATAAGCCATATATGGCCATATCTGACCTATTGAACTTATTTCCGGTTAAAGAGTCCTAAAGAAAAAAAAAAAATATATATATATATAGACTACTTTTGATGAAAAATCTGCCATACAGAGCCTTTGAACTCTGTATGCAGAGGTCACTTTTTGAGATAATGTTCATATTCCTGGCCAAAGAGTTACCTGAACATTAACTTGCTATTCATAAAGATTGACTTGTTGTGATGTTATATTAGCCAAACAGAAGTCCATATTTGACCCAAGGAAAATATTTCTGGCCAAAAAATCCTCAATCTTGAACTTTCCATACATACTCATAGACAACTTCTGATGCTTCATTAGCCATATTGAAGTCCATTTAGAAGTCCATATCTTGACGGATTGAACTTATTTCTGGTCAAAGGGTCCTTAATTGGCTTTTGAATTATATAAACTTAGAGACTCCTTTTGATGTTAAATCAGCCATTTAGAATTCCATATTTGACCTACTGAACATATTTCTGGCCAAAGAGTCCTCAATCTTGAAGTTTCTATACACACTGAAAGACTCCTACTGATGCTTCATAAGTCCAATAGATATACATATCAGGCCATTGAACTTATTTCTAGTCAAAGGGTCCTAATTGGTTTTAAACTATATAAACTTAGAGACTCCTGATGTTAAATCAGCCATTCAGAATTCCATATTTGACCTACTGAACATATTTTTGGCCAAAGAGTCCTCATCTTAATTTTTCTATACATACTCATTGACTCATTCTGATGCTCCATAAGCCATATATGGCCATATCTGACCTATTTAACTTTTTTCCGGTTAAATGGGTCCTAAAAAAATAAAAAAATAAAAAATAAAATATAGACTACTTTTGATGAAAAATCTGCCATACAGAGTCTTTGAACTCTGTATACAGAGGTCACTTTTTGACTTAATGGACATATTCCTGGCCAAAGAGTTACCTGAACATTAACTTGCTATTCATAAAGATTGACTTGTTGTGATGTTATATTAGCCATACAGAAGTCCATATTTGACCCAAGGAAAATATTTCTGGCCAAAAAATCCTAAATCTTGAACTTTCCATACACACTCATAGACAACTTCTGATGCTTCATTAGCCATATTGAAGTCCATTTAGAAGTCCATATCTTGACGGATTGAAAAATCATCTTGATTTGATGAAAAATCTGCCATACAGAGTCTTTGATCTCTGTATACAGAGGTCACTTTTTGACTTAATGGACATATTCCTGGCCAAAGAGTACCTGAACATTAACTTGCTATTCATAAAGATTGACTTGTTGTGATGTTATATTAGCCATACAGAAGTCCATATTTGACCCAAAGAAAATATTTCTGGCCAAATAATCCTCAATCTTGAACTTTCCATACATACTCATAGACAACTTCTGATGCTTCATTAGCCATATTGAAGTCCATTTAGAAGTCCATTTCTTGACGGATTGAACTTATTTCTGGTCAAAGGGTCCTTAATTGGTTTTAAACTATATAAACTTAGAGACTCCTTTTGATGTTAAATCAGCCATTTAGAATTCCATATTTGACCTACTGAACATATTTTTGGCCAAAGAGTCCTCAATCTTGAAGTTTCTATACATATTGAAAGAATCCTACTGATGCTTCATAAGTCCAATAGATATACATATCAGGGCATTGAACTTATTTCTGGTCAAAGGGTCCTAATTGGTTTTAAACTATATAAACTTAGAGACTACTGATGTTAAATCAGCCATTTAGAATTCCATATTTGACCTACTGAACATATTTTTGGCCAAAGAGTCCTCATCTTGATTTTTCTATACATACTCATTGACTCATTCTGATGCTTCATAAGCCATATATGGCCATATCTGACCTATTGAACTTATTTCCGGTTAAAGAGTCCTAAAGAAAAAAAAAATATATATATATATATATAGACTACTTTTGATGAAAAATCTGCCATACAGAGTCTTTGAACTCTGTATGCAGAGGTCACTTTTTGAGTTAATGGACATATTCCTGGCCAAAGAGTTACCTGAACATTAACTTGCTATTCATAAAGATTGACTTGTTGTGATGTTATATTAGCCATACAGAAGTCCATATTTGACCCAAGGAAAATATTTCTGGCCAAAAAATCCACAATCTTGAACTTTCCATATATACTCATAGACAACTTCTGATGCTTCATTAGCCATATTTAAGTCCATTTAGAAGTCCATATCTTGACGGATTTAACTTATTTCTGGTCAAAGGGTCCTAATTGGTTTTAAACTATATAAACTTAGAGACTCCTGATGTTAAATCAGCCATTTAGAATTCCATATTTGACCTACTGAACATATTTTTGTCCAAAGAGTCCTCAATCTTGAAGTTTCTATACATACTGAAAGAATCCTACTGATGCTTCATAAGTCCAATAGATATACATATCAGGCCATTGAACATATTTCTTGTCAAAGGGTCCTAATTGGTTTTAAACTATATAAACTTAGAGACTCCTGATGTTAAATCAGCCATTCAGAATTCCATATTTGACCTACTGAACATATTTTTGGCCAAAGAGTCCTCATCTTGATTTTTCTATACATACTCATTGACTCATTCTGATGCTCCATAAGCCATATATGGCCATATCTGACCTATTGAACTTATTTCCGGTTAAAGGGTCCTAAAAAAATAAAATAAAATAAAAATAGACTACTTTTGATAAAAAAATCTGCCATACAGAGTCTTTGAATTCTGCCATACAGAGGTCACTTTTTGACTTAATGGTCATATTCCTGGCCAAAGAGTACCTGAACATTAACTTGCTATTCGTAAAGATTGACTTGTTGTGATGTTATATTAGCCATACAGAAGTCCATATTTGACCCAAGGAAAATATTTCTGGCCAAAAAATCCTCAATCTTGAACTTTCCATACATACTCATGGACAACTTCTGATGCTTCATTAGCCATATTTAAGTCCATTTAGAAGTCCATATATTGACGGATTGAACTTATTTCTGGTCAAAGGGTCCTAATTGGTTTTAAACTACTGATGTTAAATCAGCCATTTAGAATTCCATATTTGACCTACTGAACATATTTTTGGCCAAAGAGTCCTCATCTTGATTTTTCTATACATACTCATTGACTCATTCTGATGCTCCATAAGCCATATATGGCCATATCTGACCTATTGAACTTATTTCCGGTTAAAGGGTCCTAAAAAAAATAAATAAATAAAAATAGACTACTTTTGATAAAAAATCTGCCATACAGAGGTCACTTTTTGACTTAATGGTCATATTCCTGGCCAAAGAGTCCCTGAACATTAACTTGCTATTCGTAAAGATTGACTTGTTGTGATGTTATATTAGCCATACAGAAGTTCATATTTGACCCAAGGAAAATATTTCTGGCCAAAAAATCCTCAACCTAGAACTTTCCATACTCATAGACAACTTCTGATGCTTCATTAGCCATATTTAAGTCCTTTTAGAAGTCCATATCTTGACGGATTGAACTTATTTCTGGTCAAAGGGTCCTAATTGGTTTAAAACTATATAAACTTAGAGACTCCTGATGTTAAATCAGCCATTTAGAATTCCATATTTGACCTACTGAACATATTTTTGGCCAAAGAGTCCTCATCTTGATTTTTCTATACATACTCATTGACTCATTCTGATGCTTCATAAGCCATATATGGCCATATCTGACCTATTGAACTTATTTCCGGTTAAAGAGTCCTAAAGAAAAAAAAAAAAATATATATATATATATATAGACTACTTTTGATGAAAAATCTGCCATACAGAGTCTTTGAACTCTGTATGCAGAGGTCACTTTTTGAGTTAATGGACATATTCCTGGCCAAAGAGTTACCTGAACATTAACTTGCTATTCATAAAGATTGACTTGTTGTGATGTTATATTAGCCATACAGAAGTCCATATTTGACCCAAGGAAAATATTTCTGGCCAAAAAATCCACAATCTTGAACTTTCCATACATACTCATAGACAACTTCTGATGCTTCATTAGCCATATTTAAGTCCATTTAGAAGTCCATATCTTGACGGATTGAACTTATTTCTGGTCAAAGGGTCCTTAATTGGTTTTAAACTATATCATCTTAGAGACTCCTTTTGATGTTAAATCAGCCATTTAGAATTCCATATTTGACCTACTGAACATATTTTTGTCCAAAGAGTCCTCAATCTTGAAGTTTCTATACATACTGAAAGAATCCTACTGATGCTTCATAAGTCCAATAGATATACATATCAGGCCATTGAACATATTTCTGGTCAAAGTGTCCTAATTGGTTTTAAACTATATAAACTAAGAGACTACTGATGTTAAATCAGCCATTTAGAATTCCATATTTGACCTACTGAACATATTTTTGGCCAAAGAGTCCTCATCTTGATTTTTCTATACATACTCATTGACTCATTCTGATGCTCCATAAGCCATATATGGCCATATCTGACCTATTGAACTTATTTCCGGTTAAAGGGTCCTAAAAAAAAAAAAAAAAAAAAAAATAGACTACTTTTGATAAAAAATCTGCCATACAGAAGTCACTTTTTGACTTAATGGTCATATTCCTGGCCAAAGAGTCCCTGAACATTAACTTGCTATTCGTAAAGATTGACTTGTTGTGATGTTATATTAGCCATACAGAAGTTCATATTTGACCCAAGGAAAATATTTCTGGCCAAAAAATCCTCAACCTTGAACTTTCCATACTCATAGACAACTTCTGATGCTTCATTAGCCATATTTAAGTCCTTTTAGAAGTCCATATCTTGACGGATTGAACTTATTTCTGGTCAAAGGGTACTAATTGGTTTTAAACTATATAAACTTAGAGACTCCTGATGTTAAATCAGCCATTTAGAATTCCATATTTGACCTACTGAACATATTTTTGGCCAAAGAGTCCTCATCTTGATTTTTCTATACATACTCATTGACTCATTCTGATGCTTCATAAGCCATATATGGCCATATCTGACCTATTGAACTTATTTCCGGTTAAAGAGTCCTAAAGAAAAAAATAAATATATATATATATATATATATAGACTACTTTTGATGAAAAATCTGCCATACAGAGTCTTTGAACTCTGTATGCAGAGGTCACTTTTTGAGTTAATGGACATATTCCTGGCCAAAGAGTTACCTGAACATTAACTTGCTATTCATAAAGATTGACTTGTTGTGATGTTATATTAGCCATACAGAAGTCCATATTTGACCCAAGGAAAATATTTCTGGCCAAAAAATCCACAATCTTGAACTTTCCATACATACTCATAGACAACTTCTGATGCTTCATTAGCCATATTTAAGTCCATTTAGAAGTCCATATCTTGACGGATTTAACTTATTTCTGGTCAAAGGGTCCTAATTGGTTTTAAACTATATAAACTTAGAGACTCCTGATGTTAAATCAGCCATTTAGAATTCCATATTTGACCTACTGAACATATTTTTGGCCAAAGAGTCCTCAATCTTGAAGTTTCTATACATACTGAAAGAATCCTACTGATGCTTCATAAGTCCAATAGATATACATATCAGGCCATTGAACATATTTCTGGTCAAAGGGTCCTAATTGGTTTTAAACTATATAAACTTAGAGACTCCTGATGTTAAATCAGCCATTCAGAATTCCATATTTGACCTACTGAACATATTTTTGGCCAAAGAGTCCTCATCTTGATTTTTCTATACAAACTCATTGACTCATTCTGATGCTTCATAACCCATATATGGCCATATCTGACCTATTGAACTTATTTCCGGTTAAAGGGTCCTAAAAAAAACTAAAAAAAAAACAAACTACTTTTGATGAAAAATCTGCCATACAGAGTCTTTGAACTCTGTATACAGAGGTTACTTTTTGAGTTAATGGACATATTCCTGGCCAAAGAGTTACCTGAACATTAACTTGCTATTCATAAAGATTGACTTGTTGTGATGTTATATTAGCCATACAGAAGTCCATATTTGACCCAAGGAAAATATTTCTGGCCAAAAAATCCTCAATCTTAAACTTTCCATACATACTCATAGACAACTTCTGATGCTTCATTAGCCATATTTAAGTCCATTTAGAAGTCCATATCTTGACGGATTGAACTTATTTCTGGTCAAAGGGTCCTAATTGGTTTTAAACTATATAAACTTAGAGACTACTGATGTTAAATCAGCCATTTAGAATTCCATATTTGACCTACTGAACATATTTTTGGCCAAAGAGTCCTCATCTTGATTTTTCTATACATACTCATTGACTCATTCTGATGCTTTATAAGCCATATATGGCCATATCTGACCTATTGAACTTATTTCCGGTTAAATGATCCTAAAAAAAAATAAAAAAAATATAGACTACTTTTGATGAAAAATCTGCCATACAGAGTCTTTGAACTCTGTATACAGAGGTCACTTTTTGTCTTAATGGACATATGGCCAAAGAGTTACCTGAACATTAACTTGCTATTCATAAAGATTGACTTGTTCTGATGTTATATTAGCCATACAGAAGTCCATATTTGACCCAAGGAAAATATTTCTGGCCAAAAAATCGTCAATCTTGTACTTTCCATACATACTCATAGACAACTTCTGATGCTTCATTAGCCATATTTAAGTCCATTTAGAAGTCCATATCTTGACGGATTGAACTTATTTCTGGTCAAAGGGTCCTTAATTGGTTTTAAACTATATAAACTTAGAGACTCCTGATGTTAAATCAGCCATTCAGAATTCCAAATTTGACCTACTGAACATATTTTTGGCCAAAGAGTCCTCATCTTGATTTTTCTATACATACTCATTGACTCATTCTGATGCTCCATAAGCCATATATGGCCATATCTGACCTATTGAACTTATTTCCGGTTAAAGGTTCCTAAAAAAAAAAAAAAAAAAAAATAGACTACTTTTGATAAAAAATCTGCCATACAGAGTCTTTGAATTATGTATACAGAGGTCACTTTTTGAATTAATGGTCATATTCCTGGCCAAAGAGTACCTGAACATTAACTTGCTATTCGTAAAGATTGACTTGTTGTGATGTTATATTAGCCATACAGAAGTCCATATTTGACCCAAGGAAAATATTTCTGGCCAAAAAATCCTCAATCTTTAACTTTCCATACATACTCATAGACAACTTCTGATGCTTCATTAGCCTTATTTAAGTCCATTTAGAAGTCCATATCTTGACGGATTGAACTTATTTCTGGTCAAAGGGTCCTAATTGGTTTTAAACTATATAAACTTAGAGACTCCTGATGTTAAATCAGCCATTTAGAATTCCATATTTGACCTACTGAACATATTTTTGGCCAAAGAGTCCTCATCTTGATTTTTCTATACATACTCATTGACTCATTCTGATGCTTCATAAGCCATATATGGCCATATCTGACCTATTGAACTTATTTCCGGTTAAAGGGTCCTAAAAAAAACAAAAAAACATATAGACTACTTTTGATGAAAAATCTGCCATACAGAGTCTTTGAACTCTGTATGCAGAGGTCACTTTTTGACTTAATGGACATATTCCTGGCCAAAGAGTTACCTGAACATTAACTTGCTATTCATAAAGATGGACTTGTTGTGATGTTATATTAGCCATACAGAAGTCCATATTTGACCCAAGGAAAATATTTCTGGCCAAAAAATCCTCAATCTTGAACTTTCCATACATACTCATAGACAACTTCTGATGCTTCATTAGCCATATTTAAGTCCATTTAGAAGTCCATATCTTGACGGATTGAACTTATTTCTGGTCAAAGGTTCCTAATTGGTTTTAAACTATATAAACTTAGAGACTACTGATGTTAAATCAGCCATTTAGAATTCCATATTTGACCTACTGAACATATTTTTGGCCAAAGAGTCCTCATCTTGATTTTTCTATACATACTCATTGACTCATTCTGATGCTTTATAAGCCATATATGGCCATATCTGACCTATTGAACTTATTTCCGGTTAAATGATCCTAAAAAAAAATAAAAACAAATATAGACTACTTTTGATGAAAAATCTGCCATACAGAGTCTTTGAACTCTGTATACAGAGGTCACTTTTTGACTTAATGGACATATTCCTGGCCAAAGAGTTACCTGAACATTAACTTGCTATTCATAAAGATTGACTTGTTGTGATGTTATATTAGCCATACAGAAGTCCATATTTGACCCAAGGAAAATATTTCTGACCAAAAAATCCTCCATCTTGAACATTCCATACATACTCATAGACAACTTCTGATGCTTCATTAGCCATATTGAAGTCCATTTAGAAGTCCATATCTTGACGGATTGAACTTATTTCTGGTCTAAGGGTCCTTAATTGGTTTTTGAATTATATAAACTTAGAGACTCCTTTTGATGTTAAATCAGCCATTTAGAAGTCCATATTTGACCTACTGAACATATTTCTGGCCAAAGAGTCCTCAATCTTGAAGTTTCTATACACACTGAAAGACTCCTACTGATGCTTCATAAGTCCAATAGATATACATATCAGGCCATTGAACTTATTTCTAGTCAAAGGGTCCTAATTGGTTTTAAACTATATAAACTTAGAGACTCCTGATGTTAAATCAGCCATTTAGAATTCCATATTTGACCTACTGAACATATTTTTGGCCAAAGAGTCCTCATCTTGATTTTTCTATACATACTCATTGACTCATTCTGATGCTTCATAAGCCATATATGGCCATATCTGACCTATTGAACTTATTTCCGGTTAAAGGGTCCTAAAAAAAAAATAAAATAAAAATAGACTACTTTTGATAAAAAAATCTGCCATACAGAGTCTTTGAATTCTGTACACAGAGGTCACTTTTTGACTTAATGGTCATATTCCTGGCCAAAGAGTACCTGAACATTAACTTGCTATTCGTAAAGATTGACTTGTTGTGATGTTATATTAGCCATACAGAAGTCCATATTTGACCCAAGGAAAATATTTCTGGCCAAAAAATCCTCAATCTTTAACTTTCCATACATACTCATAGACAACTTCTGATGCTTCATTAGCCATATTTAAGTCCATTTAGAAGTCCATATCTTGACGGAATAAACTTATTTTTGGTCAAAGGGTCCTAATTGGTTTTAAACTATATAAACTTAGAGACTCCTGATGTTAAATCAGCCATTTAGAATTCCATATTTGACCTACTGAACATATTTTTGGCCAAAGAGTCCTCATCTTGATTTTTCTATACATACTCATTGACTCATTCTGATGCTTCATAAGCCATATATGGCCATATCTGACCTATTGAACTTATTTCCGGTTAAAGGTTCCTAAAAAAAATAAAAAATAAAAATAGACTACTTTTGATAAAAAATCTGCCATACAGAGTCTTTGAATTCTGTATACAGAGGTCACTTTTTGACGTAATGGTCATATTCCTGGCCAAAGAGTACCTGAACATTAACTTGCTATTCATAAAGATGGACTTGTTGTGATGTTATATTAGCCATACAGAAGTCCATATTTGACCCAAGGAAAATATTTCTGGCCAAAAAATCCTCAATCTTGAACTTTCCATACATACTCATAGACAACTTCTGATGCTTCATTTAAGTCCATTTAGAAGTCCATATCTTGACGGATTGAACTTACTTCTGGTCAAAGGGTCCTAATTGGTTTTAAACTATATAAACTTAGAGACTACTGATGTTAAATCAGCCATTTAGAATTCCATAATTGACCTTAACATACTTTTGGCCAAAGAGTCCTCATCTTGATTTTTCTATACAAACTCATTGACTCATTCTGATGATTCATAACCCATATATGGCCATATCTGACCTATTGAACTTATTTCCGGTTAAAGGGTCCTAAAAAAAAAAAAAAAAAAATAGTCTACTTTTGATAAAAATTCTGCCATACAGAGTCTTTGAATTCTGTATACAGAGGTCACTTTTTGACTTAATGGTCATATTCCTGGCCAAAGAGTACCTGAACATTAACTTGCTATTCGTAAAGATTGACTTGTTGTGATGTTATATTAGCCATACAGAAGTCCATATTTGACCCAAGGAAAATATTTCTGGCCAAAAAATCCTCAATCTTGAACTTTCCATACATACTCATAGACAACTTCTGATGCTTCATTAGCCATATTTAAGTCCATTTAGAAGTCCATATCTTGACGGATTGAACTTATTTCTGGTCAAAGGGTCCTAAAAAAAATAAAAAAAATAAATAGACTACTTTTGATGAAAAATCTGCCATCCAGAGTCTTTGAACTCTGTATACAGAGGTCACTTTTTGACTTAATGGACATATTCCTGGCCAAAGAGTTACCTGAACATTAACTTGCTATTCATAAAGATTGACTTGTTGTGATGTTATATTAGCCATACAGAAGTCCATATTTGACCCAAGGAAAATATTTCTGGCCAAAAAATCCTCAATCTTGAACTTTACATACATACTCATAGACAATTTCTGATGCTTCATTTGCCATATTGAAGTCCATTTAGAAATCAATATCTTAACGGATTGAACTTATTTCTGGTCAAAGGGTCCTTAATTGGTTTTAAACTATATAAACTTAGAGACTACTGATGTTAAATCAGCCATTTAGAATTCCATATTTGACCTGAACATATTTTTGGCCAAAGAGTCCTCATCTTGATTTTTCTATACAAACTCATTGACTCATTCTGATGCTTCATAACCCATATATGGCCATATCTGACCTATTGAACTTATTTCCGGTTAAAGGGTCCTAAAAAAAAAAAAAAAAAAATATAGACTACTTTTGATGAAAAATCTGCCATACAGAGTCTTTGAACTCTGTATACAGAGGTCACTTTTTGACTTAATGGACATATTCCTGGCCAAAGAGTTACCTGAACATTAACTTGCTATTCATAAAGATTGACTTGTTGTGATGTTATATTAGCCATACAGAAGTCCATATTTGACCCAAGGAAAATATTTCTGGCCAAAAAATCCTCAATCTTGAACTTTCCATACATACTCATAGACAATTTCTGATGCTTCATTTGCCATATTGAAGTCCATTTAGAAATCCATATCTTAACGGATTGAACTTATTTCTGGTCAAAGGGTCCTTAATTGGTTTTAAACTATATAAACTTAGAGATTCCTGATGTTAAATCAGCCATTTAGAATTCCATATTTGACCTACTGAACATATTTTTGGCCAAAGAGTCCTCATCTTGATTTTTCTATACATACTCATTGACTCATTCTGATGCTTCATAAGCCATATATGGCCATATCTGACCTATTGAACTTATTTCCGGTTAAATGGTCCTAAAAAAAAATAAAAAAATAAAAAAATATAGACTACTTTTGATGAAAAATCTGCCATACAGAGTCTTTGAACTCTGTATACAGAGGTCACTTTTTGACTTAATGGACATATTCCTGGCCAAAGAGTTACCTGAACATTAACTTGCTATTCATAAAGATTGACTTGTTGTGATGTTATATTAGCCATACAGAAGTCCATATTTGACCCAAGGAAAATATTTCTGGCCAAAAAATCCACAATCTTGAACTTTCCATACATACTCATAGACAACTTCTGATGCTTCATTAGCCATATTTAAGTCCATTTAGAAGTCCATATCTTGACGGATTTAACTTATTTCTGGTCAAAGGGTCCTAATTGGTTTTAAACTATATAAACTTAGAGACTCCTGATGTTAAATCAGCCATTTAGAATTCCATATTTGACCTACTGAACATATTTTTGTCCAAAGAGTCCTCAATCTTGAAGTTTCTATACATACTGAAAGAATCCTACTGATGCTTCATAAGTCCAATAGATATACATATCAGGCCATTGAACATATTTCTTGTCAAAGGGTCCTAATTGGTTTTAAACTATATAAACTTAGAGACTCCTGATGTTAAATCAGCCATTCAGAATTCCATATTTGACCTACTGAACATATTTTTGGCCAAAGAGTCCTCATCTTGATTTTTCTATACATACTCATTGACTCATTCTGATGCTCCATAAGCCATATATGGCCATATCTGACCTATTGAACTTATTTCCGGTTAAAGGGTCCTAAAAAAATAAAATAAAATAAAAATAGACTACTTTTGATTAAAAAATCTGCCATACAGAGTCTTTGAATTCTGCCATACAGAGGTCACTTTTTGACTTAATGGTCATATTCCTGGCCAAAGAGTACCTGAACATTAACTTGCTATTCGTAAAGATTGACTTGTTGTGATGTTATATTAGCCATACAGAAGTCCATATTTGACCCAAGGAAAATATTTCTGGCCAAAAAATCCTCAATCTTGAACTTTCCATACATACTCATGGACAACTTCTGATGCTTCATTAGCCATATTGAAGTCCATTTAGAAGTCCATATCTTGACGGATTGAACTTATTTCTGGTCAAAGGGTCCTTAATTGGTTTTAAACTATATCATCTTAGAGACTCCTTTTGATGTTAAATCAGCCATTTAGAATTCCATATTTGACCTACTGAACATATTTTTGTCCAAAGAGTCCTCAATCTTGAAGTTTCTATACATACTGAAAGAATCCTACTGATGCTTCATAAGTCCAATAGATATACATATCAGGCCATTGAACATATTTCTGGTCAAAGTGTCCTAATTGGTTTTAAACTATATAAACTTAGAGACTCCTGATGTTAAATCAGCCATTTAGAATTCCATATTTGACCTACTGAACATATTTTTGGCCAAAGAGTCCTCATCTTGATTTTTCTATACATACTCATTGACTCATTCTGATGCTTCATAAGCCATATATGGCCATATCTGACCAATTGAACTTATTTCCGGTTAAAGAGTCCTAAAGAAAAAAAATATATATATATATATATATAGACTACTTTTGATGAAAAATCTGCCATACAGAGTCTTTGAACTCTGTATGCAGAGGTCACTTTTTGAGTTAATGGACATATTCCTGGCCAAAGAGTTACCTGAACATTAACTTGCTATTCATAAAGATTGACTTGTTGTGATGTTATATTAGCCATACAGAAGTCCATATTTGACCCAAGGAAAATATTTCTGGCCAAAAAATCCACAATCTTGAACTTTCCATACATACTCATAGACAACTTCTGATGCTTCATTAGCCATATTTAAGTCCATTTAGAAGTCCATATCTTGACGGATTTAACTTATTTCTGGTCAAAGGGTCCTAATTGGTTTTAAACTATATAAACTTAGAGACTCCTGATGTTAAATCAGCCATTTAGAATTCCATATTTGACCTACTGAACATATTTTTGGCCAAAGAGTCCTCAATCTTGAAGTTTCTATACATACTGAAAGAATCCTACTGATGCTTCATAAGTCCAATAGATATACATATCAGGCCATTGAACATATTTCTTGTCAAAGGGTCCTAATTGGTTTTAAACTATATAAACTTAGAGACTCCTGATGTTAAATCAGCCATTCAGAATTCCATATTTGACCTACTGAACATATTTTTGGCCAAAGAGTCCTCATCTTGATTTTTCTATACATACTCATTGACTCATTCTGATGCTCCATAAGCCATATATGGCCATATCTGACCTATTGAACTTATTTCCGGTTAAAGGGTCCTAAAAAAATAAAATAAAATAAAAATAGACTACTTTTGATAAAAAAATCTGCCATACAGAGTCTTTGAATTCTGCCATACAGAGGTCACTTTTTGACTTAATAGTCATATTCCTGGCCAAAGAGTACCTGAACATTAACTTGCTATTCGTAAAGATTGACTTGTTGTGATGTTATATTAGCCATACAGAAGTCCATATTTGACCCAAGGAAAATATTTCTGGCCAAAAAATCCTCAATCTTGAACTTTCCATACATACTCATGGACAACTTCTGATGCTTCATTAGCCATATTTAAGTCCATTTAGAAGTCCATATCTTGACGGATTGAACTTATTTCTGGTCAAAGGGTCCTAATTGGTTTTAAACTACTGATGTTAAATCAGCCATTTAGAATTCCATATTTGACCTACTGAACATATTTTTGGCCAAAGAGTCCTCATCTTGATTTTTCTATACATACTCATTGACTCATTCTGATGCTCCATAAGCCATATATGGCCATATCTGACCTATTGAACTTATTTCCGGTTAAAGGGTCCTAAAAAAAATAAATAAATAAAAATAGACTACTTTTGATAAAAAATCTGCCATACAGAGGTCACTTTTTGACTTAATGGTCATATTCCTGGTCAAAGAGTCCCTGAACATTAACTTGCTATTCGTAAAGATTGACTTGTTGTGATGTTATATTAGCCATACAGAAGTTCATATTTGACCCAAGGAAAATATTTCTGGCCAAAAAATCCTCAACCTTGAACTTTCCATACTCATAGACAACTTCTGATGCTTCATTAGCCATATTTAAGTCCTTTTAGAAGTCCATATCTTGACGGATTGAACTTATTTCTGGTCAAAGGGTCCTAATTGGTTTAAAACTATATAAACTTAGAGACTCCTGATGTTAAATCAGCCATTTAGAATTCCATATTTGACCTACTGAACATATTTTTGGCCAAAGAGTCCTCATCTTGATTTTTCTATACATACTCATTGACTCATTCTGATGCTTCATAAGCCATATATGGCCATATCTGACCTATTGAACTTATTTCCGGTTAAAGAGTCCTAAAGAAAAAAAATATATATATATATATATATACAGACTACTTTTGATGAAAAATCTGCCATACAGAGTCTTTGAACTCTGTATGCAGAGGTCACTTTTTGAGTTAATGGACATATTCCTGGCCAAAGAGTTACCTGAACATTAACTTGCTATTCATAAAGATTGACTTGTTGTGATGTTATATTAGCCATACAGAAGTCCATATTTGACCCAAGGAAAATATTTCTGGCCAAAAAATCCACAATCTTGAACTTTCCATACATACTCATAGACAACTTCTGATGCTTCATTAGCCATATTTAAGTCCATTTAGAAGTCCATATCTTGACGGATTGAACTTATTTCTGGTCAAAGGGTCATTAATTGGTTTTAAACTATATCATCTTAGAGACTCCTTTTGATGTTAAATCAGCCATTTAGAATTCCATATTTGACCTACTGAACATATTTTTGTCCAAAGAGTCCTCAATCTTGAAGTTTCTATACATACTGAAAGAATCCTACTGATGCTTCATAAGTCCAATAGATATACATATCAGGCCATTGAACATATTTCTGGTCAAAGTGTCCTAATTGGTTTTAAACTATATAAACTAAGAGACTACTGATGTTAAATCAGCCATTTAGAATTCCATATTTGACCTACTGAACATATTTTTGGCCAAAGAGTCCTCATCTTGATTTTTCTATACATACTCATTGACTCATTCTGATGCTCCATAAGCCATATATGGCCATATCTGACCTATTGAACTTATTTCCGGTTAAAGGGTCCTAAAAAAAAAAAAAAAAAAAAAAATAGACTACTTTTGATAAAAAATCTGCCATACAGAAGTCACTTTTTGACTTAATGGTCATATTCCTGGCCAAAGAGTCCCTGAACATTAACTTGCTATTCGTAAAGATTGACTTGTTGTGATGTTATATTAGCCATACAGAAGTTCATATTTGACCCAAGGAAAATATTTCTGGCCAAAAAATCCTCAACCTTGAACTTTCCATACTCATAGACAACTTCTGATGCTTCATTAGCCATATTTAAGTCCTTTTAGAAGTCCATATCTTGACGGATTGAACTTATTTCTGGTCAAAGGGTACTAATTGGTTTTAAACTATATAAACTTAGAGACTCCTGATGTTAAATCAGCCATTTAGAATTCCATATTTGACCTACTGAACATATTTTTGGCCAAAGACTCCTCATCTTGATTTTTCTATACATACTCATTGACTCATTCTGATGCTTCATAAGCCATATATGGCCATATCTGACCTATTGAACTTATTTCCGGTTAAAGAGTCCTAAAGAAAAAAAAAAATATATATATATATATATATAGACTACTTTTGATGAAAAATCTGCCATACAGAGTCTTTGAACTCTGTATGCAGAGGTCACTTTTTGAGTTAATGGACATATTCCTGGCCAAAGAGTTACCTGAACATTAACTTGCTATTCATAAAGATTGACTTGTTGTGATGTTATATTAGCCATACAGAAGTCCATATTTGACCCAAGGAAAATATTTCTGGCCAAAAAATCCACAATCTTGAACTTTCCATACATACTCATAGACAACTTCTGATGCTTCATTAGCCATATTTAAGTCCATTTAGAAGTCCATATCTTGACGGATTTAACTTATTTCTGGTCAAAGGGTCCTAATTGGTTTTAAACTATATAAACTTAGAGACTCCTGATGTTAAATCAGCCATTTAGAATTCCATATTTGACCTACTGAACATATTTTTGGCCAAAGAGTCCTCAATCTTGAAGTTTCTATACATACTGAAAGAATCCTACTGATGCTTCATAAGTCCAATAGATATACATATCAGGCCATTGAACATATTTCTGGTCAAAGGGTCCTAATTGGTTTTAAACTATATAAACTTAGAGACTCCTGATGTTAAATCAGCCATTCAGAATTCCATATTTGACCTACTGAACATATTTTTGGCCAAAGAGTCCTCATCTTGATTTTTCTATACATACTCATTGACTCATTCTGATGCTCCATAAGCCATATATGGCCATATCTGACCTATTGAACTTATTTCCGGTTAAAGGGTCCTAAAAAAAAAAAAAAAAAAAAATAGACTACTTTTGATAAAAAAATCTGCCATACAGAGTCTTTGAATTCTGTATACAGAGGTCACTTTTTGACTTAATGGTCATATTCCTGGCCAAAGAGTACCTGAACATTAACTTGCTATTCGTAAAGATTGACTTGTTGTGATGTTATATTAGCCATACAGAAGTCCATATTTGACCCAAGAAAAATATTTCTGGCCAAAAAATCCTTAATCTTGAACTTTCCATACATACTCATGGACAACTTCTGATGCTTCATTAGCCACATTTAAGTCCATTTAGAAGTCCATATCTTGACGGATTGAACTTATTTCTGGTCAAAGGGTCCTAATTGGTTTTAAACTATATAAACTTAGAGACTCCTGATGTTAAATCAGCCATTTAGAATTCCATATTTGACCTACTGAACATATTTTTGGCCAAAGAGTCCTCATCTTGATTTTTCTATACATACTCATTGACTCATTCTGATGCTTCATAAGCCATATATGGCCATATCTGACCTATTGAACTTATTTCCGGTTAAAGGGTCCTAAAGAAATATATATATATATATATATATAGACTACTTTTGATGAAAAATCTGCCATACAGAGTCTTTGAACTCTGTATGCAGAGGTCACTTTTTGAGTTAATGGACATATTCCTAGCCAAAGAGTTACCTGAACATTAACTTGCTATTCATAAAGATTGACTTGTTGTGATGTTATATTAGCCATACAGAAGTCCATATTTGACCCAAGGAAAATATTTCTGGCCAAAAAATCCACAATCTTGAACTTTCCATACATACTCATAGACAACTTCTGATGCTTCATTAGCCATATTTAAGTCCATTTAGAAGTCCATATCTTGACGGATTTAACTTATTTCTGGTCAAAGGGTCCTAATTGGTTTTAAACTATATAAACTTAGAGACTCCTGATGTTAAATCAGCCATTTAGAATTCCATATTTGACCTACTGAACATATTTTTGTCCAAAGAGTCCTCAATCTTGAAGTTTCTATACATACTGAAAGAATCCTACTGATGCTTCATAAGTCCAATAGATATACATATCAGGCCATTGAACATATTTCTTGTCAAAGGGTCCTAATTGGTTTTAAACTATATAAACTTAGAGACTCCTGATGTTAAATCAGCCATTCAGAATTCCATATTTGACCTACTGAACATATTTTTGGCCAAAGAGTCCTCATCTTGATTTTTCTATACATACTCATTGACTCATTCTGATGCTCCATAAGCCATATATGGCCATATCTGACCTATTGAACTTATTTCCGGTTAAAGGGTCCTAAAAAAAATAAAATAAAATAAAAATAGACTACTTTTGATTAAAAAATCTGCCATACAGAGTCTTTGAATTCTGCCATACAGAGGTCACTTTTTGACTTAATGGTCATATTCCTGGCCAAAGAGTACCTGAACATTAACTTGCTATTCGTAAAGATTGACTTGTTGTGATGTTATATTAGCCATACAGAAGTCCATATTTGACCCAAGGAAAATATTTCTGGCCAAAAAATCCTCAATCTTGAACTTTCCATACATACTCATGGACAACTTCTGATGCTTCATTAGCCATATTGAAGTCCATTTAGAAGTCCATATCTTGACGGATTGAACTTATTTCTGGTCAAAGGGTCCTTAATTGGTTTTAAACTATATCATCTTTAGAGACTCCTTTTGATGTTAAATCAGCCATTTAGAATTCCATATTTGACCTACTGAACATATTTTTGTCCAAAGAGTCCTCAATCTTGAAGTTTCTATACATACTGAAAGAATCCTACTGATGCTTCATAAGTCCAATAGATATACATATCAGGCCATTGAACATATTTCTGGTCAAAGTGTCCTAATTGGTTTTAAACTATATAAACTTAGAGACTCCTGATGTTAAATCAGCCATTTAGAATTCCATATTTGACCTACTGAACATATTTTTGGCCAAAGAGTCCTCATCTTGATTTTTCTATACATACTCATTGACTCATTCTGATGCTTCATAAACCATATATGGCCATATCTGACCAATTGAACTTATTTCCGGTTAAAGAGTCCTAAAGAAAAAAAAAATATATATATATATATAGACTACTTTTGATGAAAAATCTGCCATACAGAGTCTTTGAACTCTGTATGCAGAGGTCACTTTTTGAGTTAATGGATATATTCCTGGCCAAAGAGTTACCTGAACATTAACTTGCTATTAATAAAGATTGACTTGTTGTGATGTTATATTAGCCATACAGAAGTCCATATTTGACCCAAGGAAAATATTTCTGGCCAAAAAATCCACAATCTTGAACTTTCCATACATACTCATAGACAACTTCTGATGCTTCATTAGCCATATTTAAGTCCATTTAGAAGTCCATATCTTGACGGATTTAACTTATTTCTGGTCAAAGGGTCCTAATTGGTTTTAAACTATATAAACTTAGAGACTCCTGATGTTAAATCAGCCATTTAGAATTCCATATTTGACCTACTGAACATATTTTTGGCCAAAGAGTCCTCAATCTTGAAGTTTCTATACATACTGAAAGAATCCTACTGATGCTTCATAAGTCCAATAGATATACATATCAGGCCATTGAACATATTTCTGGTCAAAGGGTCCTAATTGGTTTTAAACTATATAAACTTAGAGACTCCTGATGTTAAATCAGCCATTTAGAATTCCATATTTGACCTACTGAACATATTTTTGGCCAAAGACTCCTCATCTTGATTTTTCTATACATACTCATTGACTCATTCTGATGCTTCATAAGCCAGATATGGCCATATCTGACCTATTGAACTTATTTCCGGTTAAAGGGTCCTAAAAATATATATATATATTTATAGACTACTTTTGATGAAAAATCTGCCATACAGAGTCTTTGAATTCTGTATACAGAGGTCACTTTTTGACTTAATGGTCATATTCCTGGCCAAAGAGTACCTGAACATTAACTTGCTATTCGTAAAGATTGACTTGTTGTGATGTTATATTAGCCATACAGAAGTCCATATTTGACCCAAGGAAAATATTTCTGGCCAAAAAATCCTCAATCTTGAACTTTCCATACATACTCATAGACAACTTCTGATGCTTCATTAGCCATATCGAAGTCCATTTAGAAGTCCATATCTTGACGGATTGAACTTATTTCTGGTCAAAGGGTCCTAAAAAAAAAAAAAAAAAAAAAAATAGACTACTTTTGATGAAAAATCTGCCATCCAGAGTCTTTGAACTCTGTATACAGAGGTCACTTTTTGACTTAATGGACATATTCCTGGCCAAAGAGTTACCTGAACATTAACTTGCTATTCATAAAGATTGACTTGTTGTGATGTTATATTAGCCATACAGAAGTCCATATTTGACCCAAGGAAAATATTTCTGGCCAAAAAATCTGATGCTTCATTTGCCATATTGAAGTCCATTTAGAAATCCATATCTTAACGGATTGAACTTATTTTTGGTCAAAGGGTCCTTAATTGGTTTTAAACTATATAAACTTAGAGACTACTGATGTTAAATCAGCCATTTAGAATTCCATATTTGACCTGAACATATTTTTGGCCAAAGAGTCCTCATCTTGATTTTTCTATACAAACTCATTGACTCATTCTGATGCTTCATAACCCATATATGGCCATATCTGACCTATTGAACTTATTTCCGGTTAAAGAGTCCTAAAAAAAAAAAAAAAAAAAACTACTTTTGATGAAAAATCTGCTATACAGAGTCTTTGAACTCTGTATGCAGAGGTCACTTTTTGAGTTAATGGACATATTCCTGGCCAAAGAGTTACCTGAACATTAACTTGCTATTCATAAAGATTGACTTGTTGTGATGTTATATTAGCCATACAGAAGTGCATATTTGACCCAAGGAAAATATTTCTGGCCAAAAAATCCACAATCTTGAACTTTCCATACATACTCATAGACAACTTCTGATGCTTCATTAGCCATATTTAAGTCCATTTAGAAGTCCATATCTTGACGGATTTAACTTATTTCTGGTCAAAGGGCCCTAATTGGTTTTAAACTATATGAACTTAGAGACTCCTGATGTTAAATCAGCCATTTAGAATTCCATATTTGACCTACTGAACATATTTTTGGCCAAAGAGTCCTCATCTTGATTTTTCTATACATACTCATTGACTCATTCTGATGCTTCATAAGCCATATATGGCCATATCTGACCTATTGAACTTATTTCCGGTTAAAGGGTCCTAAAAAAAAAAAAAAAAAAAAAAAAAAATATAGACTACTTTTGATGAAAAATCTGCCATACAGAGTCTTTGAACTCTGTATACAGAGGTCACTTTTTGACTTAATGGACATATTCCTGGCCAAAGAGTTACCTGAACATTAACTTGCTATTCATAAAGATTGACTTGTTGTGATGTTATATTAGCCATACAGAAGTCCATATTTGACCCAAGGAAAATATTTCTGGCCAAAAAATCCTCAATCTTGAACTTTCCATACATACTCATAGACAACTTCTGATGCTTCATTAGCCATATTGAAGTCCATTTAGAAGTCCATATCTTGACGGATTGAACTTATTTCTGGTCAAAGGGTCCTTAATTGGTTTTTGAATGATATAAACTTAGAGACTCCTTTTGATGTTAAATCAGCCATTTAGAATTCCATATTTGACCTACTGAACATATTTCTGGCCAAAGAGTCCTCAATCTTGAAGTTTCTATACACACTGAAAGACTCCTACTGATGCTTCATAAGTCCAATAGATATACATATCAGGCCATTGAACTTATTTCTAGTCAAAGGGTCCTAATTGGTTTTAAACTATATAAACTTAGAGACTCCTGATGTTAAATCAGCCATTCAGAATTCCATATTTGACCTACTGAACATATTTTTGGCCAAAGAGTCCTCATCTTAATTTTACTATACATACTCATTGACTCATTCTGATGCTCCATAAGCCATATATGGCCATATCTGACCTATTGAACTTATTTCCGGTTAAAGGGTCCTAAAGAAAAATAATAATAATAATATATATAATAGACTACTTTTGATGAAAAATTGGTCACTTTTTGAGTTAATGGACATATCCCTGGCCAAAGAGTTACCTGAACATGAGTATCTTATATTTGCTCATAAGCTCAAGCGTTGTGCATTGAAGAATAACAATAAAAGTATCATGCACTTTGTTGACTTCAGCATTCAAGAACTAACTCATTCAACAGTGCATTGAAGATATTTGCAATGCAATCTGCTGTTGCATCGTTTGCTTATAAGCTCAACCGTTGTGCATTGAAGAATAACAATAAAAGTATCATGCACTTTGTTTCTTTGCAATGCATTCAATAACTAACTCATTCAACAGTGCATTAAAGATATTTGCAATGCAATCTGCTGTTGCAAAGTTTGCTTATAAGCTCAAGCGATGTGCATTGAAGAATAACAATAAAAGTAACATGCACTTCGTTGCATTCAAGAACTAACTCAGGCCAAAGTGCACTGAAGATATTTGCAATGCAATCTGCTGTTGCATCGTTTGCTTCAACCCAGTCTCACGGCAGTTCGTGATATGGTCACGTAATTTAATCTATTGATTCGTGAAACGGGCACGTTTATTTCGTTATTTTCGTAATTCCAGCACGTTTTTTAAAACGAATGTATTTCAATGGGAAGCATCTTTCGTGATCAAAGCACGATTCTATCTCCCTATCGGGCTGCAGTAGAGAAGCTGTTTAATCAACATTTATTCACGAGACCTTATCATCGTTTATGTATTTATTTTAATTATATTATTTCGTTCTTATTGCCAGGGAAGCTGGATTGCTTTGCTGTTTATTGATATTTAAAATATATATTTTATTAGTAGGAAATCGCGCTGAAGAAGTCTCATTCCGAACACCTCGCGATATTTGGCATCAGTTCACGTGTGCCAGATGTTGGTAAGTAGTCGTAAATACGCTGTCCTAATAATGTTTGAAATAATGTATTTTCTGTGTGTCGAAATTAATCAGATTAGCTCAAGTTCAGTCACTGCATTATATCTGTCATCTCAACGGAGGCTTTGCGTTTCATTGCTTTCTATGAAAATGGTTTCTATGGTGATTAAACACTGTCTGTCACGTGATATGCTATACAGTAGGCCTTGAGTAAACCTTCAATCAGTTAATCATATTCATATCAGGTTTTTAAGTTGTACAATTAGTTCCAAAGTTGTATGTGTAGTAGAAGCACAGTAAAAACAACACCATGCTTTTACCACAGTAACATTAGTTTTACTGTGATAAGTGTAGTAAAAAGACAGTAATCACACAACTTACCATGCTTTTACCACACTATTGGTAGTTTTAATGTGGTACTTATTGTAAATGCACAGTAACCACAACACTAACCATGCTTTTACCTCAGTAACCTCAGTTTTACTGTGATGGGTGTAGTAAAGGACAGCAATCACAAAACTTACCATGCTTTTACCTCAGTATTGGTAGTTTTAAAGTGATAATTGTTGTAAATTATGCATATTAACCACAACACCTACCATGCTTTTAATGCTTAATAATGTAACATCCAATATTTGTAAGGAAAATCAGTACTTTTTCCTTTAAATAATCCTATATATTATACATAATGATATTTTATTTTCTCTCTTTTCAGCTGAAAAGACCAAAAGGGCCTTTCGAACTCAGTCAGCCCATTATTGTTTGAGGACAAGTAAACGGAGGAGACGGACCGATGCAAAGACAAATATTCGCAATGGTACGTATGTGTTGGTTTTAACCCTAAATCAAACATTTTATCAAGCATTTGTTGTTTCTTAAACCTGTTCTTACAAAACCCATAGCCCAATCAGTATGAACAGTCTCAAAGTCTTAATAATTCACAAGATTTAACAAGTTGTCAAATTCGTACGATACTAGTACATATTTGTATACTCGTACATAATCCTGCAGCTTTTACTCCTAGTGCTCATTGGCTACTGCCTCAATTCCTGTACATATTTATCGCGATATTTGTAAATCAGTTGCGCCCCTTCTTGGATAGTAGTCTGATGTCCCACACACTGTCAGAAAGTTTATATTAATTGCATTGTGTATTCATTAAAATTATTACAAATTAGTCCCTGTCTGTTGTGTTCATGTTCCAATGTCCAATGATACATGATGTCTCTCCACACCTCATAACCTACCTCTGTTTGCAAGAGTGGAAAAGCTAATCTGACTTGTCACATGACATCAGATACGCGATTATTTTGTCGTAATCAGATCAGTTACACTGCTGATAACTGATTCATTTGCATATAAATCATGTTATTTTTAAACGAGTAAATATGATTATTGCTTGCTATTAAAGACATACTTTTATTCATAGAAATGCCCACATATCAGTGAACGTATAACATAAAAATGCTTTTAACATTTAATTGTGCAACACTCTTTACAGAAATATATCCCACAGTTATGGATAAACTCCCAACATCATCATCAAGTCCTGTGCTGGGCACATTGGGCAACAAGTGTCCTCCAACGTATTCGATCCGTGGCCAAGTTCTCCGCATCTTCCCATGGGACACTGACATTGTTCAGCTCTTCGTGAAACATCTGTCTCCATGTCTTCCTTGGTCTTCCCTGTCTCCTGCATCCTCCTGGTGGTGTCCACTTCATCACTGTCTTTGGGTGGTGTTGTTTGGGCATGCGACGGATGTGTCCAGCGAGGTGCACCCTTTGCTCTGTCACAGTTTCTGAAAGTCTTCATGTGAAGTCCCACTCCTCCTCAGGATCTCTTTGATATATGCAGAACCAATATTGAAAATAGTGATTTATCTTTTTTCCATATTGTTAAAGCATTGTGTTTTCTCTTTTCAGCTTCATAAACTGTGCTTGATGTCTGCCTAATGCCTTCATCAAAGAAGTGTCAGTGCGCATCAGGTGTTTTGCTAAAGGACATATTCATTGCCATCCATTAGTTCTAGTCATGCAGTGACTTCATGATGCAATAGACACATGTATATTTCTGCAAGTGTATATAGCAGGTGTTTGTCCGAACAATTGAAGTGAGAGTGTTCAGGAAAACCTTTAGAAAACAATCCATATTTATGGAAATCTTATTGGTGCTGAAAGAATATTACAGAAATGAGACACTTGACATAATGGACATTATTCTGAGTGTGTTACCTTTACATTTAGATGGACTTAATGTCTTTCATTTAGCTTCATTAAACCTTTTATTACAGTGGTCACTATAGTAAATGTCCACCATAACTACATCTATGGTATCATCATTACATCACTACCTGGTTAATGTGAATGTAATATACCCGTGAATGTATTTTATTGAAGCATTTTCTTACTGACGTTTATAATCATTAACTATTTTAAGTTGCCTTTCATTTAGTGACAATAAAAGTGATTAATGATCACAAGGATATAGAATTAAAGGTGAGAATGTAAAACGTTGTGCTTACGTTTTTGCCTATTTGTTCTTTAAAGCGAAGAAACAAATATATTTTCACATAACAAAGTTGAATCTCATCTCTTGGTTTGTAAAAGTATAACTTCATCATAGCGATTTGTTTTAACGTTACTGTATATGTCCCTATAATAGATGTATCCAGTGGCATAGGTTTGATTTTGATATTGGTGGGGACGGGGACATCATTATATAGTTTTGATCGAAATTATTGCTAGGGATATATATCAATGTCACTGGATATTGGTAGGGACACGTCCCTAGCGTCCCTACTAAATTCTACGCCCCTGGATGTATCTGTATCTTATACCTGTTTTTTTTATATAATTAACTTATTTTTATACTGTTGTGCAGTAGGTTTGGCACTACATTTGTCTTTAAACAGTTTGACATTAAATATTGGAATATGCTTTCAAAATTGTGTGCATTCATTGTGATTTTTTTACATTTATTTGAATATAATTGATATACTATACATACACTGTAAATGTTAGAAGCACTTTAGTACATGTAATTATCTTTAATTAAAATACTGCAAAACTACCCCTGCTGTAGGCCATTGCTTAGAAAAAAGTTTATCTTTCAAATGTATTTATGAATTAGTCTAATCAAATAAAAACATTTGTGTCATTGATCATGTGATCTCGTTTTTGGATGGTAACCACACAAAGGAGTCTTTTGTTTTTAAATGTGAGTTTTATAATTTAATTAGAATTAATACATTACAGGCCAAATATTGTTTGGGTTTAAATATGAAATATTTAAGGTATCTATCCCTGTAGCCGGAACCAGAAGAGATCTGTCATCATTTACCATAAATGGGCAAGTAAGTGTGACGCATCTGTACAGCTGGATTGTTATTGGCTGTGACTCTTTATCGCAGAACTCGCTGTGATTGGACTATCGTTTAACCCATATAAAACGGCGCTTCATGTTACAAAGTATGTTTTGGTGTTATTATTGCGTTAGTTATACATAAAGTTAATGATAAAGTGTCTCTGTTTTGTGAGAAATTGCTCCTTTACTGAGATCCCTACCCTAACCCTAAGCATGTCTGCACATTTCAATGAACTACAGGACAATGTTTCCTGTTCCATTTATAGCATGACAGAGATATGTGGGTAATGTAGTTTAAAACGTTTAGTAATGAAACAATAAATGTTAAATACATAATATCTTTAATGGACAACTGGATATCTAAATTTGTTCATTGTGCAAACCTTTATGACATATATGAGGGACAGGCTGAAATTTGATAATTTACTGTGAGCACTTTAAAAATAACCTTTATGCCAGCTTTCCGTATATTCCGATTTTCTCTTTGATACACTAACCAGACTGTGAGTTACAGCCATTTGAAATGTGCAGTTTTTTGCTCTTCTGGGGGCCGCTGGGCCCTTGTGGTGGAAGTGCAGTACAATCTACACAGATCTACACACACTATTACACAGGGATAATGCACCATTCAGTAAAACAAACAAAACAAAAAAGTGCCTACATTTCCTTTTCACCCCCTCTGGTTGCTGCTTATACAGTATGCCTGACATCAGTAACGTCTATGCTTTCATTTTAAATGCAGTAGGCTAGTAGATCTACTAGAATGATCAACATGGATCATCTTCAATTATGCTTGAAGTGTTTATAGCAAGATAGCCACTGCAGCCTCTTGTTATTCACATAGCTTCCCTTTATTTCACTGCAAACATTGCAGTTGCAGCTTATACATGCAAGTATGTGCAACTTTTGTTGCATTGTTTTGTTGCAACTTTTGTCCCAAATATCATTAACCAGATCTAAACGTGTATGTCCTAAGAAAAAGAATCATGGTAATTAATTATATGTAGTTGTTTTTAAATTATGAACTAAACTAAAGAAATAAGAAATTAAAATTTCTCAAATATTGTTTTTATTTACTGTACCAAACACCACTTTCAATAAACAATATTCACCATACTTTATTACACAACACTTTATTGGAGGACACAGCATAAAGTTGATAAAGTAGCATAAAGACAATGAGATTCAAGATAAATAAAAATGTGTCTTCAAAAATACATTAACATCATATTAATCCATTCACAGCTGCTGAGCCACAAAATGAGTGCCAGAGAATCACATTCAGTCACCTATGATACAGAAAACAGATTTGATATTGTGTTGGAAAATAATGATTCATTATCACTAAACTGGTTTCTTGCTCTTCCCTGTACATGTCTCGATCATGTTCATGTTCTTCTTCCTCGTCTAAACAGTTTGTTCAGGTGTACCCTACAGTACAACAGAAGAACAGAAGATGTGATCACTGATGTGGTGTAGCTTTTTCTCAACCAGAGTAAGAAGTCTCAACATCCCATTGTCAGGCGTTCTCCAGTCCTGGTCTGAAAGTAAAGCAAAAAACACAAACAATACAAATTAAGTTGTTTAATGGACAGTCAGGTCAGCTTATGGCTACGTTTACACGTGGAAGGCTATTTTCATAAACGGACATTTCACCCCTCTTCGTTTTCAAAAATAACATCGTGCACACGAACCCGTGTATATGCCGTCCAGAGCATGCCAAACCTGTAGGTGGCAGTGTAACGAGAAGCTCAAGCCCACGTTAGCAAATCAGAATCCCGAAAATAGTCTCATATTGTGACGTCGCTGGCTAAAACTCAGTTTTTCTCAGTTTACATGCAAACGTGCAAACAAAGTTTTCCAAAATCTCCACTTTGGCCGGAGTTTTTAGAAATAATCGTTTTCTGTGATAAAAACTGGGTTTTCGTGTAAATGAGAGGCCAAACCGCAGGGAAATATCAGTGTCTTCACTTCGTGTAAACGGGGCCTATGTTCTGCGATATATTAAGCAGTGATGGGCTACTCTGGCCCTTAGCGTCCACTGTCCTGCAGATTTAGCTCCAACCTCAAACCCTCCTGCCTATTGTCTATAAGTAAAGCTGAAGACTTTCATATGTGCTCAATTAGGGTTGGAGGTAAACTCTCAACCTTAAAAAGGAGAACGCAAAAGGGCCAGAGTTGCCCGTTCCTGATTTAAATTTACAAAGCAGCAGTCAGTACATTATATAATATACACATTGATTTATTTTATACATATATATATAATATTTCAGCACATTATATAAGCTAAGTACTGAACAAAAAATGTTTTACCCATATCAACAGCAACCTATTTTAAAATATCTTTAAGAAAGGCATGGTCTCTTTTGCCTTTGCAAGTGATGCTTGATTTTTTTCAAGACAACATACTCTTCTGTCACTTGTTTCAAGAGCTTCCTGTAACCTGTACAATGTAAAATTGTCAACATCAAATTATGTACTACATATTACAGCATTGTTTCAATACAAGACATACCAATGGATTTGCGCACCTTTCTGTCTTCTTTGGGCACCAGATGTTCCTTCCTCACCCGAAACAAAGGACTTATTCGCTTGTGTTGATATAAGGACTGGTCTTCCTTCTCTGCTGTAAAACAAGAAAGTATCTACTTACTCGTGCAATTACTATTGTTCTTGAAACATAAATTAAGACAGTTATAATTTACCTTACGATTCAGGAGAGAGCATTTGATGAGTAAATACTGATTGAAATGTTCTAGAAACTTTACCTGGGAAGGGCTGATCACGGCAAGATCCGCTGCGACTCACTAGTAGCTCTTGTGAGGGTTGGCTCTTAAAAGAGCTGTTGAGTTTGATGTTGTAGAGATCTAAAAAAAGGACAAAGTAATCCTGCAATACAGAAAGGAAGGTAATTTTATTACATTACATGCAAGCAGTCAGTTATACAACTGTAGGATATATTTCTGTAAAGAGTGTTGCATAATTAAATGTTAAAAGCATTTTTATGTTATACGTTCACTGATATGTGGGCATTTCTATGAATAAAAGTATGTCTTTAATAGCAAGCAATAATCATATGAACTCGTTTAAAAATAACATGATTTATATGCAAATGAATCAGTTATCAGCAGTGTAACTGATCTGATTACGACAAAATAATCGCGTATCTGATGTCATGTGACAAGTCAGATTAGCTTTTCCACTCTTGCAAACAGAGGTAGGTTATGAGGTGTGGAGAGACATCATGTATCATTGGACATTGGAACATGAACACAACAGACAGGGACTAATTTGTAATAATTTTAATGAATACACAATGCAATTAATATAAACTTTCTGACAGTGTGTGGGACATCAGACTACTATCCAAGAAGGGGCGCAACTGATTTACAAATATCGCGATAAATATGTACATGAATTGAGGCAGTAGCCAATGAGCACTAGGAGTAAAAGCTGCAGGATTATGTACGAGTATACAAATATGTACTAGTATCGTACAAATTTGACAACTTGTTAAATCTTGTGAATTATTAAGACTTTGAGACTGTTCATACTGATTGGGCTATGGGTTTTGTAAGAACAGGTTTAAGAAACAACAAATGCTTGATAAAATGTTTGATTTAGGGTTAAAACCAACACATACGTACCATTGCGAATATTTGTCTTTGCAGCGGTCCGTCTCCTCCGTTTACTTGTCCTCAAACAATAATGGGCTGACTGAGTTCGAAAGGCCCTTTTGGTCTTTTCAGCTGAAAACAGAGAAAATAAAATATCATTATCTATAATATATAGGATTATTTAAAGGAAAAAGTACTGATTTTCCTTACAAATATTGGATGTTACATTATTAAGCATTAAAAGCATGGTAGGTGTTGTGGTTAATATGCATAATTTACAACAATTATCACTTTAAAACTACCAATACTGAGGTAAAAGCATGGTAAGTTTTGTGATTGCTGTCCTTTACTACACCCATCACAGTAAAACTGAGGTTACTGAGGTAAAAGCATGGTTAGTGTTGTGGTTACTGTGCATTTACAATAAGTACCACATTAAAACTACCAATAGTGTGGTAAAAGCATGGTAAGTTGTGTGATTACTGTCTTTTTACTACACTTATCACAGTAAAACTAATGTTACTGTGGTAAAAGCATGGTGTTGTTTTTACTGTGCTTCTACTACACATACAACTTTGGAACTAATTGTACAACTTAAAAACCTGATATGAATATGATTAACTGATTGAAGGTCTACTCTAGGCCTACTGTATAGCATATCACGTGACAGACAGTGTTTAATCACCATAGAAACCATTTTCATAGAAAGCAATGAAACGCAAAGCCTCCGTTGAGATGACAGATATAATGCAGTGACTGAACTTGAGCTAATCTGATTAATTTCGACACACAGAAAATACATTATATCAAACATTATTAGGACAGCGTATTTACGACTACTTACCAACATCTGGCACACGTGAACTGATGCCAAATATCGCGAGGTGTTCGGAATGAGACTTCTTCAGCGCGATTTCCTACTAATAATTTTTTTTTTTATATATATCAATAAACAGCAAAGCAATCCAGCTTCCCTGGCAATAAGAACGAAATAATATAATTAAAATAAATACATAAACCATGATAAGATCTCGTGAATAAATGTTGATTAAACAGCTTCTCTACTGCAGCCCGATAGGGAGATAGAATCGTGCTTTGATCACGAAATATGCTTCCCATTGAAATACATTAGTTTTAAAAAACGTGCTGGAATTACGAAAATAACGAAATAAACGTGCCCGTGCCACGAATCAATAGATTAAATTACGTGACCATATCACGAACTGCCGTGAGACTGGGTTGTTTGCTTATAAGCTCAAGCATTGTGTCACTTTTTGACTTCATGGTCATTTTCCTGGCCAAAGAGTACCTGAACATTAACTTACTTTTCATAAAGATTGACTTATTGTGATGTTATATTAGCCATACAGAAGTCCATATTTGACCCAAGGAAAATATTTTTACATGCACTTTTTTTGCCTTGCAATGCATTCAAGAACTAACTCATTCAACAGTGCATTGAAGATATTTGCAATGCAATCTGCTGTTGCATCGTTTGCTTATAAGCTCAAGCGTTGTGCATTGAAGAATAACAATAAAAGTATCATAAACTTTGTTTCTTTGCAATGCATTCAAGAACTAACTCATTCAACAGTGCATTGAAGATATTTGCAATGCAATCTGCTGTTGCATAGTTTGCTTATAAGCTCAAGCGATGTGCATTGAAGAATAACAATAAAAGTAACATGCAATTCGTTGCATTCAAGAACTAACTCAGGCCAAAGTGCACTGAAGATATTTGCAATGCAATCTGCTGTTGCATCGTTTGCTCAAGCATTGTGCATTGAAGAATAACATTAAAAGTATCATGCACTTTTTTTGCCTTGCAATGATTCAAGAACTAACTCATTCAACAGTGCATAAAAGATATTTGCAATGCAATTTGCGGTTGCATCGTTTGCTTATAAGCTCAAGCGTTGTGCATTGAAGATAACAATAAAAGTGTCATGCACTTTGTTGCCTTGCAATGCATTCAAGAACTAACTCATTCAACAGTGCATTAAAGATATTTGCAATGCAATCTAATGTTGCATTGTTTGCTTAAAAGCTTAAGCGATGTGCATTGAAGAATAACAATAAAAGTAACATGCACTTCGTTGCATTCAAGAACTAACTCAGGCCAAAGTGCACTTAAGACATTTGCAATGCAATCTGCTGTTGCATCGTTTGCTAATAAGCTCAAGCATTGTGCATTGAAGAATAACAATAAAATAATCATGCACTTTTTTTGTCTTGCAATGCATTCAAGAACTAACTCATTCAACAGTGCATAAAAGATATTTGCAATGCAATCTGCTGTTGCATCGTTTGCTTATAAGCTCAAGCGATGTGCATTGAAGAATAACAATAAAAGTAACATGCACTTCGTTGCATTCAAGAACTAACTCAGGCCAAAGTGCACTGAAGATATTTGCAATGCAATCTGCTGTTGCATCGTTTGCTTATAAGCTCAAGCATTGTGCATTGAAGAATAACATTAAAAGTATCATGCACTTTTTTTGCCTTGCAATGATTCAAGAACTAACTCATTCAACAGTGCATAAAAGATATTTGCAATGCAATTTGCGGTTGCATCGTTTGCTTATAAGCTCAAGCATTGTGCATTGAAGAATATCAATAAAAGTGTCATGCACTTTGTTGCCTTGCAATGCATTCAAGAACTAACTCATTCAACAGTGCATTAAAGATATTTGCAATGCAATCTGCTGTTGCATCGTTTGCTTATAAGCTCAAGCGTTGTGCATTGAAGAATAACAATAAAAGTATCATGCACTTTGTGTCTTTGCAATGCATTCAAGAACTAACTTATTCAACAGTGCATTAAAGATATTTGTAATGCAGCCTCCTGTTCCATCGTTTGCTTATAAGCTCAAGCGGTGTGCATTTGAAGAATAACAATACAAGTATCATGCACTTTGTTGCCTATGCATTCAAGAACTAACTTATTCAACAGTGCATTAAAGATATTTGCAATGCAATCTGCTGTTGCATAGTTTGCTTATAAGCTTAAACGATGTGCATTGAAGAATAACAATAAAAGTAACATGCACTTCTTTGCATTCAAAAACTAACTCAGGCCAAAGTGCACTAAAGACATTTGCAATGCAATCTGCTGTTGCATCGTTTGCTAATAAGCTCAAGCATTGTGCATTGAAGAATAACAATAAAAGTATCATGCACTTTTTTTGCCTTGCAAGGCATTCAAGAACTAACTCATTCAACAGTGCATTGAAGATATTTGCAATGCAATCTGCTGTTGCATAGTTTGCTTATAAGCTCAAGCGATGTGCATTGAAGAATAACAATAAAAGTAACATGCACTTCGTTGCATTCAAGAACTAACTCAGGCCAAAGTGCACTGAAGATATTTGCAATGCAATCTGCTGTTGCATCGTTTGCTTATAAGCTCAAGCATTGTGCATTGAAGAATAACATTAAAAGTATCATGCACTTTTTTTGCCTTGCAATGATTCAAGAACTAACTCATTCAACAGTGCATAAAAGATATTTGCAATGCAATTTGCGGTTGCATCGTTTGCTTATAAGCTCAAGCATTGTGCATTGAAGAATATCAATAAAAGTGTCATGCACTTTGTTGCCTTGCAATGCATTCAAGAACTAACTCATTCAACAGTGCATTAAAGATATTTGCAATGCAATCTGCTGTTGAATCGTTTGCTTAGAAGCTCAAGCGTTGTGCATTGAAGAATAACAATAAAATTGTCATGTACTTTGTTGCCTTGCAATGCATTCAAAAACTAACTAATTCAACAGTGCATTAAAGATATTTGCATTGCAATCTGCTGTTTGCATCGTTTGCTTATAAGCTCAAGCGTTGTGCATTGAAGAATAAAAATAAAAGTATCATTCAATTTGTTGCCTTTCAATGCATTCAAGAACTAACTCATTCAACAGTGCATTAAAGATATTTGCAATGAAATCCACTGTTGCATCGCTTGCTTTTACGCTCAAGCGTTGTGCTTTGAAGAATAACAACAAAAGTATCATTCACTTTGTTGCCTTGCAATGCATTCAATAACTAACTCTTTCAACAGTGCATTGAAGATATTTGCAATGCAATCTGCTGTTGCATCGTTTGCTAATAAGCTCAAGCATTGTGCATTGAAGAATAACAATAAAATAATCATGCACTTTTTTTGTCTTGCAATGCATTCAAGAACTAACTCATTCAACAGTGCATAAAAGATATTTGCAATGCAATCTGCTGTTGCATCGTTTGCTTATAAGCTCAAGCGTTGTGCATTGAAGAATAACAATAAAAGTATCATGCACTTTGTGTCTTTGCAATGCATTCAAGAACTAACTTATTCAACAGTGCATTAAAGATATTTGTAATGCAGCCTCCTGTTCCATCGTTTGCTTATAATCTCAAGCGGTGTGCATTGAAGAATAACAATACAAGCACTTTGCACAATACAAGCACATATCATGCACTTTGTTGCCTATGCATTCAAGAACTAACTCATTCAACAGTGCATTAAAGATATTTGCAATGCAATCTGCTGTTGCATAGTTTGCTTATAAGCTTAAGCGATGTGCATTGAAGAATAACAATAAAAGTAACATGCACTTCTTTGCATTCAAGAACTAACTCAGGCCAAAGTGCACTTAAGACATTTGCAATGCAATCTGCTGTTGCATCGTTTGCTAATAAGCTCAAGCATTGTGCATTGAAGAATAACAATAAAAGTATCATGCTCTTTTTTTGCCTTGCAATGCATTCAAGAACTAACTCATTCAACAGTGCATTGAAGATATTTGCAATGCAATCTGCTGTTGCATCGTTTGCTTATAAGCTCAAGCGTTGTGCATTGAAGAATATCAATAAAAGTATCATGCACTTTGTTTCTTTGCAATGCGTTCAAGTACTAACTCATTCAACAGTGCATTAAAGATATTTGCAATGCAATCTGCTGTTGCATCGTTTGCTCATAAGCTCAAGCGTTGTTTATTGAAGAATAACAATAAAAGTATCATGCACTTTGTCGTTTTGCAATGCATTCAAGAACTAACTCATTCAACAGTGCATTAAAGATATTTGCAATGCAATCTGCTGTTGCATAGTTTGCTTATAAGCTCAAGCATTGTGCATTGAAGAATAACAATAAAATAATCATGCACTTTTTTTGTCTTGCAATGCATTCAAGAACTAACTCATTCAACAGTGCATAAAAGATATTTGCAATGCAATCTGCTGTTGCATCGTTTGCTTATAAGCTCAAGCGTTGTGCATTGAAGAATAACAATAAAAGTATCATGCACTTTGTGTCTTTGCAATGCATTCAAGAACTAACTTATTCAACAGTGCATTAAAGATATTTGTAATGCAGCCTCCTGTTCCATCGTTTGCTTATAAGCTCAAGCGGTGTGCATTGAAGAATAACAATACAAGCACTTTGCACAATACAAGCACATATCATGCACTTTGTTGCCTATGCATTCAAGAACTAACTCATTCAACAGTGCATTAAAGATATTTGCAATGCAATCTGCTGTTGCATAGTTTGCTTATAAGCTTAAGCGATGTGCATTGAAGAATAACAATAAAAGTAACATGCACTTCTTTGCATTCAAGAACTAACTCAGGCCAAAGTGCACTTAAGACATTTGCAATGCAATCTGCTGTTGCATCGTTTGCTAATAAGCTCAAGCATTGTGCATTGAAGAATAACAATAAAAGTATCATGCTCTTTTTTTGCCTTGCAATGCATTCAAGAACTAACTCATTCAACAGTGCATTGAAGATATTTGCAATGCAATCTGCTGTTGCATCGTTTGCTTATAAGCTCAAGCGTTGTGCATTGAAGAATATCAATAAAAGTATCATGCACTTTGTTTCTTTGCAATGCATTCAAGTAGTAACTCATTCAACAGTGCATTAAAGATATTTGCAATGCAATCTGCTGTTGCATCGTTTGCTCATAAGCTCAAGCGTTGTTTATTGAAGAATAACAATAAAAGTATCATGCACTTTGTCGTTTTGCAATGCATTCAAGAACTAACTCATTCAACAGTGCATTAAAGATATTTGCAATGCAATCTGCTGTTGCATAGTTTGCTTATAAGCTCAAGCATTGTGCATTGAAGAATAACAATAAAATTATCATGCACTTTTTTTGCCTTGCAATGCATTCAAGAACTAACTCATTCAACAGTGCATTGAAGATATTTGCAATGCAATCTGCTGTTGCATCGTTTGCTTATAAGCTCAAGCGTTGTGCATTGAAGAATATCAATAAAAGTATCATGCACTTTGTTTCTTTGCAATGCATTCAAGTACTAACTCATTCAACAGTGCATTAAAGATATTTGCAATGCAATCTGCTTTTGCATCGCTTTACACATACGATTAAGCGCTGTGCATTGAAGAATAACAATAAAAGTATCATGCACTTTGTTGCCTTGAAATGCATTCAAGAACTAACTCATTCAACAGTGCATTAAAGATATTTGCAATGCAATCTGCTGTTGCATAGTTTGCTTATAAGCTCAAGCATTGAGCATTGCAGAATAACAATAAAATTATCATGCACTTTTTTTGCCTTGCAATGCATTCAAGAACTAACTCATTCAACAGTTTATAAAAGATATTTGCAATGCAATTTGCGGTTGCATCGTTTGCTTATAAGCTCAAGCGTTGTGCATTGAAGAATAAAAATAAAAGTATCATGCACTTTGTTGCCTATGCATTCAAGAACTAACTCATTCAACAGTGCATTAAAGATATTTGCAATGCAATCTGCTGTTGCATAGTTTGCTTATAAGCTCAAGCATTGTGCATTGAAGAATAACAATAAAAGTATCATGCACTATTTTTGCCTTGCAATGCATTCAAGAACTAACTCATTCAACAGTGCATTGAAGATATTTGCAATGCAATCTGCTGTTGCATCGTTTGCTCATAAGCTCAAGCGTTGTGCATTGAAGAATATCAATAAAAGTATCATGCACTTTGTTTCTTTGCAAAGCATTCAAGAACTAACTCATTCAACAGTGCATTAAAGATATTTGCAATGCAATCTGCTGTTGCATCGTTTGCTCATAAGCTCAAGCGTTGTTTATTGAAGAATAACAATAAAAGTATCATGCACTTTGTCGTTTTGCAATGCATTCAAGAACTAACTCATTCAACAGTGCATTAAAGATATTTGCAATGCAATCAGCTGTTGCATAGTTTGCTTATAAGCTCAAGCATTGTGCATTGAAGAATAACAATAAAATTATCATGCACTTTTTTTGCCTTGCAATGCATTCAAGAACTAACTCATTCAACAGTTCATTGAAGATATTTGCAATGCAATCTGCTGTTGCATCGTTTGCTTATAAGCTCAAGCGTTGTGCATTGAAGAATATCAATAAAAGTATCATGCACTTTGTTTCTTTGCAATGCATTCAAGTACTAACTCATTCAACAGTGCATTAAAGATATTTGCAATGTAATCTGCTGTTGCATCGCTTTACACATACGATTAAGCGCTGTGCATTGAAGAATAACAATAAAAGTATCATGCACTTTGTTGCCTTGAAATGCATTCAAGAACTAACTCATTCAAAGTGCATTAAAGATATTTGCAATGCAATCTGCTGTTGCATAGTTTGCCTATAAGCTCAAGCATTGTGCATTGAAGAATAACAATAAAATTATCATGCACTTTTTTTGCCTTGTAATGCATTCAAGAACTAACTCATTCAACAGTGCATAAAAGATATTTGAAATGCAATTTGCGGTTGCATCGTTTGCTTATAAGCTTAAACGATGTGCATTGAAGAATAACAATAAAAGTAACATGCACTTCTTTGCATTCAAAAACTAACTCAGGCCAAAGTGCACTAAAGACATTTGCAATGCAATCTGCTGTTGCATCGTTTGCTAATAAGCTCAAGCATTGTGCATTGAAGAATAACAATAAAAGTATCATGCACTTTTTTTGCCTTGCAAGGCATTCAAGAACTAACTCATTCAACAGTGCATTGAAGATATTTGCAATGCAATCTGCTGTTGCATAGTTTGCTTATAAGCTCAAGCGATGTGCATTGAAGAATAACAATAAAAGTAACATGCACTTCGTTGCATTCAAGAACTAACTCAGGCCAAAGTGCACTGAAGATATTTGCAATGCAATCTGCTGTTGCATCGTTTGCTTATAAGCTCAAGCATTGTGCATTGAAGAATAACATTAAAAGTATCATGCACTTTTTTGCCTTGCAATGATTCAAGAACTAACTCATTCAACAGTGCATAAAAGATATTTGCAATGCAATTTGCGGTTGCATCGTTTGCTTATAAGCTCAAGCATTGTGCATTGAAGAATATCAATAAAAGTGTCATGCACTTTGTTGCCTTGCAATGCATTCAAGAACTAACTCATTCAACAGTGCATTAAAGATATTTGCAATGCAATCTGCTGTTGAATCGTTTGCTTAGAAGCTCAAGCGTTGTGCATTGAAGAATAACAATAAAATTGTCATGTACTTTGTTGCCTTGCAATGCATTCAAAAACTAACTAATTCAACAGTGCATTAAAGATATTTGCATTGCAATCTGCTGTTTGCATCGTTTGCTTATAAGCTCAAGCGTTGTGCATTGAAGAATAAAAATAAAAGTATCATTCAATTTGTTGCCTTTCAATGCATTCAAGAACTAACTCATTCAACAGTGCATTAAAGATATTTGCAATGAAATCCACTGTTGCATCGCTTGCTTTTACGCTCAAGCGTTGTGCTTTGAAGAATAACAACAAAAGTATCATTCACTTTGTTGCCTTGCAATGCATTCAATAACTAACTCTTTCAACAGTGCATTGAAGATATTTGCAATGCAATCTGCTGTTGCATCGTTTGCTAATAAGCTCAAGCATTGTGCATTGAAGAATAACAATAAAATAATCATGCACTTTTTTTGTCTTGCAATGCATTCAAGAACTAACTCATTCAACAGTGCATAAAAGATATTTGCAATGCAATCTGCTGTTGCATCGTTTGCTTATAAGCTCAAGCGTTGTGCATTGAAGAATAACAATAAAAGTATCATGCACTTTGTGTCTTTGCAATGCATTCAAGAACTAACTTATTCAACAGTGCATTAAAGATATTTGTAATGCAGCCTCCTGTTCCATCGTTTGCTTATAATCTCAAGCGGTGTGCATTGAAGAATAACAATACAAGCACTTTGCACAATACAAGCACATATCATGCACTTTGTTGCCTATGCATTCAAGAACTAACTCATTCAACAGTGCATTAAAGATATTTGCAATGCAATCTGCTGTTGCATAGTTTGCTTATAAGCTTAAGCGATGTGCATTGAAGAATAACAATAAAAGTAACATGCACTTCTTTGCATTCAAGAACTAACTCAGGCCAAAGTGCACTTAAGACATTTGCAATGCAATCTGCTGTTGCATCGTTTGCTAATAAGCTCAAGCATTGTGCATTGAAGAATAACAATAAAAGTATCATGCTCTTTTTTTGCCTTGCAATGCATTCAAGAACTAACTCATTCAACAGTGCATTGAAGATATTTGCAATGCAATCTGCTGTTGCATCGTTTGCTTATAAGCTCAAGCGTTGTGCATTGAAGAATATCAATAAAAGTATCATGCACTTTGTTTCTTTGCAATGCGTTCAAGTACTAACTCATTCAACAGTGCATTAAAGATATTTGCAATGCAATCTGCTGTTGCATCGTTTGCTCATAAGCTCAAGCGTTGTTTATTGAAGAATAACAATAAAAGTATCATGCACTTTGTCGTTTTGCAATGCATTCAAGAACTAACTCATTCAACAGTGCATTAAAGATATTTGCAATGCAATCTGCTGTTGCATAGTTTGCTTATAAGCTCAAGCATTGTGCATTGAAGAATAACAATAAAATAATCATGCACTTTTTTTGTCTTGCAATGCATTCAAGAACTAACTCATTCAACAGTGCATAAAAGATATTTGCAATGCAATCTGCTGTTGCATCGTTTGCTTATAAGCTCAAGCGTTGTGCATTGAAGAATAACAATAAAAGTATCATGCACTTTGTGTCTTTGCAATGCATTCAAGAACTAACTTATTCAACAGTGCATTAAAGATATTTGTAATGCAGCCTCCTGTTCCATCGTTTGCTTATAAGCTCAAGCGGTGTGCATTGAAGAATAACAATACAAGCACTTTGCACAATACAAGCACATATCATGCACTTTGTTGCCTATGCATTCAAGAACTAACTCATTCAACAGTGCATTAAAGATATTTGCAATGCAATCTGCTGTTGCATAGTTTGCTTATAAGCTTAAGCGATGTGCATTGAAGAATAACAATAAAAGTAACATGCACTTCTTTGCATTCAAGAACTAACTCAGGCCAAAGTGCACTTAAGACATTTGCAATGCAATCTGCTGTTGCATCGTTTGCTAATAAGCTCAAGCATTGTGCATTGAAGAATAACAATAAAAGTATCATGCTCTTTTTTTGCCTTGCAATGCATTCAAGAACTAACTCATTCAACAGTGCATTGAAGATATTTGCAATGCAATCTGCTGTTGCATCGTTTGCTTATAAGCTCAAGCGTTGTGCATTGAAGAATATCAATAAAAGTATCATGCACTTTGTTTCTTTGCAATGCATTCAAGTAGTAACTCATTCAACAGTGCATTAAAGATATTTGCAATGCAATCTGCTGTTGCATCGTTTGCTCATAAGCTCAAGCGTTGTTTATTGAAGAATAACAATAAAAGTATCATGCACTTTGTCGTTTTGCAATGCATTCAAGAACTAACTCATTCAACAGTGCATTAAAGATATTTGCAATGCAATCTGCTGTTGCATAGTTTGCTTATAAGCTCAAGCATTGTGCATTGAAGAATAACAATAAAATTATCATGCACTTTTTTTGCCTTGCAATGCATTCAAGAACTAACTCATTCAACAGTGCATTGAAGATATTTGCAATGCAATCTGCTGTTGCATCGTTTGCTTATAAGCTCAAGCGTTGTGCATTGAAGAATATCAATAAAAGTATCATGCACTTTGTTTCTTTGCAATGCATTCAAGTACTAACTCATTCAACAGTGCATTAAAGATATTTGCAATGCAATCTGCTTTTGCATCGCTTTACACATACGATTAAGCGCTGTGCATTGAAGAATAACAATAAAAGTATCATGCACTTTGTTGCCTTGAAATGCATTCAAGAACTAACTCATTCAACAGTGCATTAAAGATATTTGCAATGCAATCTGCTGTTGCATAGTTTGCTTATAAGCTCAAGCATTGAGCATTGCAGAATAACAATAAAATTATCATGCACTTTTTTTGCCTTGCAATGCATTCAAGAACTAACTCATTCAACAGTTTATAAAAGATATTTGCAATGCAATTTGCGGTTGCATCGTTTGCTTATAAGCTCAAGCGTTGTGCATTGAAGAATAAAAATAAAAGTATCATGCACTTTGTTGCCTATGCATTCAAGAACTAACTCATTCAACAGTGCATTAAAGATATTTGCAATGCAATCTGCTGTTGCATAGTTTGCTTATAAGCTCAAGCATTGTGCATTGAAGAATAACAATAAAAGTATCATGCACTATTTTTGCCTTGCAATGCATTCAAGAACTAACTCATTCAACAGTGCATTGAAGATATTTGCAATGCAATCTGCTGTTGCATCGTTTGCTCATAAGCTCAAGCGTTGTGCATTGAAGAATATCAATAAAAGTATCATGCACTTTGTTTCTTTGCAAAGCATTCAAGAACTAACTCATTCAACAGTGCATTAAAGATATTTGCAATGCAATCTGCTGTTGCATCGTTTGCTCATAAGCTCAAGCGTTGTTTATTGAAGAATAACAATAAAAGTATCATGCACTTTGTCGTTTTGCAATGCATTCAAGAACTAACTCATTCAACAGTGCATTAAAGATATTTGCAATGCAATCAGCTGTTGCATAGTTTGCTTATAAGCTCAAGCATTGTGCATTGAAGAATAACAATAAAATTATCATGCACTTTTTTTGCCTTGCAATGCATTCAAGAACTAACTCATTCAACAGTTCATTGAAGATATTTGCAATGCAATCTGCTGTTGCATCGTTTGCTTATAAGCTCAAGCGTTGTGCATTGAAGAATATCAATAAAAGTATCATGCACTTTGTTTCTTTGCAATGCATTCAAGTACTAACTCATTCAACAGTGCATTAAAGATATTTGCAATGTAATCTGCTGTTGCATCGCTTTACACATACGATTAAGCGCTGTGCATTGAAGAATAACAATAAAAGTATCATGCACTTTGTTGCCTTGAAATGCATTCAAGAACTAACTCATTCAAAGTGCATTAAAGATATTTGCAATGCAATCTGCTGTTGCATAGTTTGCCTATAAGCTCAAGCATTGTGCATTGAAGAATAACAATAAAATTATCATGCACTTTTTTTGCCTTGTAATGCATTCAAGAACTAACTCATTCAACAGTGCATAAAAGATATTTGAAATGCAATTTGCGGTTGCATCGTTTGCTTATAAGCTTAAACGATGTGCATTGAAGAATAACAATAAAAGTAACATGCACTTCTTTGCATTCAAAAACTAACTCAGGCCAAAGTGCACTAAAGACATTTGCAATGCAATCTGCTGTTGCATCGTTTGCTAATAAGCTCAAGCATTGTGCATTGAAGAATAACAATAAAAGTATCATGCACTTTTTTTGCCTTGCAAGGCATTCAAGAACTAACTCATTCAACAGTGCATTGAAGATATTTGCAATGCAATCTGCTGTTGCATAGTTTGCTTATAAGCTCAAGCGATGTGCATTGAAGAATAACAATAAAAGTAACATGCACTTCGTTGCATTCAAGAACTAACTCAGGCCAAAGTGCACTGAAGATATTTGCAATGCAATCTGCTGTTGCATCGTTTGCTTATAAGCTCAAGCATTGTGCATTGAAGAATAACATTAAAAGTATCATGCACTTTTTTGCCTTGCAATGATTCAAGAACTAACTCATTCAACAGTGCATAAAAGATATTTGCAATGCAATTTGCGGTTGCATCGTTTGCTTATAAGCTCAAGCATTGTGCATTGAAGAATATCAATAAAAGTGTCATGCACTTTGTTGCCTTGCAATGCATTCAAGAACTAACTCATTCAACAGTGCATTAAAGATATTTGCAATGCAATCTGCTGTTGAATCGTTTGCTTAGAAGCTCAAGCGTTGTGCATTGAAGAATAACAATAAAATTGTCATGTACTTTGTTGCCTTGCAATGCATTCAAAAACTAACTAATTCAACAGTGCATTAAAGATATTTGCATTGCAATCTGCTGTTTGCATCGTTTGCTTATAAGCTCAAGCGTTGTGCATTGAAGAATAAAAATAAAAGTATCATTCAATTTGTTGCCTTTCAATGCATTCAAGAACTAACTCATTCAACAGTGCATTAAAGATATTTGCAATGAAATCCACTGTTGCATCGCTTGCTTTTACGCTCAAGCGTTGTGCTTTGAAGAATAACAACAAAAGTATCATTCACTTTGTTGCCTTGCAATGCATTCAATAACTAACTCTTTCAACAGTGCATTGAAGATATTTGCAATGCAATCTGCTGTTGCATCGTTTGCTAATAAGCTCAAGCATTGTGCATTGAAGAATAACAATAAAATAATCATGCACTTTTTTTGTCTTGCAATGCATTCAAGAACTAACTCATTCAACAGTGCATAAAAGATATTTGCAATGCAATCTGCTGTTGCATCGTTTGCTTATAAGCTCAAGCGTTGTGCATTGAAGAATAACAATAAAAGTATCATGCACTTTGTGTCTTTGCAATGCATTCAAGAACTAACTTATTCAACAGTGCATTAAAGATATTTGTAATGCAGCCTCCTGTTCCATCGTTTGCTTATAATCTCAAGCGGTGTGCATTGAAGAATAACAATACAAGCACTTTGCACAATACAAGCACATATCATGCACTTTGTTGCCTATGCATTCAAGAACTAACTCATTCAACAGTGCATTAAAGATATTTGCAATGCAATCTGCTGTTGCATAGTTTGCTTATAAGCTTAAGCGATGTGCATTGAAGAATAACAATAAAAGTAACATGCACTTCTTTGCATTCAAGAACTAACTCAGGCCAAAGTGCACTTAAGACATTTGCAATGCAATCTGCTGTTGCATCGTTTGCTAATAAGCTCAAGCATTGTGCATTGAAGAATAACAATAAAAGTATCATGCTCTTTTTTTGCCTTGCAATGCATTCAAGAACTAACTCATTCAACAGTGCATTGAAGATATTTGCAATGCAATCTGCTGTTGCATCGTTTGCTTATAAGCTCAAGCGTTGTGCATTGAAGAATATCAATAAAAGTATCATGCACTTTGTTTCTTTGCAATGCGTTCAAGTACTAACTCATTCAACAGTGCATTAAAGATATTTGCAATGCAATCTGCTGTTGCATCGTTTGCTCATAAGCTCAAGCGTTGTTTATTGAAGAATAACAATAAAAGTATCATGCACTTTGTCGTTTTGCAATGCATTCAAGAACTAACTCATTCAACAGTGCATTAAAGATATTTGCAATGCAATCTGCTGTTGCATAGTTTGCTTATAAGCTCAAGCATTGTGCATTGAAGAATAACAATAAAATAATCATGCACTTTTTTTGTCTTGCAATGCATTCAAGAACTAACTCATTCAACAGTGCATAAAAGATATTTGCAATGCAATCTGCTGTTGCATCGTTTGCTTATAAGCTCAAGCGTTGTGCATTGAAGAATAACAATAAAAGTATCATGCACTTTGTGTCTTTGCAATGCATTCAAGAACTAACTTATTCAACAGTGCATTAAAGATATTTGTAATGCAGCCTCCTGTTCCATCGTTTGCTTATAAGCTCAAGCGGTGTGCATTGAAGAATAACAATACAAGCACTTTGCACAATACAAGCACATATCATGCACTTTGTTGCCTATGCATTCAAGAACTAACTCATTCAACAGTGCATTAAAGATATTTGCAATGCAATCTGCTGTTGCATAGTTTGCTTATAAGCTTAAGCGATGTGCATTGAAGAATAACAATAAAAGTAACATGCACTTCTTTGCATTCAAGAACTAACTCAGGCCAAAGTGCACTTAAGACATTTGCAATGCAATCTGCTGTTGCATCGTTTGCTAATAAGCTCAAGCATTGTGCATTGAAGAATAACAATAAAAGTATCATGCTCTTTTTTTGCCTTGCAATGCATTCAAGAACTAACTCATTCAACAGTGCATTGAAGATATTTGCAATGCAATCTGCTGTTGCATCGTTTGCTTATAAGCTCAAGCGTTGTGCATTGAAGAATATCAATAAAAGTATCATGCACTTTGTTTCTTTGCAATGCATTCAAGTAGTAACTCATTCAACAGTGCATTAAAGATATTTGCAATGCAATCTGCTGTTGCATCGTTTGCTCATAAGCTCAAGCGTTGTTTATTGAAGAATAACAATAAAAGTATCATGCACTTTGTCGTTTTGCAATGCATTCAAGAACTAACTCATTCAACAGTGCATTAAAGATATTTGCAATGCAATCTGCTGTTGCATAGTTTGCTTATAAGCTCAAGCATTGTGCATTGAAGAATAACAATAAAATTATCATGCACTTTTTTTGCCTTGCAATGCATTCAAGAACTAACTCATTCAACAGTGCATTGAAGATATTTGCAATGCAATCTGCTGTTGCATCGTTTGCTTATAAGCTCAAGCGTTGTGCATTGAAGAATATCAATAAAAGTATCATGCACTTTGTTTCTTTGCAATGCATTCAAGTACTAACTCATTCAACAGTGCATTAAAGATATTTGCAATGCAATCTGCTTTTGCATCGCTTTACACATACGATTAAGCGCTGTGCATTGAAGAATAACAATAAAAGTATCATGCACTTTGTTGCCTTGAAATGCATTCAAGAACTAACTCATTCAACAGTGCATTAAAGATATTTGCAATGCAATCTGCTGTTGCATAGTTTGCTTATAAGCTCAAGCATTGAGCATTGCAGAATAACAATAAAATTATCATGCACTTTTTTTGCCTTGCAATGCATTCAAGAACTAACTCATTCAACAGTTTATAAAAGATATTTGCAATGCAATTTGCGGTTGCATCGTTTGCTTATAAGCTCAAGCGTTGTGCATTGAAGAATAAAAATAAAAGTATCATGCACTTTGTTGCCTATGCATTCAAGAACTAACTCATTCAACAGTGCATTAAAGATATTTGCAATGCAATCTGCTGTTGCATAGTTTGCTTATAAGCTCAAGCATTGTGCATTGAAGAATAACAATAAAAGTATCATGCACTATTTTTGCCTTGCAATGCATTCAAGAACTAACTCATTCAACAGTGCATTGAAGATATTTGCAATGCAATCTGCTGTTGCATCGTTTGCTCATAAGCTCAAGCGTTGTGCATTGAAGAATATCAATAAAAGTATCATGCACTTTGTTTCTTTGCAAAGCATTCAAGAACTAACTCATTCAACAGTGCATTAAAGATATTTGCAATGCAATCTGCTGTTGCATCGTTTGCTCATAAGCTCAAGCGTTGTTTATTGAAGAATAACAATAAAAGTATCATGCACTTTGTCGTTTTGCAATGCATTCAAGAACTAACTCATTCAACAGTGCATTAAAGATATTTGCAATGCAATCAGCTGTTGCATAGTTTGCTTATAAGCTCAAGCATTGTGCATTGAAGAATAACAATAAAATTATCATGCACTTTTTTTGCCTTGCAATGCATTCAAGAACTAACTCATTCAACAGTTCATTGAAGATATTTGCAATGCAATCTGCTGTTGCATCGTTTGCTTATAAGCTCAAGCGTTGTGCATTGAAGAATATCAATAAAAGTATCATGCACTTTGTTTCTTTGCAATGCATTCAAGTACTAACTCATTCAACAGTGCATTAAAGATATTTGCAATGTAATCTGCTGTTGCATCGCTTTACACATACGATTAAGCGCTGTGCATTGAAGAATAACAATAAAAGTATCATGCACTTTGTTGCCTTGAAATGCATTCAAGAACTAACTCATTCAAAGTGCATTAAAGATATTTGCAATGCAATCTGCTGTTGCATAGTTTGCCTATAAGCTCAAGCATTGTGCATTGAAGAATAACAATAAAATTATCATGCACTTTTTTTGCCTTGTAATGCATTCAAGAACTAACTCATTCAACAGTGCATAAAAGATATTTGAAATGCAATTTGCGGTTGCATCGTTTGCTTATAAGCTCAAGCGTTGTGCATTGAAGAATAAAAATAAAAGTATCATGCACTTTGTTGCCTATGCATTCAAGAACTAACTCATTCAACAGTGCATTAAAGATATTTGCAATGCAATCTGCTGTTGCATAGCTTGCTTATAAGCTCAAGCATTGTGCATTGAAGAATAACAATAAAAGTATCATGCACTATTTTTGCCTTGCAATGCATTCAAGAACTAACTCATTCAACAGTGCATTGAAGATATTTGCAATGCAATCTGCTGTTGCATCGTTTGCTTATAAGCTCAAGCGTTGTGCATTGAAGAATATCAATAAAAGTATCATGCACTTTGTTTCTTTGCAATGCATTCAAGTACTAACTCATTCAACAGTGCATTAAACATATTTGCAATGCAATCTGCTGTTTCATCGTTTGCTTATAAGCTCAAGCGTTGTGCATTGAAGAATAACAATAAAAGTATCATGCACTTTGTTGCCTTTCAATGCATTCAAGAACTAACTCATTCAACAGTGCATTAAAGATTTTTGGAATGCAATCTACTGTTGCATCGCTTGCTTTTACGCTAAAGCGTTTTGCATTGAAGAATAACAATAAAAGTATCATGCACTTTGTTGCCTTGCAATACATTCAAGAACTAACTCATTCAACAGTGCATTGAAGATAATTGCAATGCAATCTGCTGTTGCATCGTTTGCTTATAAGCTCAAACGTTGTGCATTGAAGAATAACAATAAAAGTATCATGCACTTTGTTGCCTTGCAAGGCATTTAAAATCGAACTCAATCCGAAGTCATTTAAAGATATTTGTAATGCAATCTGCTGTTGCATAGCTTGGACATACGATTAAGCGCTGTGTATTAAAGAATAACAATAAAAGTAACATGCACTTTGTTGAATTGCAATGCATTCAAGAACTAACTTATGCTAAAGTGTATATAAGTAACCTATTCAGTTGTTTTTTGAAGGGAAATTATTTTATCAGCTGTTGCAATGCATAAGAAAACCTTATTCCAATGTGCAAAGAACCTATCATATGTGCTCATTGTACATGAAGAATAACATAAGGAAAATGCACTTTGTTTGCTTTGCAAGGTATTCAAGAACTAACTCAATCCAAAGTGCGTGAAAGATATTTGCAAGGTAGTCTGCTGTTTCATTGCATTGCTCACGTACAAGCGTTGTGCATTAAATAAAAACAAATGAAGAATATAAACAAGAACAAGCTCATTCTGAGATAACTAACTCATTCAGTTGTTTACTGAAGAGAAATCATTTTATCAGCTGTTGCAATGCAAAAGTTGTATTGCATCTATATAACAGTAGATGTTATATTAGCCATATAGATATACAGATCAGGCCATTGAACTTATTTCTGGTCAAAGGGAATTTAGGAATTGGTTTTAAACTATATAAACTTAAAGACTCCTGATGTTAAATCAGCCATTTAGAATTCCATATTTGACCTACTGAACATATTTTTGGCCAAAGAGTCCTCATCTTGATTTTTCTATACATACTCATTGACTCATTCTGATGCTCCATAAGCCATATATGGCCATATCTGACCTATTGAACATATTTCCGGTTAAAGGGTCCTAAAAAAAAAAAAAAAAAAAAAAAAAAATAGACTACTTTTGATAAAAAATCTGCCATACAGAGTCTTTGAATTCTGTATACAGAGGTCACTTTTCGACTTAATGGTCATATTCCTGGCCAAAGAGTACCTGAACATTAACTTGCTATTCGTAAAGATTGACTTGTTGTGATGTTATATTAGCCATACAGAAGTCCATATTTGACCCAAGGAAAATATTTCTGGCCAAAAAATCCTCAATCTTGAACTTTCCATACATACTCATAGACAATTTCTGATGCTTCATTAGCCATATTGAAGTCCATTTAGAAATCTATATCTTGACGGATTGAACTTATTTCTGGTCAAAGGGTCCTTAATTGGTTTTTGAATTATATAAACTTAGAGACTCCTTTTGATGTTAAATCAGCCATTTAGAATTCCATATTTGACCTACTGAACATATTTTTGGCCAAAGAGTCCTCATCTTGATTTTTCTATACATACTCATTGACTCATTCTGATGCTTCATAAGCCATATATGGCCATATCTGACCTATTGAACTTATTTCCGGTTAAAGGGTCCTAAAAAAAAAAAAATATATAGACTACTTTTGATGAAAAATCTGCCATACAGAGTCTTTTGAACTCTGTATACAGAGGTCACTTTTTGACTTAATGGACATATTCCTGGCCAAAGAATTACCTGAACATTAACTTGCTATTCATAAAGATTGACTTGTTGTGATGTTATATTAGCCATACAGAAGTCCATATTTGACCCAAGGAAAATATTTCTGGCCAAAAAATCCTCAATCTTGAACTTTCCATACATACTCATAGACAATTTCTGATGCTTCATTAGCCATATTGAAGTCCATTTAGAAATCTATATCTTGACGGATTGAACTTATTTCTGGTCAAAGGGTCCTTAATTGGTTTTTGAATTATATAAACTTAGAGACTCCTTTTGATGTTAAATCAGCCATTCAGAATTCCATATTTGACCTACTGAACATATTTTTGGCCAAAGAGTCCTCATCTTGATTTTCTATACATACTCATTGACTCATTCTGATGCTTCATAAGCCATATATGGCCATATCTGACCTATTGAACTTATTTCCGGTTAAAGGGTCCTAAAAAAAAAAAAATATATAGACTACTTTTGATGAAAAATCTGCCATACAGAGTCTTTTGAACTCTGTATACAGAGGTCACTTTTTGACTTAATGGACATATTCCTGGCCAAAGAATTACCTGAACATTAACTTGCTATTCATAAAGATTGACTTGTTGTGATGTTATATTAGCCATACAGAAGTCCATATTTGACCCAAGGAAAATATTTCTGGCCAAAAAATCCTCAATCTTGAACTTTCCATACATACTCATAGACAATTTCTGATGCTTCATTAGCCATATTGAAGTCCATTTAGAAATCTATATCTTGACGGATTGAACTTATTTCTGGTCAAAGGGTCCTTAATTGGTTTTTGAATTATATAAACTTAGAGACTCCTTTTGATGTTAAATCAGCCATTCAGAATTCCATATTTGACCTACTGAACATATTTTTGGCCAAAGAGTCCTCATCTTGATTTTCTATACATACTCATTGACTCATTCTGATGCTTCATAAGCCATATATGGCCATATCTGACCTATTGAACTTATTTCCGGTTAAAGGGTCCTAAAAAAAAAAAAAAAAAAAAAAAAAATAGACTACTTTTGATAAAAAATCTGCCATACAGAGTCTTTGAATTCTGTATACAGAGGTCACTTTTTGACTTAATGGTCATATTCCTGGCCAAAGAGTACCTGAACATTAACTTGCTATTCGTAAAGATTGACTTGTTGTGATGTTATATTAGCCATACAGAAGTCCATATTTGACCCAAGGAAAATATTTCTGGCCAAAAAATCCTCATTCTTGAACTTTCCATACATACTCATAGACAATTTCTGATGCTTCATTAGCCATATTGAAGTCCATTTAGAAATCTATATCTTGACGGATTGAACTTATTTCTGGTCAAAGGGTCCTTAATTGGTTTTTGAATTATATAAACTTAGAGACTCCTTTTGATGTTAAATCAGCCATTTAGAATTCCATATTTGACCTACTGAACATATTTTTGGCCAAAGAGTCCTCATCTTGATTTTTCTATACATACTCATTGACTCATTCTGATGCTTCATAAGCCATATATGGCCATATCTGACCTATTGAACTTATTTCCGGTTAAAGGGTCCTAAAAAAAAAAAAAAAAAAAAAATATAGACTACTTTTGATGAAAAATCTGCCATACAGAGTCTTTTGAACTCTGTATACAGAGGTCACTTTTTGACTTAATGGTCATATTCCTGGCCAAAGAATTACCTGAACATTAACTTGCTATTCATAAAGATTGACTTGTTTTGATGTTATATTAGCCATACAGAAGTCCATATTTGACCCAAGGAAAATATTTCTGGCCAAAAAATCCTCAATCTTGAACTTTCCATACATACTCATAGACAATTTCTGATGCTTCATTAGCCATATTGAAGTCCATTTAGAAATCTATATCTTGACGGATTGAACTTATTTCTGGTCAAAGGGTCCTTAATTGGTTTTTGAATTATATAAACTTAGAGACTCCTTTTGATGTTAAATCAGCCATTCAGAATTCCATATTTGACCTACTGAACATATTTTTGGCCAAAGAGTCCTCATCTTGATTTTTCTATACATACTCATTGACTCATTCTGATGCTCCATAAGCCATATATGACCATATCTGACCTATTGAACTTATTTCCGGTTAAAGGGTCCTAAAAAAAAAAAAAAAAAAAAAAAAAATAGACTACTTTTGATAAAAAATCTGCCATACAGAATCTTTGAATTCTGTATACAGAGGTCACTTTTTGACTTAATGGTCATATTCCTGGCCAAAGAGTACCTGAACATTAACTTGCTATTCGTAAAGATTGACTTGTTGTGATGTTATATTAGCCATACAGAAGTCCATATTTGACCCAAGGAAAATATTTCTGGCCAAAAAATCCTCAATCTTGAACTTTCCATACAAAACATGGAGAACTTCTGATGCTTCATTAGCCATATTTAAGTCCATTTAGAAGTCCATATCTTGACGGATTTAACTTATTTCTGGTCAAAGGGTCCTAATTGGTTTTAAACTATATAAACTTAGAGACTCCTGATGTTAAATCAGCCATTTAGAATTCCATATTTGACCTACTGAACATATTTTTGGCCAAAGAGTCCTCATCTTGATTTTTCTATACATACTCATTGACTCATTCTGATGCTCCATAAGCCATATATGGCCATATCTGACCTATTGAACATATTTCCGGTTAAAGGGTCCTAAAAAAATGAAAAAATAAAAAATAAAAAATAGACTACTTTTGATAAAAAATCTGCCATACAGAGTCTTTGAATTCTGTATACAGAGGTCACTTTTCGACTTAATGGTCATATTCCTGGCCAAAGAGTACCTGAACATTAACTTGCTATTCGTAAAGATTGACTTGTTGTGATGTTATATTAGCCATACAGAAGTCCATATTTGACCCAAGGAAAATATTTCTGGCCAAAAAATCCTCAATCTTGAACTTTCCATACATACTCATAGACAATTTCTGATGCTTCATTAGCCATATTGAAGTCCATTTAGAAATCTATATCTTGACGGATTGAACTTATTTCTGGTCAAAGGGTCCTTAATTGGTTTTTGAATTATATAAACTTAGAGACTCCTTTTGATGTTAAATCAGCCATTTAGAATTCCATATTTGACCTACTGAACATATTTTTGGCCAAAGAGTCCTCATCTTGATTTTTCTATACATACTCATTGACTCATTCTGATGCTCCATAAGCCATATATGGCCATATCTGACCTATTGAACTTATTTCCGGTTAAAGGGTCCTAAAAAAAAAAAAAAATATAGACTACTTTTGATGAAAAATCTGCCATACAGAGTCTTTTGAACTCTGTATACAGAGGTCACTTTTTGACTTAATGGACATATTCCTGGCCAAAGAGTTACCTGAACATTAACTTGCTATTCATAAAGATTGACTTGTTGTGATGTTATATTAGCCATACAGAAGTCCATATTTGACCCAAGGAAAATATTTCTGGCCAAAAAATCCTCAATATTGAACTTTCCATTCATACTCATAGACAACTTCTGATGCTTCATTAGCCATAATTTAAGTCCATTTAGATGTCCATATCTTGACGGATTGAACTTATTTCTGGTCAAAGGGTCCTTAATTGGTTTTTGAATTATATAACTCTGAGACTCCTTTTGATGTTAAATCAGCCATTTAGAATTCCATATTTGACCTACTGAACATATTTCTGGCCAAAGAGTCCTCAATCTTGAAGTTTCTATACACACTGAAAGACTCCTACTGATGCTTCATAAGTCCAATAGATATACATATCAGGCCATTGAACTTATTTCTGGTCAAAGGGTCCTAATTGGTTTTAAACTATATAAACTTAGAGAATCCTGATGTTAAATCAGCCATTTAGAATTCCATATTTGACCTACTGAACATATTTTTGGCCAAAGAGTCCTCATCTTGATTTTTCTATACATATTCATTGACTCAATCTGATGCTTCATAAGCCAGATATGGCCATATCTGACCTATTGAACTTATTTCCGGTTAAATGATCCTAAAAAAATATATATATATATAACAATATAGAATACTTTTGATGAAAAATCTGCCAAACAGAGTATTTGAACTCTGTATACAGAGGTCACTTTTTGACTTAATGGACATATTCCTGCCCAAAGAGTTACCTGAACATTAACTTGCTATTCATAAAGATTGACTTGTTGTGATGTTATATTAGCCATACAGAAGTCCATATTTGACCCAAGGAAAATATTTCTGGCCAAAAAATCCTCAATCTTGAACTTTCCATACATTCTCATTGACAACTTCTGATGCTTCATTAGCCATATTGAAGTCCATTTAGATGTCCATATCTTGACGGATTGAACTTATTTCTGATCAAAGGGTCCTTAATTGGTTTTTGAATTATATAAACTTAGAGACTCCTTTTGATGTTAAATCAGCCATTTAGAATTCCATATTTGACCTACTGAACATATTTCTGGCCAAAGAGTCCTCAATCTTGAAGTTTCTATACACACTGAAAGACTCCTACTGATGCTTCATAAGTCCAATAGATATACATATCAGGCCATTGAACATATTTCTAGTCAAAGGGTCCTAATTGGTTTTAAACTATATAAACTTAGAGACTCCTGATGTTAAATCAGCCATTCAGAATTCCATATTTGACCTACTGAACATATTTTTGGCCAAAGAGTCCTCATCTTGATTTTTCTATACATACTCATTGACTCATTCTGATGCTCCATAAGCCATATATGGCCATATCTGACCTATTGAACTTATTTCCGGTTAAAGGGTCCTAAAAAAAAAAAAAAAAAAAAAAAAAAAAAAAAATAGACTACTTTTGATAAAAAATCTGCCATACAGAGTCTTTGAATTCTGTATACAGAGGTCACTTTTTGACTTAATGGTCATATTCCTGGCCAAAGAGTACCTGAACATTAACTTGCTATTCGTAAAGATTGACTTGTTGTGATGTTATATTAGCCATACAGAAGTCCATATTTGACCCAAGGAAAATATTTCTGGCCAAAAAATCCTCAATCTTGAACTTTCCATACAAAACATGGACAACTTCTGATGCTTCATTAGCCATATTTAAGTCCATTTAGAAGTCCATATCTTGACGGATTTAACTTATTTCTGGTCAAAGGGTCCTAATTGGTTTTAAACTATATAAACTTAGAGACTCCTGATGTTAAATCAGCCATTTAGAATTCCATATTTGACCTACTGAACATATTTTTGGCCAAAGAGTCCTCATCTTGATTTTCTATACATACTCATTGACTCATTCTGATGCTTCATAAGCCATATATGGCCATATCTGACCTATTGAACTTATTTCCGGTTAAAGGCTCCTAAAAAAAAAAAAAAAAAAAAAAAAAAAAAAATAGACTACTTTTGATAAAAAATCTGCCATACAGAGTCTTTGAATTCTGTATACAGAGGTCACTTTTTGACTTAATGGTCATATTCCTGGCCAAAGAGTACCTGAACATTAACTTGCTATTCGTAAAGATTGACTTGTTGTGATGTTATATTAGCCATACAGAAGTCCATATTTGACCCAAGGAAAATATTTCTGGCCAAAAAATCCTCAATCTTGAACTTTCCATACAAAACATGGACAACTTCTGATGCTTCATTAGCCATATTTAAGTCCATTTAGAAGTCCATATCTTGACGGATTTAACTTATTTCTGGTCAAAGGGTCCTAATTGGTTTTAAACTATATAAACTTAGAGACTCCTGATGTTAAATCAGCCATTTAGAATTCCATATTTGACCTACTGAACATATTTTTGGCCAAAGAGTCCTCATCTTGATTTTCTATACATACTCATTGACTCATTCTGATGCTTCATAAGCCATATATGGCCATATCTGACCTAATGAACTTATTTCCGGTTAAATGGTCCTAAAACAAAAAATATAATAATAAAAAATATAGACTACTTTTGATGAAAAATCTGCCATACAGAGTCTTTGAACTCTGTATACAGAGGTCACTTTTTGACTTAATGGACATATTCCTGGCCAAAGAGTTACCTGAACATTAACTTGCTATTCATAAAGATTGACTTTTTGTGATGTTATATTAGCCATACAGAAGTCCATATTTGACCCAAGGAAAATATTTCTGGCCAAAAAATCCTCAATCTTGAACTTTCCATACATACTCATAGACAACTTCTGATGCTTCATTAGCCATATTGAAGTCCATTTAGAAGTCCATATCTTGACGGATTTAACTTATTTCTGGTCAAAGGGTCCTTAATTGGTTTTAAACTATATAAACTTAGAGACTCCTGATGTTAAATCAGCCATTTAGAATTCCATATTTGACCTACTGAAAATATTTCTGGCCAAAGAGTCCTCAATCTTGAAGTTTCTATACATACTGAAAGAATCCTACTGATGCTTCATAAGTCCAATAGATATACATATCAGGCCATTTAACTTATTTCTGGTCAAAGGGTCCTAATTGGTTTTAAACTACATAAACTTAGAGACTCCTGATGTTAAATCAGCCATTCAGAATTCCATATTTGACCTATTGAACATATTTCTGGCCAAAGAGTCCTCAATCTTGATTTTTCTATACATACTCATTGACTCATTCTGATGCTGGCCATCAGAAGTTGCTAATGAAGCAACTTCTGATGCTTCATTAGCCATATTTAAGTCCATTTAGAAGTCCATATCTTGACGGATTTAACTTATTTCTGGTCAAAGGGTCCTAATTGGTTTTAAACTATATAAACTTAGAGACTCCTGATGTTAAATCAGCCATTTAGAATTCCATATTTGACCTACTAAACATATTTTTGGCCAAAGAGTCCTCATCTTGATTTTTCTATACATACTCATTGACTCATTCTGATGCTCCATAAGCCATATATGGCCATATCTGACCTATTGAACTTATTTCCGGTTAAAGGGTCCTAAAAAAAAAAAAAAAAAAAAAAAACTACTTTTGATGAAAAATCTGCCATACAGAGTCTTTGAACTCTGTATACAGAGATCACTTTTTGAGTTAATGGACATATTCCTGGCCAAAGAGTTACCTGAACCTTAACTTGCTATTCATAAAGATTGAATTGTTGTGATGTTATATTAGCCATACAGAAGTCCATATTTGACCCAAGGAAAATATTTCTGGCCAAAAAATCCTCAATCTTGAACTTTCCATACATACTCATAGACAACTTCTGATGCTTCATTAGCCATATTTAAGTCCATTTAGAAGTCCATATCTTGACGGATTGAACTTATTTCTAGTCAAAGGGTCCTAATTGGTTTTAAACTATATAAACTCAGAGACTCCTGATGTTAAATCAGCCATTTAGAATTCCATATTTGACCTACTGAACATATTTTTGGCCAAAGAGTCCTCATCTTGATTTTCTATACATACTCATTGACTCATTCTGATGCTTCATAAGCCATATATGGCCATATCTGACCTATTGAACTTATTTCCGGTTAAAGGCTCCTAAAAAAAAAAAAAAAAAAAAAAAAAAAAAAAATAGACTACTTTTGATAAAAAATCTGCCATACAGAGTCTTTGAATTCTGTATACAGAGGTCACTTTTTGACTTAATGGTCATATTCCTGGCCAAAGAGTACCTGAACATTAACTTGCTATTCGTAAAGATTGACTTGTTGTGATGTTATATTAGCCATACAGAAGTCCATATTTGACCCAAGGAAAATATTTCTGGCCAAAAAATCCTCAATCTTGAACTTTCCATACATACTCATAGACAATTTCTGATGCTTCATTAGCCATATTGAAGTCCATTTAGAAATCTATATCTTGACGGATTGAACTTATTTCTGGTCAAAGGGTCCTTAATTGGTTTTTGAATTATATAAACTTAGAGACTCCTTTTGATGTTAAATCAGCCATTCAGAATTCCATATTTGACCTACTGAACATATTTTTGGCCAAAGAGTCCTCATCTTGATTTTCTATACATACTCATTGACTTATTCTGATGCTTCATAAGCCATATATGGCCATATCTGACCTATTGAACTTATTTCCGGTTAAAGGGTCCTAAAAAAAAAAAAAAAAAAAAAAAAATAGACTACTTTTGATAAAAAATCTGCCATACAGAGTCTTTGAATTCTGTATACAGAGGTCACTTTTTGACTTAATGGTCATATTCCTGGCCAAAGAGTACCTGAACATTAACTTGCTATTCGTAAAGATTGACTTGTTGTGATGTTATATTAGCCATACAGAAGTCCATATTTGACCCAAGGAAAATATTTCTGGCCAAAAAATCCTCATTCTTGAACTTTCCATACATACTCATAGACAATTTCTGATGCTTCATTAGCCATATTGAAGTCCATTTAGAAATCTATATCTTGACGGATTGAACTTATTTCTGGTCAAAGGGTCCTTAATTGGTTTTTGAATTATATAAACTTAGAGACTCCTTTTGATGTTAAATCAGCCATTTAGAATTCCATATTTGACCTACTGAACATATTTTTGGCCAAAGAGTCCTCATCTTGATTTTTCTATACATACTCATTGACTCATTCTGATGCTTCATAAGCCATATATGGCCATATCTGACCTATTGAACTTATTTCCGGTTAAAGGGTCCTAAAAAAAAAAAAAAAAAAAAAATATAGACTACTTTTGATGAAAAATCTGCCATACAGAGTCTTTTGAACTCTGTATACAGAGGTCACTTTTTGACTTAATGGTCATATTCCTGGCCAAAGAATTACCTGAACATTAACTTGCTATTCATAAAGATTGACTTGTTTTGATGTTATATTAGCCATACAGAAGTCCATATTTGACCCAAGGAAAATATTTCTGGCCAAAAAATCCTCAATCTTGAACTTTCCATACATACTCATAGACAATTTCTGATGCTTCATTAGCCATATTGAAGTCCATTTAGAAATCTATATCTTGACGGATTGAACTTATTTCTGGTCAAAGGGTCCTTAATTGGTTTTTGAATTATATAAACTTAGAGACTCCTTTTGATGTTAAATCAGCCATTCAGAATTCCATATTTGACCTACTGAACATATTTTTGGCCAAAGAGTCCTCATCTTGATTTTTCTATACATACTCATTGACTCATTCTGATGCTCCATAAGCCATATATGACCATATCTGACCTATTGAACTTATTTCCGGTTAAAGGGTCCTAAAAAAAAAAAAAAAAAAAAAAAAAATAGACTACTTTTGATAAAAAATCTGCCATACAGAATCTTTGAATTCTGTATACAGAGGTCACTTTTTGACTTAATGGTCATATTCCTGGCCAAAGAGTACCTGAACATTAACTTGCTATTCGTAAAGATTGACTTGTTGTGATGTTATATTAGCCATACAGAAGTCCATATTTGACCCAAGGAAAATATTTCTGGCCAAAAAATCCTCAATCTTGAACTTTCCATACAAAACATGGAGAACTTCTGATGCTTCATTAGCCATATTTAAGTCCATTTAGAAGTCCATATCTTGACGGATTTAACTTATTTCTGGTCAAAGGGTCCTAATTGGTTTTAAACTATATAAACTTAGAGACTCCTGATGTTAAATCAGCCATTTAGAATTCCATATTTGACCTACTGAACATATTTTTGGCCAAAGAGTCCTCATCTTGATTTTTCTATACATACTCATTGACTCATTCTGATGCTCCATAAGCCATATATGGCCATATCTGACCTATTGAACATATTTCCGGTTAAAGGGTCCTAAAAAAATGAAAAAATAAAAAATAAAAAATAGACTACTTTTGATAAAAAATCTGCCATACAGAGTCTTTGAATTCTGTATACAGAGGTCACTTTTCGACTTAATGGTCATATTCCTGGCCAAAGAGTACCTGAACATTAACTTGCTATTCGTAAAGATTGACTTGTTGTGATGTTATATTAGCCATACAGAAGTCCATATTTGACCCAAGGAAAATATTTCTGGCCAAAAAATCCTCAATCTTGAACTTTCCATACATACTCATAGACAATTTCTGATGCTTCATTAGCCATATTGAAGTCCATTTAGAAATCTATATCTTGACGGATTGAACTTATTTCTGGTCAAAGGGTCCTTAATTGGTTTTTGAATTATATAAACTTAGAGACTCCTTTTGATGTTAAATCAGCCATTTAGAATTCCATATTTGACCTACTGAACATATTTTTGGCCAAAGAGTCCTCATCTTGATTTTTCTATACATACTCATTGACTCATTCTGATGCTCCATAAGCCATATATGGCCATATCTGACCTATTGAACTTATTTCCGGTTAAAGGGTCCTAAAAAAAAAAAAAAATATAGACTACTTTTGATGAAAAATCTGCCATACAGAGTCTTTTGAACTCTGTATACAGAGGTCACTTTTTGACTTAATGGACATATTCCTGGCCAAAGAGTTACCTGAACATTAACTTGCTATTCATAAAGATTGACTTGTTGTGATGTTATATTAGCCATACAGAAGTCCATATTTGACCCAAGGAAAATATTTCTGGCCAAAAAATCCTCAATATTGAACTTTCCATTCATACTCATAGACAACTTCTGATGCTTCATTAGCCATAATTTAAGTCCATTTAGATGTCCATATCTTGACGGATTGAACTTATTTCTGGTCAAAGGGTCCTTAATTGGTTTTTGAATTATATAACTCTGAGACTCCTTTTGATGTTAAATCAGCCATTTAGAATTCCATATTTGACCTACTGAACATATTTCTGGCCAAAGAGTCCTCAATCTTGAAGTTTCTATACACACTGAAAGACTCCTACTGATGCTTCATAAGTCCAATAGATATACATATCAGGCCATTGAACTTATTTCTGGTCAAAGGGTCCTAATTGGTTTTAAACTATATAAACTTAGAGAATCCTGATGTTAAATCAGCCATTTAGAATTCCATATTTGACCTACTGAACATATTTTTGGCCAAAGAGTCCTCATCTTGATTTTTCTATACATATTCATTGACTCAATCTGATGCTTCATAAGCCAGATATGGCCATATCTGACCTATTGAACTTATTTCCGGTTAAATGATCCTAAAAAAATATATATATATATAACAATATAGAATACTTTTGATGAAAAATCTGCCAAACAGAGTATTTGAACTCTGTATACAGAGGTCACTTTTTGACTTAATGGACATATTCCTGCCCAAAGAGTTACCTGAACATTAACTTGCTATTCATAAAGATTGACTTGTTGTGATGTTATATTAGCCATACAGAAGTCCATATTTGACCCAAGGAAAATATTTCTGGCCAAAAAATCCTCAATCTTGAACTTTCCATACATTCTCATTGACAACTTCTGATGCTTCATTAGCCATATTGAAGTCCATTTAGATGTCCATATCTTGACGGATTGAACTTATTTCTGATCAAAGGGTCCTTAATTGGTTTTTGAATTATATAAACTTAGAGACTCCTTTTGATGTTAAATCAGCCATTTAGAATTCCATATTTGACCTACTGAACATATTTCTGGCCAAAGAGTCCTCAATCTTGAAGTTTCTATACACACTGAAAGACTCCTACTGATGCTTCATAAGTCCAATAGATATACATATCAGGCCATTGAACATATTTCTAGTCAAAGGGTCCTAATTGGTTTTAAACTATATAAACTTAGAGACTCCTGATGTTAAATCAGCCATTCAGAATTCCATATTTGACCTACTGAACATATTTTTGGCCAAAGAGTCCTCATCTTGATTTTTCTATACATACTCATTGACTCATTCTGATGCTCCATAAGCCATATATGGCCATATCTGACCTATTGAACTTATTTCCGGTTAAAGGGTCCTAAAAAAAAAAAAAAAAAAAAAAAAAAAAAAAAATAGACTACTTTTGATAAAAAATCTGCCATACAGAGTCTTTGAATTCTGTATACAGAGGTCACTTTTTGACTTAATGGTCATATTCCTGGCCAAAGAGTACCTGAACATTAACTTGCTATTCGTAAAGATTGACTTGTTGTGATGTTATATTAGCCATACAGAAGTCCATATTTGACCCAAGGAAAATATTTCTGGCCAAAAAATCCTCAATCTTGAACTTTCCATACAAAACATGGACAACTTCTGATGCTTCATTAGCCATATTTAAGTCCATTTAGAAGTCCATATCTTGACGGATTTAACTTATTTCTGGTCAAAGGGTCCTAATTGGTTTTAAACTATATAAACTTAGAGACTCCTGATGTTAAATCAGCCATTTAGAATTCCATATTTGACCTACTGAACATATTTTTGGCCAAAGAGTCCTCATCTTGATTTTCTATACATACTCATTGACTCATTCTGATGCTTCATAAGCCATATATGGCCATATCTGACCTATTGAACTTATTTCCGGTTAAAGGCTCCTAAAAAAAAAAAAAAAAAAAAAAAAAAAAAAATAGACTACTTTTGATAAAAAATCTGCCATACAGAGTCTTTGAATTCTGTATACAGAGGTCACTTTTTGACTTAATGGTCATATTCCTGGCCAAAGAGTACCTGAACATTAACTTGCTATTCGTAAAGATTGACTTGTTGTGATGTTATATTAGCCATACAGAAGTCCATATTTGACCCAAGGAAAATATTTCTGGCCAAAAAATCCTCAATCTTGAACTTTCCATACAAAACATGGACAACTTCTGATGCTTCATTAGCCATATTTAAGTCCATTTAGAAGTCCATATCTTGACGGATTTAACTTATTTCTGGTCAAAGGGTCCTAATTGGTTTTAAACTATATAAACTTAGAGACTCCTGATGTTAAATCAGCCATTTAGAATTCCATATTTGACCTACTGAACATATTTTTGGCCAAAGAGTCCTCATCTTGATTTTCTATACATACTCATTGACTCATTCTGATGCTTCATAAGCCATATATGGCCATATCTGACCTAATGAACTTATTTCCGGTTAAATGGTCCTAAAACAAAAAATATAATAATAAAAAATATAGACTACTTTTGATGAAAAATCTGCCATACAGAGTCTTTGAACTCTGTATACAGAGGTCACTTTTTGACTTAATGGACATATTCCTGGCCAAAGAGTTACCTGAACATTAACTTGCTATTCATAAAGATTGACTTTTTGTGATGTTATATTAGCCATACAGAAGTCCATATTTGACCCAAGGAAAATATTTCTGGCCAAAAAATCCTCAATCTTGAACTTTCCATACATACTCATAGACAACTTCTGATGCTTCATTAGCCATATTGAAGTCCATTTAGAAGTCCATATCTTGACGGATTTAACTTATTTCTGGTCAAAGGGTCCTTAATTGGTTTTAAACTATATAAACTTAGAGACTCCTGATGTTAAATCAGCCATTTAGAATTCCATATTTGACCTACTGAAAATATTTCTGGCCAAAGAGTCCTCAATCTTGAAGTTTCTATACATACTGAAAGAATCCTACTGATGCTTCATAAGTCCAATAGATATACATATCAGGCCATTTAACTTATTTCTGGTCAAAGGGTCCTAATTGGTTTTAAACTACATAAACTTAGAGACTCCTGATGTTAAATCAGCCATTCAGAATTCCATATTTGACCTATTGAACATATTTCTGGCCAAAGAGTCCTCAATCTTGATTTTTCTATACATACTCATTGACTCATTCTGATGCTGGCCATCAGAAGTTGCTAATGAAGCAACTTCTGATGCTTCATTAGCCATATTTAAGTCCATTTAGAAGTCCATATCTTGACGGATTTAACTTATTTCTGGTCAAAGGGTCCTAATTGGTTTTAAACTATATAAACTTAGAGACTCCTGATGTTAAATCAGCCATTTAGAATTCCATATTTGACCTACTAAACATATTTTTGGCCAAAGAGTCCTCATCTTGATTTTTCTATACATACTCATTGACTCATTCTGATGCTCCATAAGCCATATATGGCCATATCTGACCTATTGAACTTATTTCCGGTTAAAGGGTCCTAAAAAAAAAAAAAAAAAAAAAAAACTACTTTTGATGAAAAATCTGCCATACAGAGTCTTTGAACTCTGTATACAGAGATCACTTTTTGAGTTAATGGACATATTCCTGGCCAAAGAGTTACCTGAACCTTAACTTGCTATTCATAAAGATTGAATTGTTGTGATGTTATATTAGCCATACAGAAGTCCATATTTGACCCAAGGAAAATATTTCTGGCCAAAAAATCCTCAATCTTGAACTTTCCATACATACTCATAGACAACTTCTGATGCTTCATTAGCCATATTTAAGTCCATTTAGAAGTCCATATCTTGACGGATTGAACTTATTTCTAGTCAAAGGGTCCTAATTGGTTTTAAACTATATAAACTCAGAGACTCCTGATGTTAAATCAGCCATTTAGAATTCCATATTTGACCTACTGAACATATTTTTGGCCAAAGAGTCCTCATCTTGATTTTTCTATACATACTCATTGACTCATTCTGATGCTTCATAAGCCATATATGGCCATATCTGACCTATTGAACTTATTTCCGGTTAAAAGGTCCTAAAAAAAAAAAAAAAAAAAAAATATAGACTACTTTTGATGAAAAATCTGCCATACAGAGTCTTTTGAACTCTGTATACAGAGGTCACTTTTTGACTTAATGGACATATTCCTGGCCAAAGAGTTACCTGAACATTAACTTGCTATTCATAAAGATTGACTTGTTGTGATGTTATATTAGCCATACAGAAGTCCATATTTGACCCAAGGAAAATATTTCTGGCCAAAAAATCCTCAATCTTGAACTTTCCATACATACTCATAGACAATTTCTGATGCTTCATTAGCCATATTGAAGTCCATTTAGAAATCTATATCTTGACGGATTGAACTTATTTCTGGTCAAAGGGTCCTTAATTGGTTTTTGAATTATATAAACTTAGAGACTCCTTTTGATGTTAAATCAGCCATTCAGAATTCCATATTTGACCTACTGAACATATTTTTGGCCAAAGAGTCCTCATCTTGATTTTTCTATACATACTCATTGACTCATTCTGATGCTCCATAAGCCATATATGGCCATATCTGACCTATTGAACTTATTTCCGGTTAAAGGGTCCTAAAAAAAAAATAAATAAAAAAAATAGACTACTTTTGATAAAAAATCTGCCATACAGAGTCTTTGAATTCTGTATACAGAGGTCATTTTTTGACTTAATGGTCATATTCCTGGCCAAAGAGTACCTGAACATTAACTTGCTATTCGTAAAGATTGACTTGTTGTGATGTTATATTAGCCATACAGAAGTCCATATTTGACCCAAGGAAAATATTTCTGGCCAAAAAATCCTCAATCTTGAACTTTCCGTACATACTCATAGACAACTTCTGATGCTTCATTAGCCATATTGAAGTCCATTTAGAAGTCCATATCTTGACGGATTGAACTTATTTCTGGTCAAAGGGTCCTTAATTGGTTTTAAACTATATAAACTTAGAGACTCCTTTTGATGTTAAATCAGCCATTTAGAATTCCATATTTGACCTACTGAACATATTTCTGGCCAAAGAGTCCTCAATCTTGAAGTTTCTATACATACTGAAAGACTCCTACTGATGCTTCATAAGTCCAATAGATATACATATCAGGCCATTGAACTTATTTCTGGTCAAAGGGTCCTAATTGGTTTTAAACTATATAAACTTAGAGAATCCTGATGTTAAATCAGCCATTTAGAATTCCATATTTGACCTACTGAACATATTTTTGGCCAAAGAGTCCTCATCTTGATTTTTCTATACATATTCATTGACTCATTCTGATGCTTCATAAGCCATATATGGCCATATCTGACCTATTGAACTTATTTCCGGTTAAAGGGTACTAAAAAAAAAAAATAATAATAAAAAATATAGACTACTTTTTATGAAAAATCTGCCATACAGAGTCTTTGAACTCTGTATACAGAGGTCACTTTTTGACTTAATGGACATATTCCTGCCCAAAGAGTTACCTGAACATTAACTTGCTATTCATAAAGATTGACTTGTTGTGATGTTATATTAGCCATACAGAAGTCCATATTTGACCCAAGGAAAATATTTCTGGCCAAAAAATCCTCAATATTGAACTTTCCATTCATACTCATAGACAACTTCTGATGCTTCATTAGCCATAATTTAAGTCCATTTAGATGTCCATATCTTGACGGATTGAACTTATTTCTGGTCAAAGGGTCCTTAATTGGTTTTTGAATTATATAACTCTGAGACTCCTTTTGATGTTAAATCAGCCATTTAGAATTCCATATTTGACCTACTGAACATATTTCTGGCCAAAGAGTCCTCAATCTTGAAGTTTCTATACACACTGAAAGACTCCTACTGATGCTTCATAAGTCCAATAGATATACATATCAGGCCATTGAACTTATTTCTGGTCAAAGGGTCCTAATTGGTTTTAAACTATATAAACTTAGAGAATCCTGATGTTAAATCAGCCATTTAGAATTCCATATTTGACCTACTGAACATATTTTTGGCCAAAGAGTCCTCATCTTGATTTTTCTATACATATTCATTGACTCATTCTGATGCTTCATAAGCCAGATATGGCCATATCTGACCTATTGAACTTATTTCCGGTTAAATGATCCTAAAAAAAATATATATATATAACAATACAGAATACTTTTGATGAAAAATCTGCCAAACAGAGTATTTGAACTCTGTATACAGAGGTCACTTTTTGACTTAATGGACATATTCCTGCCCAAAGAGTTACCTGAACATTAACTTGCTATTCATAAAGATTGACTTGTTGTGATGTTATATTAGCCATACAGAAGTCCATATTTGACCCAAGGAAAATATTTCTGGCCAAAAAATCCTCAATCTTGAACTTTCCATACATTCTCATTGACAACTTCTGATGCTTCATTAGCCATATTTAAGTCCATTTAGATGTCCATATCTTGACGGATTGAACTTATTTCTGATCAAAGGGTCCTTAATTGGTTTTTGAATTATATAAACTTAGAGACTCCTTTCGATGTTAAATCAGCCATTTAGAATTCCATATTTGACCTACTGAACATATTTCTGGCCAAAGAGTCCTCAATCTTGAAGTTTCTATACACACTGAAAGACTCCTACTGATGCTTCATAAGTCCAATAGATATACATATCAGGCCATTGAACATATTTCTAGTCAAAGGGTCCTAATTGGTTTTAAACTATATAAACTTAGAGACTCCTGATGTTAAATCAGCCATTCAGAATTCCATATTTGACCTACTGAACATATTTTTGGCCAAAGAGTCCTCATCTTGATTTTTCTATACATACTCATTGACTCATTCTGATGCTCCATAAGCCATATATGGCCATATCTGACCTATTGAACTTATTTCCGGTTAAAGGGTCCTAAAAAAAAAAAAAAAAAAAAATAGACTACTTTTGATAAAAAATCTGCCATACAGAGTCTTTGAATTCTGTATACAGAGGTCACTTTTTGACTTAATGGTCATATTCCTGGCCAAAGAGTACCTGAACATTAACTTGCTATTCGTAAAGATTGACTTGTTGTGATGTTATATTAGCCATACAGAAGTCCATATTTGACCCAAGGAAAATATTTCTGGCCAAAAAATCCTCAATCTTGAACTTTCCATACAAAACATGGACAACTTCTGATGCTTCATTAGCCATATTTAAGTCCATTTAGAAGTCCATATCTTGACGGATTTAACTTATTTCTGGTCAAAGGGTCCTAATTGGTTTTAAACTATATAAACTTAGAGACTCCTGATGTTAAATCAGCCATTTAGAATTCCATATTTGACCTACTGAACATATTTTTGGCCAAAGAGTCCTCATCTTGATTTTCTATACATACTCATTGACTCATTCTGATGCTTCATAAGCCATATATGGCCATATCTGACCTATTGAACTTATTTCCGGTTAAAGGCTCCTAAAAAAAAAATAAAAAAAAATAAAAAAAAAAATAGACTACTTTTGATAAAAAATCTGCCATACAGAGTCTTTGAATTCTGTATACAGAGGTCACTTTTTGACTTAATGGTCATATTCCTGGCCAAAGAGTACCTGAACATTAACTTGCTATTCGTAAAGATTGACTTGTTGTGATGTTATATTAGCCATACAGAAGTCCATATTTGACCCAAGGAAAATATTTCTGGCCAAAAAATCCTCAACCTTGAACTTTCCATACAAAACATGGACAACTTCTGATGCTTCATTAGCCATATTTAAGTCCATTTAGAAGTCCATATCTTGACGGATTTAACTTATTTCTGGTCAAAGGGTCCTAATTGGTTTTAAACTATATAAACTTAGAGACTCCTGATGTTAAATCAGCCATTTAGAATTCCATATTTGACCTACTGAACATATTTTTGGCCAAAGAGTCCTCATCTTGATTTTCTATACATACTCATTGACTCATTCTGATGCTCCATAAGCCATATATGGCCATATCTGACCTATTGAACTTATTTCCGGTTAAAGGGTCCTCAAAAAAAAAAAAAATAGACTACTTTTGATAAAAAATCTGCCATACAGAGTCTTTGAATTCTGTATACAGAGGTCACTTTTTGACTTAATGGTCATATTCCTGGCCTAAGAGTACCTGAACATTAACTTGCTATTCGTAAAGATTGACTTGTTGTGATGTTATATTAGCCATACAGAAGTCCATATTTGACCCAAGGAAAATATTTCTGGCCAAAAAATCCTCAATCTTGAACTTTCCATACAAAACGTGGACAACTTCTGATGCTTCATTAGCCATATTTAAGTCCATTTAGAAGTCCATATCTTGACGGATTTAACTTATTTCTGGTCAAAGGGTCCTAATTGGTTTTAAACTATATAAACTTAGAGACTCCTGATGTTAAATCAGCCATTTAGAATTCCATATTTGACCTACTGAACATATTTTTGGCCAAAGAGTCCTCATCTTGAATTTTCTATACATACTCATTGACTCATTCTGATGCTTTATTAGCCATATATGGCCATATCTGACCTATTGAACTTATTTCCGGTTAAATGATCCTAAAAAAAAAATATATATATATAGACTACTTTTGATGAAAAATCTGCCATACAGAGTCTTTGAACTCTGTTTACAGAGGTCACTTTTTGACTTAATGGACATATTCCTGGCCAAAGAGTTACCTGAACATTAACTTGCTATTCATAAAGATTGACTTGTTGTGATGTTATATTAGCCATACAGAAGTCCATATTTGACCCAAGGAAAATATATCTGGCCAAAAACTCCTCAATCTTGAACTTTCCATACATACTCATAGACAACTTCTGATGCTTCATTAGCCATATTTAAGTCCATTTAGAAGTCCATATCTTGACGGATTGAACTTATTTCTGGTCTAAGGGTCCTTAATTGGTTTTTGAATTATATAAACTTAGAGACTCCTTTTGATGTTAAATCAGCCATTTAGAAGTCCATATTTGACCTACTGAACATATTTCTGGCCAAAGAGTCCTCAATCTTGAAGTTTCTATACACACTGAAAGACTCCTACTGATGCTTCATAAGTCCAATAGATATACATATCAGGCCATTGAACTTATTTCTGGTCAAAGGGTCCTAATTGGTTTTAAACTACATAAACTTAGAGACTCCTGATGTTAAATCAGCCATTCAGAATTCCATATTTGACCTACTGAACATATTTCTGGCCAAAGAGTCCTCAATCTTGATTTTTCTATACATACTCATTGACTCATTCTGATGCTGGCCATCAGAAGTTGCTAATGAAGCAACTTCTGATGCTTCATTAGCCATATTTAAGTCCATTTAGAAGTCCATATCTTGACGGATTTAACTTATTTCTGGTCAAAGGGTCCTAATTGGTTTTAAACTATATAAACTTAGAGACTCCTGATGTTAAATCAGCCATTTAGAATTCCATATTTGACCTACTGAACATATTTTTGGCCAAAGAGTCCTCATCTTGATTTTTCTATACATACTCATTGACTCATTCTGATGCTCCATAAGCCATATATGGCCATATCTGACCTATTGAACTTATTTCCGGTTAAAGGGTCCTAAAAAAAAAATAAAATAAAAAAATAGACTACTTTTGATAAAAAATCTGCCATACAGAGTCTTTGAATTCTGTATACAGAGGTCATTTTTTGACTTAATGGTCATATTCCTGGCCAAAGAGTACCTGAACATTAACTTGCTATTCGTAAAGATTGACTTGTTGTGATGTTATATTAGCCATACAGAAGTCCATATTTGACCCAAGGAAAATATTTCTGGCCAAAAAATCCTCAATCTTGAACTTTCCGTACATACTCATAGACAACTTCTGATGCTTCATTAGCCATATTGAAGTCCATTTAGAAGTCCATATCTTGACGGATTGAACTTATTTCTGGTCAAAGGGTCCTTAATTGGTTTTAAACTATATAAACTTAGAGACTCCTTTTGATGTTAAATCAGCCATTTAGAATTCCATATTTGACCTACTGAACATATTTCTGGCCAAAGAGTCCTCAATCTTGAAGTTTCTATACATACTGAAAGACTCCTACTGATGCTTCATAAGTCCAATAGATATACATATCAGGCCATTGAACTTATTTCTGGTCAAAGGGTCCTAATTGGTTTTAAACTATATAAACTTAGAGAATCCTGATGTTAAATCAGCCATTTAGAATTCCATATTTGACCTACTGAACATATTTTTGGCCAAAGAGTCCTCATCTTGATTTTTCTATACATATTCATTGACTCATTCTGATGCTTCATAAGCCATATATGGCCATATCTGACCTATTGAACTTATTTCCGGTTAAAGGGTACTAAAAAAAAAAAATAATAATAAAAAATATAGACTACTTTTTATGAAAAATCTGCCATACAGAGTCTTTGAACTCTGTATACAGAGGTCACTTTTTGACTTAATGGACATATTCCTGCCCAAAGAGTTACCTGAACATTAACTTGCTATTCATAAAGATTGACTTGTTGTGATGTTATATTAGCCATACAGAAGTCCATATTTGACCCAAGGAAAATATTTCTGGCCAAAAAATCCTCAATATTGAACTTTCCATTCATACTCATAGACAACTTCTGATGCTTCATTAGCCATAATTTAAGTCCATTTAGATGTCCATATCTTGACGGATTGAACTTATTTCTGGTCAAAGGGTCCTTAATTGGTTTTTGAATTATATAACTCTGAGACTCCTTTTGATGTTAAATCAGCCATTTAGAATTCCATATTTGACCTACTGAACATATTTCTGGCCAAAGAGTCCTCAATCTTGAAGTTTCTATACACACTGAAAGACTCCTACTGATGCTTCATAAGTCCAATAGATATACATATCAGGCCATTGAACTTATTTCTGGTCAAAGGGTCCTAATTGGTTTTAAACTATATAAACTTAGAGAATCCTGATGTTAAATCAGCCATTTAGAATTCCATATTTGACCTACTGAACATATTTTTGGCCAAAGAGTCCTCATCTTGATTTTTCTATACATATTCATTGACTCATTCTGATGCTTCATAAGCCAGATATGGCCATATCTGACCTATTGAACTTATTTCCGGTTAAATGATCCTAAAAAAAATATATATATATAACAATATAGAATACTTTTGATGAAAAATCTGCCAAACAGAGTATTTGAACTCTGTATACAGAGGTCACTTTTTGACTTAATGGACATATTCCTGCCCAAAGAGTTACCTGAACATTAACTTGCTATTCATAAAGATTGACTTGTTGTGATGTTATATTAGCCATACAGAAGTCCATATTTGACCCAAGGAAAATATTTCTGGCCAAAAAATCCTCAATCTTGAACTTTCCATACATTCTCATTGACAACTTCTGATGCTTCATTAGCCATATTTAAGTCCATTTAGATGTCCATATCTTGACGGATTGAACTTATTTCTGATCAAAGGGTCCTTAATTGGTTTTTGAATTATATAAACTTAGAGACTCCTTTCGATGTTAAATCAGCCATTTAGAATTCCATATTTGACCTACTGAACATATTTCTGGCCAAAGAGTCCTCAATCTTGAAGTTTCTATACACACTGAAAGACTCCTACTGATGCTTCATAAGTCCAATAGATATACATATCAGGCCATTGAACATATTTCTAGTCAAAGGGTCCTAATTGGTTTTAAACTATATAAACTTAGAGACTCCTGATGTTAAATCAGCCATTCAGAATTCCATATTTGACCTACTGAACATATTTTTGGCCAAAGAGTCCTCATCTTGATTTTTCTATACATACTCATTGACTCATTCTGATGCTCCATAAGCCATATATGGCCATATCTGACCTATTGAACTTATTTCCGGTTAAAGGGTCCTAAAAAAAAAAAAAAAAAAAAAAAAAAAAAAAAAATAGACTACTTTTGATAAAAAATCTGCCATACAGAGTCTTTGAATTCTGTATACAGAGGTCACTTTTTGACTTAATGGTCATATTCCTGGCCAAAGAGTACCTGAACATTAACTTGCTATTCGTAAAGATTGACTTGTTGTGATGTTATATTAGCCATACAGAAGTCCATATTTGACCCAAGGAAAATATTTCTGGCCAAAAAATCCTCAATCTTGAACTTTCCATACAAAACATGGACAACTTCTGATGCTTCATTAGCCATATTTAAGTCCATTTAGAAGTCCATATCTTGACGGATTTAACTTATTTCTGGTCAAAGGGTCCTAATTGGTTTTAAACTATATAAACTTAGAGACTCCTGATGTTAAATCAGCCATTTAGAATTCCATATTTGACCTACTGAACATATTTTTGGCCAAAGAGTCCTCATCTTGATTTTCTATACATATTCATTGACTCATTCTGATGCTTCATAAGCCATATATGGCCATATCTGACCTATTGAACTTATTTCCGGTTAAAGGCTCCTAAAAAAAAAATAAAAAAAAATAAAAAAAAAAATAGACTACTTTTGATAAAAAATCTGCCATACAGAGTCTTTGAATTCTGTATACAGAGGTCACTTTTTGACTTAATGGTCATATTCCTGGCCAAAGAGTACCTGAACATTAACTTGCTATTCGTAAAGATTGACTTGTTGTGATGTTATATTAGCCATACAGAAGTCCATATTTGACCCAAGGAAAATATTTCTGGCCAAAAAATCCTCAACCTTGAACTTTCCATACAAAACATGGACAACTTCTGATGCTTCATTAGCCATATTTAAGTCCATTTAGAAGTCCATATCTTGACGGATTTAACTTATTTCTGGTCAAAGGGTCCTAATTGGTTTTAAACTATATAAACTTAGAGACTCCTGATGTTAAATCAGCCATTTAGAATTCCATATTTGACCTACTGAACATATTTTTGGCCAAAGAGTCCTCATCTTGATTTTCTATACATACTCATTGACTCATTCTGATGCTCCATAAGCCATATATGGCCATATCTGACCTATTGAACTTATTTCCGGTTAAAGGGTCCTCAAAAAAAAAAAAAATAGACTACTTTTGATAAAAAATCTGCCATACAGAGTCTTTGAATTCTGTATACAGAGGTCACTTTTTGACTTAATGGTCATATTCCTGGCCTAAGAGTACCTGAACATTAACTTGCTATTCGTAAAGATTGACTTGTTGTGATGTTATATTAGCCATACAGAAGTCCATATTTGACCCAAGGAAAATATTTCTGGCCAAAAAATCCTCAATCTTGAACTTTCCATACAAAACGTGGACAACTTCTGATGCTTCATTAGCCATATTTAAGTCCATTTAGAAGTCCATATCTTGACGGATTTAACTTATTTCTGGTCAAAGGGTCCTAATTGGTTTTAAACTATATAAACTTAGAGACTCCTGATGTTAAATCAGCCATTTAGAATTCCATATTTGACCTACTGAACATATTTTTGGCCAAAGAGTCCTCATCTTGAATTTTCTATACATACTCATTGACTCATTCTGATGCTTTATTAGCCATATATGGCCATATCTGACCTATTGAACTTATTTCCGGTTAAATGATCCTAAAAAAAATATATATATATATAGACTACTTTTGATGAAAAATCTGCCATACAGAGTCTTTGAACTCTGTTTACAGAGGTCACTTTTTGACTTAATGGACATATTCCTGGCCAAAGAGTTACCTGAACATTAACTTGCTATTCATAAAGATTGACTTGTTGTGATGTTATATTAGCCATACAGAAGTCCATATTTGACCCAAGGAAAATATATCTGGCCAAAAACTCCTCAATCTTGAACTTTCCATACATACTCATAGACAACTTCTGATGCTTCATTAGCCATATTTAAGTCCATTTAGAAGTCCATATCTTGACGGATTGAACTTATTTCTGGTCTAAGGGTCCTTAATTGGTTTTTGAATTATATAAACTTAGAGACTCCTTTTGATGTTAAATCAGCCATTTAGAAGTCCATATTTGACCTACTGAACATATTTCTGGCCAAAGAGTCCTCAATCTTGAAGTTTCTATACACACTGAAAGACTCCTACTGATGCTTCATAAGTCCAATAGATATACATATCAGGCCATTGAACTTATTTCTGGTCAAAGGGTCCTAATTGGTTTTAAACTACATAAACTTAGAGACTCCTGATGTTAAATCAGCCATTCAGAATTCCATATTTGACCTACTGAACATATTTCTGGCCAAAGAGTCCTCAATCTTGATTTTTCTATACATACTCATTGACTCATTCTGATGCTGGCCATCAGAAGTTGCTAATGAAGCAACTTCTGATGCTTCATTAGCCATATTTAAGTCCATTTAGAAGTCCATATCTTGACGGATTTAACTTATTTCTGGTCAAAGGGTCCTAATTGGTTTTAAACTATATAAACTTAGAGACTCCTGATGTTAAATCAGCCATTTAGAATTCCATATTTGACCTACTGAACATATTTTTGGCCAAAGAGTCCTCATCTTGATTTTTCTATACATACTCATTGACTCATTCTGATGCTCCATAAGCCATATATGGCCATATCTGACCTATTGAACTTATTTCCGGTTAAAGGGTCCTAAAAAATTTTTTTTTTTTTTAAAAACTACTTTTGATGAAAAATCTGCCATACAGAGTCTTTGAACTCTGTATACAGAGGTCACTTTTTGAGTTAATGGACATATTCCTGGCCAAAGAGTTACCTGAACCTTAACTTGCTATTCATAAAGATTGAATTGTTGTGATGTTATATTAGCCATACAGAAGTCCATATTTGACCCAAGGAAAATATTTCTGGCCAAAAAATCCTCAATCTTGAACTTTCCATACATACTCATAGACAACTTCTGATGCTTCATTAGCCATATTTAAGTCCATTTAGAAGTCCATATCTTGACGGATTGAACTTATTTCTAGTCAAAGGGTCCTAATTGGTTTTAAACTATATAAACTCAGAGACTCCTGATGTTAAATCAGCCATTTAGAATTCCATATTTGACCTACTGAACATATTTTTGGCCAAAGAGTCCTCATCTTGATTTTTCTATACATACTCATTGACTCATTCTGATGCTTCATAAGCCATATATGGCCATATCTGACCTATTGAACTTATTTCCGGTTAAAGGGTCCTAAAAAAAAAAATAAAAAAAAAAATATAGACTACTTTTGATGAAAAATCTGCCATACAGAGTCTTTTGAACTCTGTATACAGAGGTCACTTTTTGACTTAATGGACATATTCCTGGCCAAAGAGTTACCTGAACATTAACTTGCTATTCATAAAGATTGACTTGTTGTGATGTTATATTAGCCATACAGAAGTCCATATTTGACCCAAGGAAAATATTTCTGGCCAAAAAATCCTCAATCTTGAACTTTCCATACATACTCATAGACAATTTCTGATGCTTCATTAGCCATATTGAAGTCCATTTAGAAATCTATATCTTGACGGATTGAACTTATTTCTGGTCAAAGGGTCCTTAATTGGTTTTTGAATTATATAAACTTAGAGACTCCTTTTGATGTTAAATCAGCCATTCAGAATTCCATATTTGACCTACTGAACATATTTTTGGCCAAAGAGTCCTCATCTTGATTTTTCTATACATACTCATTGACTCATTCTGATGCTCCATAAGCCATATATGGCCATATCTGACCTATTGAACTTATTTCCGGTTAAAGGGTCCTAAAAAAAAAAAAAAAAAAAAAAAAAAATAGACTACTTTTGATAAAAAATCTGCCATACAGAGTCTTTGAATTCTGTATACAGAGGTCATTTTTTGACTTAATGGTCATATTCCTGGCCAAAGAGTACCTGAACATTAACTTGCTATTCGTAAAGATTGACTTGTTGTGATGTTATATTAGCCATACAGAAGTCCATATTTGACCCAAGGAAAATATTTCTGGCCAAAAAATCCTCAATCTTGAACTTTCCGTACATACTCATAGACAACTTCTGATGCTTCATTAGCCATATTGAAGTCCATTTAGAAGTCCATATCTTGACGGATTGAACTTATTTCTGGTCAAAGGGTCCTTAATTGGTTTTAAACTATATAAACTTAGAGACTCCTTTTGATGTTAAATCAGCCATTTAGAATTCCATATTTGACCTACTGAACATATTTCTGGCCAAAGAGTCCTCAATCTTGAAGTTTCTATACATACTGAAAGACTCCTACTGATGCTTCATAAGTCCAATAGATATACATATCAGGCCATTGAACTTATTTCTGGTCAAAGGGTCCTAATTGGTTTTAAACTATATAAACTTAGAGAATCCTGATGTTAAATCAGCCATTTAGAATTCCATATTTGACCTACTGAACATATTTTTGGCCAAAGAGTCCTCATCTTGATTTTTCTATACATATTCATTGACTCATTCTGATGCTTCATAAGCCATATATGGCCATATCTGACCTATTGAACTTATTTCCGGTTAAATGGTCCTAAAAAAAAATAATAATAATAAAAAATATAGACTACTTTTGATGAAAAATCTGCCATACAGAGTCTTTGAACTCTGTATACAGAGGTCACTTTTTGACTTAATGGACATATTCCTGCCCAAAGAGTTACCTGAACATTAACTTGCTATTCATAAAGATTGACTTGTTGTGATGTTATATTAGCCATACAGAAGTCCATATTTGACCCAAGGAAAATATTTCTGGCCAAAAAATCCTCAATATTGAACTTTCCATTCATACTCATAGACAACTTCTGATGCTTCATTAGCCATAATTTAAGTCCATTTAGATGTCCATATCTTGACGGATTGAACTTATTTCTGGTCAAAGGGTCCTTAATTGGTTTTTGAATTATATAACTCTGAGACTCCTTTTGATGTTAAATCAGCCATTTAGAATTCCATATTTGACCTACTGAACATATTTCTGGCCAAAGAGTCCTCAATCTTGAAGTTTCTATACACACTGAAAGACTCCTACTGATGCTTCATAAGTCCAATAGATATACATATCAGGCCATTGAACTTATTTCTGGTCAAAGGGTCCTAATTGGTTTTAAACTATATAAACTTAGAGAATCCTGATGTTAAATCAGCCATTTAGAATTCCATATTTGACCTACTGAACATATTTTTGGCCAAAGAGTCCTCATCTTGATTTTTCTATACATATTCATTGACTCATTCTGATGCTTCATAAGCCAGATATGGCCATATCTGACCTATTGAACTTATTTCCGGTTAAAGGGTCCTAAAAAAAAAAAAAAAAAAAAAAAAAATAGACTACTTTTGATAAAAAATCTGCCATACAGAGTCTTTGAATTCTGTATACAGAGGTCACTTTTTGACTTAATGGTCATATTCCTGGCCAAAGAGTACCTGAACATTAACTTGCTATTCGTAAAGATTGACTTGTTGTGATGTTATATTAGCCATACAGAAGTCCTTATTTGACCCAAGGAAAATATTTCTGGCCAAAAAATCCTCAATCTTGAACTTTCCATACAAAACATGGACAACTTCTGATGCTTCATTAGCCATATTTAAGTCCATTTAGAAGTCCATATCTTGACGGATTTAACTTATTTCTGGTCAAAGGGTCCTAATTGGTTTTAAACTATATAAACTTAGAGACTCCTGATGTTAAATCAGCCATTTAGAATTCCATATTTGACCTACTGAACATATTTTTGGCCAAAGAGTCCTCATCTTGATTTTTCTATACATACTCATTGACTCATTCTGATGCTTCATAAGCCATATATGGCCATATCTGACCTATTGAACTTATTTCCGGTTAAAGGGTCCTAAAAAAAAAAAAAAAAAATATAGACTACTTTTGATGAAAAATCAGCCATTCAGAATTCCATATTTTACCTACTGAACATATTTTTGGCCAAAGAGTCCTCATCTTGATTTTCTATACATACTCATTGACTCATTCTGATGCTTCATAAGCCATATATGGCCATATCTGACCTATTGAACTTATTTCCGGTTAAATGGTCCTAAAACAAAAAATAACAATAAAAAATATAGACTACTTTTGATGAAAAATCTGCCATACAGAGTCTTTGAACTCTGTATACAGAGGTCACTTTTTGACTTAATGGACATATTCCTGGCCAAAGAGTTACCTGAACATTAACTTGCTATTCATAAAGATTGACTTTTTGTGATGTTATATTAGCCATACAGAAGTCCATATTTGACCCAAGGAAAATATTTCTGGCCAAAAAATCCTCAATCTTGAACTTTCCATACATACTCATAGACAACTTCTGATGCTTAATTAGCCATATTGAAGTCCATTTAGAAGTCCATATCTTGACGGATTTAACTTATTTCTGGTCAAAGGGTCCTTAATTGGTTTTAAACTATATAAACTTAGAGACTCCTGATGTTAAATCAGCCATTTAGAATTCCATATTTGACCTACTGAACATATTTCTGGCCAAAGAGTCCTCAATCTTGAAGTTTCGATACATAATGAAAGAATCCTACTTAAGCTTCATAAGTCCAATAGATATAGATATCAGGCCATTGAACTTATTTCTGGTCAAAGGGTCCTAATTGGTTTTAAACTACATAAACTTAGAGACTCCTGATGTTAAATCAGCCATTCAGAATTCCATATTTGACCTACTGAACATATTTCTGGCCAAAGAGTCCTCAATCTTGATTTTTCTATACATACTCATTGACTCATTCTGATGCTGGCCATCAGAAGTTGCTAATGAAGCAACTTCTGATGCTTCATTAGCCATATTTAAGTCCATTTAGAAGTCCATATCTTGACGGATTTAACTTATTTCTGGTCAAAGGGTCCTAATTGGTTTTAAACTATATAAACTTAGAGACTCCTGATGTTAAATCAGCCATTTAGAATTCCATATTTGACCTACTGAACATATTTTTGGCCAAAGAGTCCTCATCTTGATTTTTCTATACATACTCATTGACTCATTCTGATGCTCCATAAGCCATATATGGCCATATCTGACCTATTGAACTTATTTCCGGTTAAAGGGTCCTCAAAAAAAAAAAAAAAAAAAAAAAAAAATAGACTACTTTTGATAAAAAATCTGCCATACAGAGTCTTTGAATTCTGTATACAGAGGTCACTTTTTGACTTAATGGTCATATTCCTGGCCAAAGAGTACCTGAACATTAACTTGCTATTCGTAAAGATTGACTTGTTGTGATGTTATATTAGCCATGCAGAAGTCCATATTTGACCCAAGGAAAATATTTCTGGCCAAAAAATCCTCAATCTTGAACTTTCCATACAAAACATGGACAACTTCTGATGCTTCATTAGCCATATTTAAGTCCATTTAGAAGTCCATATCTTGACGGATTTAACTTATTTATGGTCAAAGGGTCCTAATTGGTTTTAAACTATATAAACTTAGAGACTCCTGATGTTAAATCAGCCATTTAGAATTCCATATTTGACCTACTGAACATATTTCTGGCCAAAGAGTCCTCATCTTGAATTTTCTATACATACTCATTGACTCATTCTGATGCTTTATAAGCCATATATGGCCATATCTGACCTATTGAACTTATTTCCGGTTAAATGATCCTAAAAAAAATATATATATATATATAGACTACTTTTGATGAAAAATCTGCCATACAGAGTCTTTGAACTCTGTTTACAGAGGTCACTTTTTGACTTAATGGACATATTCCTGGCCAAAGAGTTACCTGAACATTAACTTGCTATTCATAAAGATTGACTTGTTGTGATGTTATATTAGCCATACAGAAGTCCATATTTGACCCAAGGAAAATATATCTGGCCAAAAAATCCTCAATCTTGAACTTTCCATACATACTCATAGACAACTTCTGATGCTTCATTAGCCATATTTAAGTCCATTTAGAAGTCCATATCTTGACGGATTGAACTTATTTCTGGTCTAAGGGTCCTTAATTGGTTTTTGAATTATATAAACTTAGAGACTCCTTTTGATGTTAAATCAGCCATTTAGAAGTCCATATTTGACCTACTGAACATATTTCTGGCCAAAGAGTCCTCAATCTTGAAGTTTCTATACACACTGAAAGACTCCTACTGATGCTTCATAAGTCCAATAGATATACATATCAGGCCATTGAACGTATTTCTAGTCAAAGGGTCCTAATTGGTTTTAAACTATATAAACTTAGAGACTCCTGATGTTAAATCAGCCATTCAGAATTCCATATTTGACCTACTGAACATATTTTTGGCCAAAGAGTCCTCATCTTGATTTTTCTATACATACTCATTGACTCATTCTGATGCTCCATAAGCCATATATGGCCATATCTGACCTATTGAACTTATTTCCGGTTAAAGGGTCCTAAAAAATAAATAAATAAAAAATAGACTACTTTTGATAAAAAAATCTGCCATACAGAGTCTTTGAATTCTGTACACAGAGGTCACTTTTTAACTTAATGGTCATATTCCTGGCCAAAGAGTACCTGAACATTAACTTGCTATTCGTAAAGATTGACTTGTTGTGATGTTATATTAGCCATACAGAAGTCCATATTTGACCCAAGGAAAATATTTCTGGCCAAAAAATCCTCAATCTTGAACTTTCCATACATACTCATAGACAAGTTCTGATGCTTCATTAGCCATATTGAAGTCCATTTAGAAGTCCATATCTTGAGGGAATAAACTTATTTCTGGTCAAAGGGTCCTAATTGGTTTTAAACTATATAAACTTAGAGACTCCTGATGTTAAATCAGCCATTCAGAATTCCATATTTGACCTACTGAACATATTTTTGGCCAAAGAGTCCTCATCTTGATTTTTCTATACATACTCATTGACTCATTCTGATGCTTCATAAGCCATATATGGCCATATCTGACCTATTGAACTTATTTCCGGTTAAATGGTCCTAAAAAAAAATAAAAAATAAAATATAGACTACTTTTGATGATAAATCTGCCATACAGAGTCTTTGAACTCTGTATACAGAGGTCACTTTTTGACTTAATGGACATATTCCTGGCCAAAGAGTTACCTGAACATTAACTTGCTATTCATAAAGATTGACTTGTTGTGATGTTATATTAGCCATACAGAAGTCCATATTTGACCCAAGGAAAATATTTCTGGCCAAAAAATCGTCAATCTTGAACTTTCCATACATACTCATAGACAACTTCTGATGCTTCATTAGCCATATTTAAGTCCATTTAGAAGTCCATATCTTGACGGATTGAACTTATTTCTGGTCAAAGGGCCCTAATTGGTTTTAAACTATATAAACTTAGAGACTACTGATGTTAAATCAGCCATTTAGAATTCCATATTTGACCTGAACATATTTTTGGCCAAAGAGTCCTCATCTTGATTTTTCTATACATACTCATTGACTCATTCTGATGCTCCATAAGCCATATATGGCCATATCTGACCTATTGAACTTATTTCCGGTTAAAGGGTCCTAAAAAATAAATAAATAAAAAATAGACTACTTTTGATAAAAAAATCTGCCATACAGAGTCTTTGAATTCTGTACACAGAGGTCACTTTTTAACTTAATGGTCATATTCCTGGCCAAAGAGTACCTGAACATTAACTTGCTATTCGTAAAGATTGACTTGTTGTGATGTTATATTAGCCATACAGAAGTCCATATTTGACCCAAGGAAAATATTTCTGGCCAAAAAATCCTCAATCTTGAACTTTCCATACATACTCATAGACAAGTTCTGATGCTTCATTAGCCATATTGAAGTCCATTTAGAAGTCCATATCTTGACGGAATAAACTTATTTCTGGTCAAAGGGTCCTAATTGGTTTTAAACTATATAAACTTAGAGACTCCTGATGTTAAATCAGCCATTCAGAATTCCATATTTGACCTACTGAACATATTTTTGGCCAAAGAGTCCTCATCTTGATTTTTCTATACATACTCATTGACTCATTCTGATGCTTCATAAGCCATATATGGCCATATCTGACCTATTGAACTTATTTCCGGTTAAAGGGTCCTAAAAAAAACAAAAAAACATATAGACTACTTTTGATGAAAAATCTGCCATACAGAGTCTTTGAACTCTGTATGCAGAGGTCACTTTTTGACTTAATGGACATATTCCTGGCCAAAGAGTTACCTGAACATTAACTTGCTATTCATAAAGATGGACTTGTTGTGATGTTATATTAGCCATACAGAAGTCCATATTTGACCCAAGGAAAATATTTCTGGCCAAAAAATCCTCAATCTTGAACTTTCCATACATACTCATAGACAACTTCTGATGCTTCATTAGACATATTTAAGTCCATTTAGAAGTCCATATCTTGACGGATTTAACTTATTTCTGGTCAAAGGGTCCTAATTGGTTTTAAACTATATAAACTTAGAGACTACTGATGTTAAATCAGCCATTTAGAATTCCATATTTGACCTACTGAACATATTTTTGGCCAAAGAGTCCTCATCTTGATTTTTCTATACATACTCATTGACTCATTCTGATGCTTTATAAGCCATATATGGCCATATCTGACCTAATGAACTTATTTCCGGTTAAATGATCCTAAAAAAAAAAAAAAAAAAAATAGACTACTTTTGATGAAAAATCTGCCATACAGAGTCTTTGAACTCTGTATACAGAGGTCACTTTTTGACTTAATGGACATATTTCTGGCCAAAGAGTTACCTGAACATTAACTTGCTATTCATAAAGATTGACTTGTTGTGATGTTATATTAGCCATACAGAAGTCCATATTTGACCCAAGGAAAATATTTCTGGCCAAAAAATCGTCAATCTTGAACTTTCCATACATACTCATAGACAACTTCTGATGCTTCATTAGCCATATTTAAGTCCATTTAGAAGTCCATATCTTGACGGATTGAACTTATTTCTGGTCAAAGGGTCCTAATTGGTTTTAAACTATATAAACTTAGAGACTCCTTTTGATGTTAAATCAGCCATTTATAATTCCATATTTGACCTGAACATATTTTTGGCCAAAGAGTCCTCATCTTGATTTTTCTATACAAACTCATTGACTCATTCTGATGCTTCATAACCCATATATGGCCATATCTGACCTATTGAACTTATTTCCGGTTAAAGGGTCCTAAAAAAAAAAATAATAAAAAAAAACTACTTTTGATGAAAAATCTGCCATACAGAGTCTTTGAACTCTGTATACAGAGGTTACTTTTTGAGTTAATGGACATATTCCTGGCCAAAGAGTTACCTGAACATTAACTTGCTATTCATAAAGATTGACTTGTTGTGATGTTATATTACCCATACAGAAGTCCATATTTGACCCAAGGAAAGTATTTCTGGCCAAAAAATCCTCAATCTTAAACTTTCCATACATACTCATAGACAACTTCTGATGCTTCATTAGCCATATTTAAGTCCATTTAGAAGTCCATATCTTGACGGATTGAACTTATTTCTGGTCAAAGGGTCCTAATTGGTTTTAAACTATATAAACTTAGAGACTACTGATGTTAAATCAGCCATTTAGAATTCCATATTTGACCTACTGAACATATTTTTGGCCAAAGAGTCCTCATCTTGATTTTTCTATACATACTCATTGACTCATTCTGATGCTTTATACACTGTAAAAAATGTGGCTGCGATTAGTTAAAATTTGTTGAGATAACTTAAATATCCAACTTAACCAAAATAAACTAAAGTTAACTAAACTTAATATTTTAAGTCAAGCTTGAACACATACTTTTTAAAGTTGAAACAATGTTGGATTCTAAGTTGTGCTAAATAATCGCAGCAATTTTTTTTACAGTGTAAGCCATATATGGCCATATCTGACCTATTGAACTTATTTCCGGTTAAATGATCCTAAAAAAAAAATAAAAAAAATATAGACTACTTTTGATGAAAAATCTGCCATACAAAGTCTTTGAACTCTGTATACAGAGGTCACTTTTTGACTTAATGGACATATGGCCAAAGAGTTACCTGAACATTAACTTGCTATTCATAAAGATTGACTTGTTGTGATGTTATATTAGCCATACAGAAGTCCATATTTGACCCAAGGAAAATATTTCTGGCCAAAAAATCGTCAATCTTGAACTTTCCATACATACTCATAGACAACTTCTGATGCTTCATTAGCCATATTTAAGTCCATTTAGAAGTCCATATCTTGACGGATTGAACTTATTTCTGGTCAAAGGGTCCTTAATTGGTTTTAAACTATATAAACTTAGAGACTCCTGATGTTAAATCAGCCATTCAGAATTCCAAATTTGACCTACTGAACATATTTTTGGCCAAAGAGTCCTCATCTTGATTTTTCTATACATACTCATTGACTCATTCTGATGCTCCATAAGCCATATATGGCCATATCTGACCTATTGAACTTATTTCCGGTTAAAGGTTCCTAAAAAAAATAAAAAATAAAAATAGACTACTTTTGATAAAAAAATCTGCCATACAGAGTCTTTGAATTCTGTATACAGAGGTCACTTTTTGACTTAATGGTCATATTCCTGGCCAAAGAGTACCTGAACATTAACTTGCTATTCGTAAAGATTGACTTATTGTGATGTTATATTAGCCATACAGAAGTCCATATTTGACCCAAGGAAAATATTTCTGGCCAAAAAATCCTCAATCTTTAACTTTCCATACATACTCATAGACAACTTCTGATGCTTCATTAGCCTTATTTAAGTCCATTTAGAAGTCCATATCTTGACGGATTGAACTTATTTCTGGTCAAAGGGTCCTAATTGGTTTTAAACTATATAAACTTAGAGACTCCTGATGTTAAATCAGCCATTTAGAATTCCATATTTGACCTACTGAACATATTTTTGGCCAAAGAGTCCTCATCTTGATTTTTCTATACATACTCATTGACTCATTCTGATGCTTCATAAGCCAGATATGGCCATATCTGACCTATTGAACTCATTTCCGGTTAAAGGGTCCTAAAAATATATATATATATATATATATAGACTACTTTTGATGAAAAATCTGCCATACAGAGTCTTTGAACTCTGTATACAGAGGTCACTTTTTGACTTAATGGACATATTCCTGGCCAAAGAGTTACCTGAACATTAACTTGCCATTCATAAAGATTGACTTGTTGTGATGTTATATTAGCCATACAGAAGTCCATATTTGACCCAAGGAAAATATTTCTGGCCAAAAAATCCTCAATCTTGAACTTTCCATACATACTCATAGACAACTTCTGATGCTTCATTAGCCATATTGAAGTCCATTTAGAAGTCCATATCTTGACGGATTGAAAAATCATCTTGATTTGATGAAAAATCTGCCATACAGAGTCTTTGAACTCTGTATACAGAGGTCACTTTTTGACTTAATGGACATATTCCTGGCCAAAGAGTACCTGAACATTAACTTGCTATTCATAAAGATTGACTTGTTGTAATGTTATATTAGCCATAAAGAAGTCCATATTTGACCCAAGGAAAATATTTCTGGCCAAAAAATCCTCAATCTTGAACTTTTTCATACATAGGCCTACTCATAGACAACTTCTGATGCTTCATTAGCCATATTGAAGTCCATTTAGAAGTCCATATCTTGACGGATTGAACTTATTTCAGGTCAAAGGGTCCTAATTGTTTTTAAACTATATAAACTTAGAGACTCCTGATGTTAAATCAGCCATTCAGAATTCCATATTTGACCTACTGAACATATTTTTGGCCAAAGAGTCCTCATCTTGATTTTTCTATACATACTCATTGACTCATTCTGATGCTTCATAAGCCAGATATGGCCATATCTGACCTATTGAACTCATTTCCGGTTAAAGGGTCCTAAAAAAAAAATATATATATATATATAGACTACTTTTGATGAAAAATCTGCCATTCAGAGTCTTTGAACTCTGTATACAGAGGTCACTTTTTGACTTAATGGACATATTCCTGGCCAAAGAGTTACCTGAACATTAACTTGCCATTCATAAAGATTGACTTGTTGTGATGTTATATTAGCCATACAGAAGTCCATATTTGACCCAAGGAAAATATTTCTGGCCAAAAAATCCTCAATCTTGAACTTTCCATACATACTCATAGACAACTTCTGATGCTTCATTAGCCATATTGAAGTCCATTTAGAAGTCCATATCTTGACGGATTGAAAAATCATCTTGATTTGATGAAAAATCTGCCATACAGTGTCTTTGAACTCTGTATACAGAGGTCACTTTTTGACTTAATGGACATATTCCTGGCTATAGAGTACCTGGACATTAACTTGCTATTCATAAAGATTGACTTGTTGTGATGTTATATTAGCCATACAGAAGTCCATATTTAACCCAAGGAAAATATTTCTGGCCATATAATCCTCAATCTTGAACTTTCCATACATACTTCATAGACAACTTCTGATGCTTCATTAGCCATATTGAAGTCCATTTAGATGTCCATATCTTGACGGATTGAACTTATTTCTGGTCAAAGGGTCCTTAATTGGTTTTAAACTATATAAACTTAGAGACTCCTTTTTATGTTAAATCAGCCATTTAGAATTCCATATTTGACCTACTGAACATATTTTTGGCCAAAGAGTCCTCAATCTTGAAGTTTCTATACATACTGAAAGAATCCTACTGATGCTTCATAAGTCCAATAGATACATATCAGGGCATTGAACTTATTTCTGGTCAAAGGGTCCTAATTGGTTTTAAACTAAATAAACTTAGAGATGTAATGGAAATTTTACTTTTAGATGGGTACAACTTTTATTAACGATGAAGATTAATTTTTACTCATAAGCATTTAAAGGAATTTAATCAAAAGCACATTATTAAAGATATAAAACTAAGTTTTTTATAAATGTATAAGTTAGAATAGGCTTGCAAGAACAATATGTTCTAAGAAGAACTAAGTAGCAAAAGACTATGTGTACTCCAAGTGACCTTTTGTACTCCAAAGTGTGAAGAATATATGTTTGTGTAGTTTTGTTCGAACTAAAGATAGGCAATAGGTGTGAAAAAAGAGCAGTGGCTGAGAGCGGGGGGTTTTTGTGCAGGCAGGGCATTGTTCTGACCAGATAGAATTTATGTTAGACGAGATCTTGAACACAGACGTATACAGACGTTTCCTTTTAAGGTAAACAAGACAAATCTTTTGACAGATGCAGCCCACTCAGGATATGTTGGGGGTATATAATCTTGACAAAGGGGACTGGCCTTTGCCTTCTCATGTCAGATGCTCTCTGCGTGAGAATGCCATGGACCTTCTCATATCAGACGCTGTCTGTGTGGGAACGTCTTATTTCATGCATGAAATAAAATACTTTGTTTAATCTTTTGAGAATCGACTTTGTCTCCTTCATCCAGGTTTTATTATTGATAATTTCCACAACAAATGGCGATGAGGATGTGATTGCAAAACCGATGATCGTCGTGAGGGGAACAGTTGACTGGCCATCCCGAGAGAACACTCTACGGCTCAAAATCCTCATACTTGAGGAAAGAGAATTGTTCAACTCCTCACGACGACCTAGGTGGACGCAATGCCAAGATTAAAGAACTCACAGACAGTGAGACTCACAAGACGGTGAGAGAAAATTATTCACATAGTAGATAAGGAAATGATTTGCGTATTGAATATTTTTCCTAAAAGGGTCAGGGTTTTGGAATAAGCGTTACCAAACAGGGTTTGAGAATAAGCCTGAAAGTAAGTTCTCAAATGCCATGTGTTAATTCTTCTCTAAAAGGGCCAGAGTTGAGAATAGGTCTGATAGAAAATTTCTCAACACCAGACAAGGTGCTTGTTTGAAATAAGTCTGATAGTAATTTTCGAACATTGGAAGAGGCACTTGTTTGGGAAAGACCTGCATCGACGGAGGCAGGCAGTTTTGAAAGTCCTATATTGACGGATGTAGGCAGGTCGTGGTGGCCACGCTGAGAGGAGAATTAACACAGTAAATATAGTGCGTGGTGACAACGCGGGGGAAGATATTTAAATACGCAAATATAAATACTGTTGATTAAGAAGAAGGAAAGAGGAAAATTTATAGGTAAATATAAAGTAATAAAATAATAAATAAAAATACGCAAATATGGATTAATAAAATTAATTAATATAGGGAAATTGAACAAACAAAATTGTCTAAGTAAAAATGGGTAACGGAAATTCAAAAAAGAAGGATGGAGAACAGGTTGATTTCTCGAAGGGTTCATACAAAATAATGGACAAAGCAATAGGAATTTGGTATCATGAATATGTGCCGTATTTAAAAGAGCAATATGGGTTCAATGGGGGTTTAAGCGTGTCACATTTGACAAAAACAAAAGCAAAATTGGTCTACTCACGTTGTCAAGAGGAAAGACAAGACACATAGAGAAACGCATTATGCAATCTTAAAAATGACGTATCTTTGAAAAATGACGTCTGACATTGTTTCTTCTTCTCCCTATTATGGCATTGTTTTTTTTGTTTGTTTTTGTTTTGTGAGAATAAGATAGGAGGACAGGATGTATCCGGCTCATCTTCCACCTCCTCGCAATCCTAACCAGATTCCAGCCGAGGCAGAAGGACGGGGTCACGCAGTTCCTAACGCACCACACGAACAACCACCACCGCTCTGCAGCCCAACAGAAAATGAAAGTAAAGACTTTGTTCTTGGATGGATTGGACAGTGACATTTCAAAAGCAATTCAAAAGAGCTGTGTCGGATGGCAACTGGCCTCCACAGTAGAAATGAGACGACACGCAAGACATCATGAAAGCGCAGCGAAAAATCAATGCAGCCAAGCAAGACAAAGACCCCATGTTGGCCCTGGTGACAATGCAAGGTGTGTATATGGGCAACAACAACTCCAACCATCACCAACAGAACCAGAGAGGCAATGGCAGAGGAAGAGGCAGAGGACGTGGTCGTGGAAAAGGACGAAACTGTCAACAACAACGCCAAGAGCCCTATGATCCAGACAAATGTTTTGATTGTGGACGAAAAGGACATTGGTGCGATGACTGCCCATTCGGCAGCGGTGGGGATCAGGCGGATTGAAAGGAGGAGGAGGGGGTGAGCGACGGGGTTCCTGTCTCTCCAGCAGATGAGTATAGTCTACCTTTATTTTCTGATTCTGCTCTATGCAATGAAGACTTGCTTGCTAGTGTTTTCTATAAGACTCATATTTCTTTACCCTTGATAGAAATGACTGTTAATGACGTATCTTTATAATTTCTGCTTGACACGGGAGCTTCCAATTTTGTAATTAAAGCCACAGAGATTGAAAAACCAGTTCCACTATCTGGGAAGACGACTTCTTCCAGAAGTGCAACTGGTCATGTGGTCATAGAACAATATTCGAAAACACTTGAGTGTTCAATTTAAGGGGAAAAAATAAAATAATAATGTGCATTGTTTTTTAAATTACTAAGTGTAGCCTGTGGGTTTGAGGCATTCGATGTTGCTCTCTCTCATTTCCCTCCGTCACCGCTTCTGATCGCTTTTCACTCCTTCTCGTTAGCTAATGTGGGTGGGAGTGGTTGGAAATTGAGAGCAGGCAGGTATATAGGCACCTGGGGTCCTCATGCCGGTAGGGAAACACTGTAGCTAGCTGCTAACGCGTTGGAGTGCAGCAGTGTTCTGGGGTGCTGTTTGTAGTTAAGGTATGTCCAACTTATTTATGTTGTATGTCAATAATTATTCTTTTGGTTCAGTGCACTAAGCGAGATCTTATCTTTATGGGTTAAGGTGTTGCAGAGTGTTTGCCAATGGCGCTACTGATTGTATGTGTGCACGCTTCCGAAACAACATGTTTGGAATGCCTAAACTGATGAACACAGAGAAGGTACGCTGTTATTTTAGCTGGGCATTAGCGCATCCCTCCTGCTTATGGTGTTGGTTGTAATGGGGCTCCGTTGTTATGCTCGGCAGCGTTCCGTGAGATTGTGAAGCGGCGAAACACTGTCTACTCACCCAATCGCTAGACTGCAGACAGGTATGTTATGGCTACGATTATTATGTGTTTGGTAAGACGTGTAATACAGTTATGTGCTTCATGGTCTTTGCTGAAAGGGGTAATGGCGGAGGACTTGTCTCTCAGTAATTTTATCAGGGTGTGTGTGTTGACCAATTATATGTAAATGTATTGACTGATTATGAATTTTAGGTGCATAGAACACTCAACTCCGTCTTTTGTTTGTTTTTTATAGAGGCTGCAGCAATCCGATTGTCGGCTGCTGTTCTCTTGAATGTTTAAATGTGTATGAATGTGCAGGTGCTGCTTTTCTTAGACATGTTTTTGGTTTGTTTCTTTTTTTCTTTTTCTTTCTTTTCCCGCTAACCGGTGGGGTGTAAGATATTTGTGTTAGTAAACCAATTGTGACCACCGGCTAGCGGTTTCTTCTTTTTTGTTGTTTGTTTCTCCCTCTTCCCAAATAATAGTCTTGGAGTGTGTCGGGCCCATCGAATAGACTAGCTTATCGGGTTCTAGCCTGGTTCCCTTAGTATTTCACCCATTTGGACTGAGTTGTGCAGTGTAGTGCTGTGATGTGTGCATCAAAGAACATGGTTGCCGTGGTTATGTGGACTGAGTCTGTAGTGTTTGTTCTACCATAAAAGTGGTGTGCTTTAGCTCACGTGTGGCGTTAACCTAGGCCCGGTCTAGCTGGTAATCTGGTGGCCCACCCTCCTATGAATTATCCCTATGTCAAATTGTTTATGTGTTATTTATTGACAACCAAAAGCGACTCAATTTTAACAAAAAGATAAAATAAAGATATATTTTTACTTTGCTAAGCCAAGCCTGTGCGTGTTTTCTTTTGTACAGAGTCCCCTTGCTCTTAACGGTTTTATTCAAGGGGTGGCGTAGTTAGCACTGCCATAGCCCTACGGGGGGGCTACATTTTGGCGTAGTCGGCAGGGTCGCATTTGTGTCGCTAGGTTAGTCTATTTAAGCAGCACCTGTGTGTGTGTGTGTGTGTGTGTGTGAGTGAGTACGCAGGCGTGTATAGAGAACAGCAGCTGGCAACAATATGAGTGACGGAGAGGAGTCCGCAGGGGAGTTGCAGCAGCTACGACAACGTTTGGTGCAGCTCCAGGCTGAAAATGAGAGACTTTCGGGGGGCGGGACAGCGGGCAATGCTAGTAGCAGTGCTACTAGTTAGTACCCAACCGATTCGACGGGAGCAAGCGCTCTTTATACCCCGAGAGCGGCGGTGCCCGAAGTTTTCTGGCTCTGCAACTGCAGGGTCTTTGTCGGTCGAAGAATGGATTGAGGAGGCGAAAAGTTGTATTCGGGCAACGCACATGTCTAATTTTGACAAGGCATTGTTTTTGTTTGATCATTTAGAGGGCGAAGCCCGAAATGAGGTTAAGTACCGTCCTGCAGTCACACGTGAAAACCCTGAGTCGATTATTGAAGTCTTAAGGGAAGTATATGGGTGTGCTAAATCGTATGTTTACTGGCAACAGCGTTTCTTTAATAGAAAGCAAAAGGATAATGAAAGTTTGTTTGAGTTCTCTCATGCTTTAATGGAAATGTTGGATAAAGTAAAACAGTCAAATGAAGGTGCCATCAGAAACCCTGATATTGTTCTGCGAGACCAGTTCTGTGAAAATGTCTCTGACCCCATGTTACGTAGAGAACTCAAGAGATTGGTACGAGCAGATAGTGGGTTGACTCTTCTAGCCGTACGGAAAGAAGCTATAAGGTGGGTGCAGGAGGGTCAGTCCAACCGAGACCGTAGCTATCGTGCTCCAGGGGTAAGCAGTGAAGCTCAGGTTGTGTCGCAATGTGTTACAGCCCCCCAGTCATCAGAATTCGCTGAACTAAAAGACTTGGTCCTTAAGCAACAAGCTCAGTTGGATATGCTCGTAAGGCAGTTAGGACACCCTAGTAGTAGATCACAGGCCCCTCCACCACACCGGGGTGGGCGATACAAACGCGCCCCTAATGGTCAGCCCATTTGTTTGCGGTGCGATCAACCAGGCCATATAGCCCGCTACTGCCAGGCACCTCCCTCCACCCACAATAGTGGGTCAGCTTTACGTTTACCCCCTGATATCGCCCCTAACCCAGCATCAGGCCCAGACAACCTCCTTAGCTAGTCGGGAAACTAGCAACTCCCAGTGTGCAGAGCCACACGCTGGGAAGGGATGTGGATGGCTCATTGCATTCTCAAACATATGATAAGTTAGTCAAAGATTGTCCTGTATTGTCTGTTTCTATGGGAGACGTAACAGTTCCCTGCTTGATTGACACTGGGTCAATGGTGACCACCATCACTGAGAGTTTCTTTCGAGAGCATTTCCATCACCTTCAAAAGAAAGATTGTAGATGGCTTGGGCTTAAGGCCGCAAATGGGTTAGACATCCCTTATGTTGGTTACCTAGAGTTGGATGTGGGGGTATTGGGGCAATGCATTCCAAGCAGGGGAATTTTAATTGTGAAAGACCCAGGGAATAGCACTCTTAAAGACCGCAAGCTTATAACACCTGGGATACTGGGAATGAATGTAATTGGGGAATGTTATCAGGTCCTTTTTAAACAGCATGGCTCACAGCTCTTCCACTCCCCTCCTGTGAAATCGGCGGCACCGGCAGCCCGACGCGCATTGAGACACTGTGAACAGATCCAGGCCATTGAAAATGCACCGAAGCCGTTCAAAGTGAAAGTCCATGGGAAAGGGGCTGTCTGTCTGGAGGCAGGAGCCCTAACCATGGTCCTGGTGACATGCCCCCAGCTTGAGTCCGCAGCATTTTTGCTGGAGCCCTTGGGCTTTGACGAGGAGCAATTGCCTGAAGGCCTACTGGTGTCCCCTACCCTGGTGCCAGCGAGTAAGGGTTTGGTATATGCACCTGTAGTGAATGTTGGTAACGCAAAGGTATGGTTGCCCCCACGCCACCCTATTGGCACTGTACAAGTTGTAGCTGCGGCTGCGACAGGAACTGCTGCCTCCATATCCGTCGACCCTTCTTGGGAACAGTGTCAAGCTTATGTCTCAACACAGGAGATAGTCGAGTGCTGCAGTCCCCCCGAGTTTACGGTGCCAGACTTCCCGGGGTTGACCCAGCAACAAGCTGCTGAGGCCAGGGCCCTCCTTGTCCAGTATAGTGACATCTTTTCCCAAGGGGAGGGAGACCTAGGATGCACGTCTTTAATCAGCCATGAGATTCCCCTGTTGGACAATGCTCCTGTCCGGCAGCCGTACCGTAGAATTCCACCCTCCCAGTATGAAACAGTCAAGGCACACATCCAACAGCTCATGGATAGTAAAGTCATCAGAGAAAGTAGCAGTCCATATTCTTCCCCGATAGTCTTGGTGACCAAGAAGGATGGTAGTTTGCGCCTCTGTGTAGATTACCGGCAGTTAAATGCAAAAACCCGTCGTGACGCATATCCCCTTCCTCGTATAGAAGAATCGTTGGATGCACTTTCAGGAGCGAGATGGTTTTCCACCTTAGATCTCGCAAGTGGATACAATCAGGTTCCAATGGTGGAGCAGGATAAATCAAAGACTGCCTTCTGCACACCTTTCGGCCTGTTTGAGTTCAACAGAATGGCCTTTGGACTGTGTAATGCCCCTGGAACATTCCAGCGTTTGATGGAGCGTATGTTCGGCGACTGCAGATACCAGTCTGTTTTACTTTACCTGGACGATGTGATTGTCTTTTCCACCACTGTTCAGCAGCATCTGGAAAGGCTGGGAGAGGTGTTTTCCCGCCTGCAAAAACAGGGACTAAAAGTAAAATTGTCAAAATGCCAGTTCTTCCAGCACCAGGTCAGTTACTTGGGGCATGTGGTCTCTGCTGACGGAGTTGCCACGGATCCCGCCAAGATAGAGGTGGTCAAGGAGTGGAGACGCCCTGGACACCTGGCCGATTTACGATCCTTCCTCGGGTTCGCAAGCTATTATCGGCGCTTTGTGGAGGGATTTTCAAAGTTGGCAGCCCCGCTTCATCAGCTGGTAGGTAGACTCAGCGGATCTCGAAGGAAGGGAAGGACCCCCCCAGTTCCCCTGGCATCGGCCTGGGACGAAGGATGTGAGCGAGCATTCTTGTCTCTGAAGGAGCGACTTACCTCGGCTCCAGTGCTGGCTTATGCCGACTTTAAGAAGCCATTCATCTTGGAGGTAGATGCCAGTCACGGAGGCCTTGGTGCAATCCTCTCCCAAGAACAGGAAGGGAAAGTACGTCCAGTCGCGTTTGCCAGTCGGGGACTCAGAGCTGCTGAAAGAAATATGGAGAATTATAGCTCCATGAAGCTGGAACTACTTGCGGTAAAGTGGGCAGTAACGGAGAAGTTCCGCGAATATTTGCTGGGGAACCATTTCTCAATACTCACTGATAATAATCCTCTGAGCCATCTGCTTACGGCAAAGCTGGGCGCAACCGAGCAGCGGTGGGCCTCTCAGCTGGCGTCATTCAATTTTACTCTCAAATATCGGCCAGGCAAGAGCAATCAGAATGCGGATGCTCTTTCTCGTCAGTATCTGGAACGCTTCACATTCGGGACGGAGGTCCCCGCATTGGGTGCATTGACCAGCCTTGGTCCGATGCCTGCCGTAGAGGGCCAATGCGGGGAGGTGGTGGCCTTACCCGGGCGTTCATCTCAGGATCTCAGCTCGCTTCAGGAAGCTGACCCAGTCATTGGCCCCTTGAAGAAGTACTATCAGGAAGGGCGACGGCCAGGTGCAAGGGAGCGTGAAGCGTTACCCAAATCCAGCAGAGCCCTGCTCCGACACTGGGACCGCCTAGTCGACAGAGGAGGAGTTCTTTATCGCCTGATTTATGTACCAGGGGGAGGGCCGGAGACTCTCCAGCTGTTACTGCCCCAGTGCCTGCAAACAGAAGTCCTACGGAGTGTCCATGACGAGCAAGGACACCAAGGCACGGAAAGAACACTCCAACTACTTCGGAGCCGATGTTTTTGGCCCAGTATGACTAAAGATGCTGAACAGTGGTGTCAGCAGTGCCAGCGATGCGTTGTGGGGAAGGCTGTTCAGCCCAAAGTCCGTACATATTGGAGCACGATGCAAGCCACTCGACCAAATGAAATCTTAGCTCTTGACTTTACTCTGCTGGAGCCGGCCAGTGATGGACGAGAGAATGTCCTGATCCTTACAGATATATTCACAAAGTACTCACAGGCTGTCCCTACTAAAGACCAAAAAGCACACACTGTTGCCAGGGCCTTGGTGCAAGAATGGTTCCATAGGTTTGGTCCCCCAGCTCGTATACATTCCGACCGGGGACGAAACTTTGAGAGCCTCCTGATCCAGCAACTGTGTCAGATGTATGGTATACAAAAGAGCCGCACCACTCCGTACCACCCTCAAGGGAATGCCCAGTGTGAGCGGTTCAACCGTACACTCCACGACTTGCTGCGTACCCTACCCGAGGCCGAGAAGCGTCGTTGGCCACATCATCTGCCTCAGCTCACCTTTGCCTATAATGGTACCCCCCACCAGACCACAGGCCATACCCCATATTATCTGATGTTTGGCCATCATCCAAGACTGCCAGTTGATTTCTTGCTTGGTGCCAGGGAGGCTGTCCCAGACACCAACAGCCTAGAAGAATGGGTTGAAAAGCACCAGCAAAGCGTCAGGATGACTCATGAACACGTCAGACAGAGAGCAGAAGAACTGGCCCTCAGGCGGAACCAGAGCCATAATGATCAGGTGAACGATGCTGGTTTCCAAGAAGGGGATTTGATCTATCTGCGGAACCACCCATCTGGGAGAAATAAAATCCAGGACTATTGGAACTCTGTGGTCTATCGAGTTGTACGCTGCCCTTCTGGAGCAGGAGCAGTCTACACTGTGATCCCTGCAGATGCGGGTGGACCTGTTCGACAGGTGCATCGTTCTGAGATGCGTGCCGTTCCTGCGGGATTGAGGCTTGGGGCAGGTGGGTTCCCTGGTCCAGCTCGGGAAGAGGAGACCCCCAAAGACCCTCGGGAGGATGAGGATGCCCGAGACGTGATCGTATGGTATGGTGCTGAACAAGAGCCCCACGCTGCACCTGCTTCAACCGGCTCATTAGCGTTGGAGGAAATTGACATTGAAGATACAGCTGAGGTGCCTGAGGACAATACTGTGGCCATGCGCCGTTCAGCGAGGTCTACGGCAGGACGGCATTCCAATCCTTACCATCTACCCCGGTCGACTAGTGGCATAAATTATGATCCATCAGGAATGGAGGGTGAAGATTCCCAGACATGAGATGTCATCGTCGGGCCGCCGATTCATTTGGGGGGGGTGGATTGTAGCCTGTGGGTTTGAGGCATTCGATTTTGCTCTCTCTCATTTCCCTCCGTCACCGCTTCTGATCGCTTTTCACTCCTTCTCGTTAGCTAATGTGGGTGGGAGTGGTTGGAAATTGAGAGCAGGCAGGTATATAGGCACCTGGGGTCCTCATGCCGGTAGCGAAACACTGTAGCTAGCTGCTAACGCGTTGGAGTGCAGCAGTGTTCTGGGGTGCTGTTTGTAGTTAAGGTATGTCCAACTTATTTATGTTGTATGTCAATAATTATTCTTTTGGTTCAGTGCACTAAGCGAGATCTTATCTTTATGGGTTAAGGTGTTGCAGAGTGTTTGCCAATGGCGCTACTGATTGTATGTGTGCACGCTTCCGAAACAACATGTTTGGAATGCCTAAACTGATGAACACAGAGAAGGTACGCTGTTATTTTAGCTGGGCATTAGCGCATCCCTCCTGCTTATGGTGTTGGTTGTAATGGGGCTCCGTTGTTATGCTCGGCAGCGTTCCGTGAGATTGTGAAGCGGCGAAATACTGTCTACTCACCCAATCGCTAGACTGCAGACAGGTATGTTATGGCTACGATTATTATGTGTTTGGTAAGACGTGTAATACAGTTATGTGCTTCATGGTCTTTGCTGAAAGGGGTAATGGCGGAGGACTTGTCTCTCAGTAATTTTATCAGGGTGTGTGTGTTGACCAATTATATGTAAATGTATTGACTGATTATGAATTTTAGGTGCATAGAACACTCAACTGGGTCTTTTGTTTGTTTTTTATAGAGGCTGCAGCAATCCGATTGTCGGCTGCTGTTCTCTTGAATGTTTAAATGTGTATGAATGTGCAGGTGCTGCTTTTCTTAGACATGTTTTTGGTTTGTTTCTTTTTTTCTTTTTCTTTCTTTTCCCGCTAACCGGTGGGGTGTAAGAGATTTGTGTTAGTAAACCAATTGTGACCACCGGCTAGCGGTTTCTTCTTTTTTGTTGTTTGTTTCTCCCTCTTCCCAAATAATAGTCTTGGAGTGTGTCGGGCCCATCGAATAGACTAGCTTATCGGGTTCTAGCCTGGTTCCCTTAGTATTTCACCCATTTGGACTGAGTTGTGCAGTGTAGTGCTGTGATGTGTGCATCAAAGAGCATGGTTGCCGTGGTTATGTGGACTGAGTCTGTAGTGTTTGTTCTACCATAAAAGTGGTGTGCTTTAGCTCACGTGTGGCGTTAACCTAGGCCCGGTCTAGCTGGTAATCTGGTGGCCCACCCTCCTATGAATTATCCCTATGTCAAATTGTTTATGTGTTATTTATTGACAATCAAAAGCGACTCAATTTTAACAAAAAGATAAAATAAAGATATATTTTTACTTTGCTAAGCCAAGCCTGTGCGTGTTTTCTTTTGTACAGAGTCCCCTTGCTCTTAACGGTTTTATTCAAGGGGTGGCGTAGTTAGCACTGCCATAGCCCTACGGGGGGGCTACATAAGTCATGTCCAGTGAATTTAATGCGAAGGGATTTACGTTGTAAGTTGGGGGTTTTTGTTTCACTGTGATGATCAGGGCATATCAGCTGACATGAGAATGACGCATGAAACTGAAGGCACAGAGGATTTTTCTCTGTTTGTATATGAATGGCAGATTTCTAACACATGTCTGGGAAAAAAAAGGCTCAGGACAGTGTTGCCATCGTCTGACTTTATGGAAGACTCAGATTTACATTGCACTTCTCATGTAAGCACTGATGATGAATATGCGCAGCGATGATTTAATGTTGACATAGAAATTGTGACGACTGACTATGTGTATGGGACTGACCAATGGTGTGTTTTGAATGTGAAATTGACTGACAAACAGACAGTGTTTTATGACATAGAAAATGCACAAGCCTCATATCACTGGCCAAACCAGTGAAGGCTGAATGGCGTGACGCGGGTCCCTTCATGGCCAGGTGCCATGAACTGACCGACTGGGTCATAATAGATCAAAAACGACTGATCTGCCAACGTGAAGATATCAAACAGCCATGTCATAAAACACAGAAGTTTGAGAGCAGTCACAGTGTTGGATGAGGAAGTGAAACTAAACAGACTGAGTTTAACACAACTCCCTGTCATAACAGACGGGCTGGAGAGAGTTTCCAAAATGTTAATGGGCTACTGATAAAAAATGATGTAGGTCTGATTGCAGATTGTGAGCCGATTCAAATAAAGCCTAAATCTGAAAATAGGCAAAAGAAAATGCAGTATCCATTGAAAAAGAAAACAGATTAGCAGAGAAGGCTGCAGCTCGACTTCCTGTTCAGATAACCATAGCAATACGGTTGAATGAGGAACTAGGTGACAGCAGCGATGCAACAACACGCTTCTGCCGATGACAAGCGAAAATGGAGGGAGGCAGGCTGTGAATATGAAAATGGACAAGGGGGCCCCAATAAATAATAAACCATGTTTACCTTCTCATTTCTTTCAGGCATATGCTAAACCGATGCATGGATTGGATCACGCATGAAAATGTAGATGTTTACTATTATGCAAAATAACTGATTTACCAAAGTTTTTCCACAGTGGCAGCAGATTTTTGCAGCGGATGTTTGATTTGTGGTACTAACAATGTGGGGAGGGGTCAGGAAATGAGACAGGGGGGCATCCCAGGCCGCAGAGACCATTCTCAAATGTAATGTTCGATTATATTGAATTATCAAAATCTGACAAAAAGAGATACTGCATAGTGGCAGTCGACATGTTTTCAGAATGGGTAGAAGCCATGCCAACAACAAAGGCAGATTCAAAAGGAGTGGCAAAACTGCTCCTACAAGAAATTGTCCCACGATGGGGAAATCCTGAAAAATTATTAAGTGACAATGGTTCACATTTTGTAAATAGTGCAATTTCAGCAGTTGAAGCATTCCTGGGTACATCCAGAATCGGGAGGAGCTAACATGAGAATGAGAAAGAGGGGTTGGGAGGCACGAAATCCTCGAACATTGCCTGACACAAGTCGGGGTGAGAAATTACATGTTGCAATATTGTGTTGAACTGGATAAGGTGTTCTGTAATATCTCAAAACAGGTCCAGGCAGCAGTTCCAGAGCCAGCTGAGACGGCCCTGCACAGCATCCAGGAGATTTCGTGTTGATAAAGGATCTGAGACGAAAGCATTGGAAGGCGAAAAGGTGGCGGGGGCCATTCCAGGTTATGCTGACAACTCACAGTGCGGTGAAAGTCGAGGAGAGGACTTCCGTGGATCCATGGGACGCACTGTTGAAAAGTGCCAGCTCCTGCGGTAGCTGCAACAGAAGAAGAATCCCATTCACAGCTAACGAGTGCCAAACAGAGATCAGACTAACCAGAGGCCTGTCATCCTGTAGGTTACCAATTTGAAAACCACCGTCACTGGAGAGCAGACGAATCAATAGTAAGAGACGATTGTGCAATTTCAGGAGTGGTCAGAACTGTATCAAGGACTTTGTGGAACTTTAACGGCGTGGGCATTGGAATAACCTGTCTGATCATGTCAACTAGACCTGCCCTGAGACCAAAAAATACATAGAGAAACGGGACTGATATCATTCACACAAGAAAATGTTTTCGCCTGACAAGGTTGTAATGTGTAAGGTTGCAATAGGTCACTAAAACTTATCCTCTTAATTGGTGTGGCTGTAAGCCTAGCACAAGATGATAGCATAGAGGTGAAAATGACAAAGGGTAAAGGGAGTAAGATAAGCATAATATGGGATCCTATTTCAGCAGCAGGACCTGGAGGGTCCATCCATTAAGATCAGCAAATTTAGGAGAATTAATAGGGTTAATTCCATGTGCAATGTAGAAATTACTGAATGTGAAAAATTCTGTAGAAATCAAATCAATATCTCCAAAGAAAGTCAAATGTCAGAACCCATCAGAACACAGTACTAGAGACTTTGACAGGGTATGGGCAGTGAAACCGCAATTAGGCGACGTATACATGTCTATGTAAATTAGGGACCCAACAAGGGGCAATAATGGCTGGTACAGCACACTGTAAAACCACGATAATCATGAATAATAACAAATGTATAACATATGATGGTACAAATATCACATGTCCAGGTGACGACGATGACCTCCGAGAGACAACAGCTTGAACAGTATGTGTCTGTGGTTAAACCACTTTCCACACCCTCCCTAAGAAAGGGATGGGGTGCTGTTATCCAGGACTTTTAGATATAGGAACGGAGGTTTATTTGAAAATATGCAAAATGTTAGGGACCTCTTGTTGTTTTTAATTTGACTGACGTCTATCAAAATGTATCAGACATAATAGAACACATGAAAATGGCCGTAGCCACTCCAGATGAAATGTCATCTTCACTAGATAATTGGTTCTTGGGCCTGCAGGAGTGGACAAAATGGTTAATAAGTACCATTATGCCAATCGGATGTTTGATTTTGATTTTTCTTTTGACGATTCCATGTTTAATGAATTATATTTCTAGAATCACTGCTAAGGCAGTGACTACCACAATGGTGAGAATGAATCCAGGGGAATACAACAATGATACGTAGGGCACCAGAGGTGAAGTTAATGTTTCAGTGGCTGATGACGATGTGGAATATGAGAACGAGAGCGAACATGAGTTTGACTAGAAAATTAAGTAACCCGGGAAAAATTTACCTGTTGTAAATTACTATGATTATGGAAAAGTAAATGTCAAATTGTGTGTATGTTCTTTGAATTAACATAGGGTGGATTGTAATGGAAATTTTACTTTTAGATGGGTACAACTTTTATTAACGATGAAGATTAATTTTTACTCATAAGCATTTAAAGGAATATAATCAAAAGCACATTATTAAAGACATAAAACTAAGTTTTTTATAAATGTATAAGTTAGAATAGGCTTGCAAGAACAATATGTTCTAAGAAGAACTAAGTAGCAAAAGACTATGTGTACTCCAAGTGACCTTTTGTACTCCAAAGTGTGAAGAATATATGTGTGTGTAGTTTTGTTCGAACTAAAGATAGGCAATAGGTGTGAAAAAATAGCAGTGGCTGAGAGCGGGGGTTTTTTGTGCAGGCAGGGCATTGTTCTGACCAGATAGAATTTATGTTAGACGAGATCTTGAACACAGACGTATACAGACGTTTCCTTTTAAGGTAAACAAGACAAATCTTTTGACAGATGCAGCCCACTCAGGATATGTTGGGGGTATATAATCTTGGCAAAGGGGACTGGCCTTTGCCTTCTCATGTCAGATGCTCTCTGCGTGAGAATGCCATGGACCTTCTCATATCAGACGCTGTCTGTGTGGGAACGTCTTATTTCATGCATGAAATAAAATACTTTGTTTAATTTTTTGAGAATCGACTTTGTCTCCTTCATCCAGGTTTTAATATTAATAATTTCCACAACAGAAACTACTGATGTTAAATCAGCCATTTAGAATTCCATGTTTGACCTACTGAACATATTTTTGGCCAAAGAGTCCTCATCTTGATTTTTCTATACATACTGATTGACTCATTCTGTTGCTTTATAAGCCATATATGGCCATATCTGACCTATTGAACTTATTTCCGGTTAAATGATCCTAAAAAAAATATATATATAGACTACTTTTGATGAAAAATCTGCCATACAGAGTCTTTGAACTCTGTATACAGAGGTCACTTTTTGACTTAATGGACATATTCCTGGCCAAAGAGTTACCTGAACATTAACTTGCTATTCATAAAGATTGACTTGTTGTGATGTTATATTAGCCATACAGAAGTCCATATTTGACCCAAGGAAAATATTTCTGGCCAAAAAATCCTCAATCTTGAACTTTCCATACATACTCACAGACAACTTCTGATGCTTCATTAGCCATATTGAAGTCCATTTAGAAGTCCATATCTTGACGGATTGAACTTATTTCTGGTCAAAGGGTCCTTAATTGGTTTTTGAATTATATAAACTTAGAGACTCCTTTTGATGTTAAATCAGCCATTTAGAATTCCATATTTGACCTACTGAACATATTTCTGGCCAAAGAGTCCTCAATCTTGAAGTTTCTATACACACTGAAAGACTCCTACTGATGCTTCATAAGTCCAATAGATATACATATCAGGCCATTGAACTTATTTCTAGTCAAAGGGTCCTAATTGGTTTTAAACTATATAAACTTAGAGACCCCTGATGTTAAATCAGCCATTCAGAATTCCATATTTGACCTACTGAACATATTTTTGGCCAAAGAGTCCTCATCTTGATTTTTCTATACATACTCATTGACTCATTCTGATGCTCCATTAGCCATATATGGCCATATCTGACCTATTGAACTTATTTCCGGTTAAAGGGTCCTAAAAAAAATAAATAAAAAAAATAGACTACTTTTGATAAAAAATCTGCCATACAGAGTCTTTGAATTCTGTATACAGAGGTCACTTTTTGACTTAATGGTCATATTCCTGGCCAAAGAGTTACCTGAACATTAACTTGCTATTCGTAAAGATTGACTTGTTGTGATGTTATATTAGCCATACAGAAGTCCATATTTGACCCAAGGAAAATATTTCTGGCCAAAAAATCCTCAATCTTGAACTTTCCATACATACTCATAGACAACTTCTGATGCTTCATTAGCCATATTTAAGTCCATTTAGAAGTCCATATCTTGACGGATTGAACTTATTTTTGGTCAAAGGGTCCTAATTGATATTAATCTATATAAACTTAGAGACTACTGATGTTAAATCAGCCATTTAGAATTCCATATTTGACCTACTGAACATATTTCTGGCCAAAGAGTCCTCAATCTTGAAGTTTCTATTCATACTGAAAGAATCCTACTGATGCTTCATAAGTCCAATAGATATACATATCAGGCCATTGAACTTATTTCTGGTCAAAGGGTCCTAATTGGTTTTAAACTATATAAACTTAGAGACTCCTGATGTTAAATCAGCCATTCAGAATTCCATATTTGACCTACTGAACATATTTTTGGCCAAAGAGTCCTCATCTTGATTTTTCTATACATACTCATTGACTCATTCTAATGCTCCATAAGCCATATATGGCCATATCTGACCTATTGAACTTATTTCCGGTTAAAGGGTCCTAAAAAAAAAAAAAAAAAATAGACTACTTTTGATAAAAAATCTGCCATACAGAGTCTTTGAACTCTGTATACAGAGGACACTTTTTGACTTAATGGACATATTCCTGGCCAAAGAGTTACCTGAACATTAACTTGCTATTCATAAAGATTGACTTGTTGTGATGTTATATTAGCCATACAGAAGTCCATATTTGACCCAAGGAAAATATTTCTGGCCAAAAAATTCTCAATCTTGAACTTTCCATACATACTCATAGACAACTTCTGATGCTTCATTAGCCATATTTAAGTCCATTTAGAAGTCCATATCTTGACGGATTGAACTTATTTCTGGTCAAAGGGTCCTTAATTGGTTTTAAACTATATAAACTTAGAGACTCCTGATGTTAAATCAGCCATTTAGAATTCCATATTTGACCTACTGAACATATTTCTGGCCAAAGAGTCCTCAATCTTGAAGTTTCTATACACACTGAAAGACTCCTACTGATGCTTCATAAGTCCAATAGATATACATATCAGGGCATTGAACTTATTTCTAGTCAAAGGGTCCTAATTGGTTTTAAACTATATAAACTTAGAGACTCCTGATGTTAAATCAGCCATTCAGAATTCCATATTTGACCTACTGAACATATTTTTGGCCAAAGAGTCCTCATCTTGATTTTTCTATACATACTCATTGACTCATTCTGATGCTCCATAAGCCATATATGGCCATATCTGACCTATTGAACTTATTTCCGGTTAAAGGTTCCTAAAAAAAAATAAAAAATAAAAATAGACTACTTTTGATAAAAAATCTGCCATACAGAGTCTTTGAATTCTGTATACAGAGGTCACTTTTTGACTTAAAGGTCATATTCCTGGCCAAAGAGTACCTGAACATTAACTTGCTATTCGTAAAGATTGACTTGTTGTGATGTTATATTAGCCATACAGAAGTCCATATTTGACCCAAGGAAAATATTTCTGGCCAAAAAATCCTCAATCTTGAACTTTCCATACATACTCATAGACAACTTCTGATGCTTCATTAGCCATATTTAAGTCCATTTAGAAGTCCATATCTTGACGATTTAAAAACTTATTTCTGATCAAAGGGTCCTAATTGGTTTTAAACTATATAAACTTAGAGACTACTGATGTTAAATCAGCCATTTAGAATTCCATATTTGACCTGAACATATTTTTGGCCAAAGAGTCCTCATCTTGATTTTTCTATACAAACTCATTGACTCATTCTGATGCTTCATAACCCATATATGGCCATATCTGACCTATTGAACTTATTTCCGGTTAAAGGGTCCTAAAAAAAAAAAAAAAAAAAAAAAATATTGACTACTTTTGATGAAAAATCTGCCATACAGAGTCTTTGAACTCTGTATACAGAGGTCACTTTTTGACTTAATGGACATATTCCTGGCCAAAGAGTTACCTGAACATTAACTTGCTATTCATAAAGATTGACTTGTTGTGATGTTATATTAGCCATACAGAAGTCCATATTTGACCCAAGGAAAATATTTTTGGCCAAAAAATCCTCAATCTTGAACTTTCCATACATACTCATAGACAACTTCTGATGCTTCATTAGCCATATTGAAGTCCATTTAGAAGTCCATATCTTGACGGATTGAACTTATTTCTGGTCAAAGGGTCCTAATTGGTTTTAAACTATATAAACTTAGAGACTCCTGATGTTAAATCAGCCATTTAGAATTCCATATTTGACCTACTGAACATATTTCATGGCCAAAGAGTCCTCAATCTTGAAGTTTCTATACATACTGAAAGAATCCTACTGATGCTTCATAAGTCCAATAGATATAGTACATATCAGGCCATTGAACTTATTTCTGGTCAAAGGGTCCTAATTGGTTTTAAACTATATAAACTTAGAGACTCCTGATGTTAAATCAGCCATTCAGAATTCCATATTTGACCTACTGAACATATTTTTGGCCAAAGAGTCCTCATCTTGATTTTTCTATACATACTCATTGACTCATTCTGATGCTCCATAAGCCATATATGGCCATATCTGACCTATTGAACTTATTTCCGGTTAAAGGGTCCTAAAAAAAAAAAAAAAAAAAAAAATACTTTTGATGAAAAATCTGCCATACAGAGTCTTTGAACTCTGTATACAGAGGTCACTTTTTGAGTTAATGGACATATTTCTGGCCAAAGAGTTACCTGAACATTAACTTGCTATTCATAAAGATTGACTTGTTGTGATGTTATATTAGCCATACAGAAGTCCATATTTGACCCAAGGAAAATATTTCTGGCCAAAAAATCCTCAATCTTGAACTTTCCATACATACTCATAGACAATTTCTGATGCTTCATTAGCCATATTTAAGTCCATTTAGAAATCCATATCTTAACGGATTGAACTTATTTCTGGTCAAAGGGTCCTTAATTGGTTTTAAACTATATAAACTTAGAGACTACTGATGTTAAATCAGCCATTTAGAAATCCATATTTGACCTACTGAACATATTTTTGGCCAAAGAGTCCTCATCTTGATTTTTCTATACAAACTCATTGACTCATTCTGATGCTTCATAACCCATATATGGCCATATCTGACCTATTGAACTTATTTCCGGTTAAAGGGTCCTAAAAAAAAAAAAAAAAAAAAAAAAATATAGACTACTTTTGATGAAAAATCTGCCATACAGAGTCTTTGAACTCTGTATACAGAGGTCACTTTTTGACTTAATGGACATATTCCTGGCCAAAGAGTTACCTGAACATTAACTTGCTATTCATAAAGATTGACTTGTTGTGATGTTATATTAGCCATACAGAAGTCCATATTTGACCCAAGGAAAATATTTCTGGCCAAAAAATCCTCAATCTTGAACTTTACATACATACTCATAGACAATTTCTGATGCTTCATTTGCCATATTGAAGTCCATTTAGAAATCCATATCTTAACGGATTGAACTTATTTCTGGTCAAAGGGTCCTTAATTGTTTTTAAACTATATAAACTCAGAGACTCCTGATGTTAAATCAGCCATTTAGAATTCCATATTTGACCTACTGAACATATTTTTGGCCAAAGAGTCCTCATCTTGATTTTTCTATACATACTCATTGACTCATTCTGATGCTTCATAAGCCATATATGGCCATATCTGACCTATTGAACTTATTTCCGGTTAAAGGTTCCTAAAAAAAATTAAAAATAAAAATAGACTACTTTTGATAAAAAATCTGCCATACAGAGTCTTTGAATTCTGTATACAGAGGTCACTTTTTGACTTAATGGTCATATTCCTGGCCAAAGAGTACCTGAACATTAACTTGCTATTCGTAAAGATTGACTTGTTGTGATGTTATATTAGCCATACAGAAGTCCATATTTGACCCAAGGAAAATATTTCTGGCCAAAAAATCCTCAATCTTGAACTTTCCATACATTCTCATAGACAACTTCTGATGCTTCATTTAAGTCCATTTAGAAGTCCATATCTTGACGGATTGAACTTATTTCTGGTCAAAGGGTCCTAATTGGTTTTAAACTATATAAACTTAGAGACTACTGATGTTAAATCAGCCATTTAGAATTCCGTAATTGACCTGAACATACTTTTGGCCAAAGAGTCCTCATCTTGATTTTTCTATACAAACTCATTGACTCATTCTGATGATTCATAACCCATATATGGCCATATCTGACCTATTGAACTTATTTCCGGTTAAAGGGTCCTAAAAAAAAAAAAAAAAAAAATAGACTACTTTTGATAAAAAATCTGCCATACAGAGTCTTTGAATTCTGTATACAGAGGTCACTTTTTGACTTAATGGTCATATTCCTGGCCAAAGAGTACCTGAACATTAACTTGCTATTCGTAAAGATTGACTTGTTGTGATGTTATATTAGCCATACAGAAGTCCATATTTGACCCAAGGAAAATATTTCTGGCCAAAAAATCCTCAATCTTGAACTTTCCATACATACTCATAGACAACTTCTGATGCTTCATTAGCCATATTTAAGTCCATTTAGAAGTCCATATCTTGACGGATTGAACTTATTTCTGGTCAAAGGGTCCTAAAAAAAAAAAAAAAAAAAAAAAAAAGACTACTTTTGATGAAAAATCTGCCATCCAGAGTCTTTGAACTCTGTATACAGAGGTCACTTTTTGACTTAATGGACATATTCCTGGCCAAAGAGTTACCTGAACATTAACTTGCTATTCATAAAGATTGACTTGTTGTGATGTTATATTAGCCATACAGAAGTCCATATTTGACCCAAGGAAAATATGTCTGGCCAAAAAATCCTCAATCTTGAACTTTCCATACATACTCATAGAGAATTTCTGATGCTTCATTTGCCATATTGAAGTCCATTTAGAAATCAATATCTTAACGGATTGAACTTATTTCTGGTCAAAGGGTCCTTAATTGGTTTTAAACTATATAAACTTAGAGACTACTGATGTTAAATCAGCCATTTAGAATTCCATATTTGACCTGAACATATTTTTGGCCAAAGAGTCCTCATCTTGATTTTTCTATACAAACTCATTGACTCATTCTGATGCTTCATAACCCATATATGGCCATATCTGACCTATTGAACTTATTTCCGGTTAAAGGGTCCTAAAAAAAAATAATAAAAAAATAGACTACTTTTGATAAAAAATCTGCCATACAGAGTCTTTGAATTCTGTATACAGAGGTCACTTTTTGACTTAATGGTCATATTCCTGGCCAAAGAGTACCTGAACATTAACTTGCTATTCGTAAAGATTGATTTGTTGTGATGTTATATTAGCCATACAGAAGTCCATATTTGACCCAAGGAAAATATTTCTGGCCAAAAAATCCTCAATCTTGAACTTTCCATACATACTCATAGACAACTTCTGATGCTTCATTAGCCATATTTAAGTCCATTTAGAAGTCCAAATCTTGACGAATTGAACTTATTTCTGGTCAAAGGGTCCTAAAAAAAACAAAAAACAAAAAATAGACTACTTTTGATGAAAAATCTGCCATCCAGAGTCTTTGAACTCTGTATACAGAGGTCACTTTTTGACTTAATGGACATATTCCTGGCCAAAGAGTTACCTGAACATTAACTTGCTATTCATAAAGATTGACTTGTTGTGATGTTATATTAGCCATACAGAAGTCCATATTTGACCCAAGGAAAATATTTCTGGCCAAAAAATCTGATGCTTCATTTGCCATATTGAAGTCCATTTAGAAATCCATATCTTAACGGATTGAACTTATTTCTGGTCAAAGGGTCCTTAATTGGTTTTAAACTATATAAACTTAGAGACTACTGATGTTAAATCAGCCATTTAGAATTCCATATTTGACCTGAACATATTTTTGGCCAAAGAGTCCTCATCTTGATTTTTCTATACAAACTCATTGACTCATTCTGATGCTTCATAACCCATATATGGCCATATCTGACCTATTGAACTTATTTCCGGTTAAAGGGTCCTAAAAAAAAAAAAAAAAACTACTTTTGATGAAAAATCTGCCATACAGAGTCTTTGAACTCTGTATACAGAGGTCACTTTTGAGTTAATGGACATATTCCTGGCCAAAGAGTTACCTGAACATTAACTTGCTATTCATAAAGATTGACTTGTTGTGACGTTATATTAGCCATACAGAAGTCCGTATTTGACCCAAGGAAAATATGTCTGGCCAAAAAATCCTCAATCTTGAACTTTCCATACATACTCATAGACAATTTCTGATGCTTCATTTGCCATATTGAAGTCCATTTAGAAATCAATATCTTAACGGATTGAACTTATTTCTGGTCAAAGGGTCCTTAATTGGTTTTAAACTATATAAACTTAGAGACTACTGATGTTAAATCAGCCATTTAGAATTCCATATTTGACCTGAACATATTTTTGGCCAAAGAGTCCTCATCTTGATTTTTCTATACAAACTCATTGACTCATTCTGATGCTTCATAACCCATATATGGCCATATCTGACCTATTGAACTTATTTCCGGTTAAAGGGTCCTAAAAAAAAAAAAAAAAAAAAAATATAGACTACTTTTGATGAAAAATCTGCCATACAGAGTCTTTGAACTCTGTATACAGAGGTCACTTTTTGACTTAATGGACATATTCCTGGCCAAAGAGTTACCTGAACATTAACTTGCTATTCATAAAGATTGAATTGTTGTGATGTTATATTAGCCATACAGAAGTCCATATTTGACCCAAGGAAAATATTTCTGGCCAAAAAATCCTCAATCTTGAACTTTCCATACATACTCATAGACAACTTCTGATGCTTCATTAGCCATATTTAAGTCCATTTAGAAGTCCATATCTTGACGGATTGAACTTATTTCTGGTCAAAGGGTCCTTAATTGGTTTTAAACTATATAAACTTAGAGACTCCTGATGTTAAATCAGCCATTTAGAATTCCATATTTGACCTACTGAACATATTTCTGGCCAAAGAGTCCTCAATCTTGAAGTTTCTATACACACTGAAAGACTCCTACTGATGCTTCATAAGTCCAATAGATATACATATCAGGGCATTGAACTTATTTCTAGTCAAAGGGTCCTAATTGGTTTTAAACTATATAAACTTAGAGACTCCTGATGTTAAATCAGCCATTCAGAATTCCATATTTGACCTACTGAACATATTTTTGGCCAAAGAGTCCTCATCTTGATTTTTCTATACATACTCATTGACTCATTCTGATGCTCCATAAGCCATATATGGCCATATCTGACCTATTGAACTTATTTCCGGTTAAAGGTTCCTAAAAAAAAATAAAAAATAAAAATAGACTACTTTTGATAAAAAATCTGCCATACAGAGTCTTTGAATTCTGTATACAGAGGTCACTTTTTGACTTAAAGGTCATATTCCTGGCCAAAGAGTACCTGAACATTAACTTGCTATTCGTAAAGATTGACTTGTTGTGATGTTATATTAGCCATACAGAAGTCCATATTTGACCCAAGGAAAATATTTCTGGCCAAAAAATCCTCAATCTTGAACTTTCCATACATACTCATAGACAACTTCTGATGCTTCATTAGCCATATTTAAGTCCATTTAGAAGTCCATATCTTGACGGATTGAACTTATTTCTGATCAAAGGGTCCTAATTGGTTTTAAACTATATAAACTTAGAGACTACTGATGTTAAATCAGCCATTTAGAATTCCATATTTGACCTGAACATATTTTTGGCCAAAGAGTCCTCATCTTGATTTTTCTATACAAACTCATTGACTCATTCTGATGCTTCATAACCCATATATGGCCATATCTGACCTATTGAACTTATTTCCGGTTAAAGGGTCCTAAAAAAAAAAAAAAAAAAAAAAAAATATAGACTACTTTTGATGAAAAATCTGCCATACAGAGTCTTTGAACTCTGTATACAGAGGTCACTTTTTGACTTAATGGACATATTCCTGGCCAAAGAGTTACCTGAACATTAACTTGCTATTCATAAAGATTGACTTGTTGTGATGTTATATTAGCCATACAGAAGTCCATATTTGACCCAAGGAAAATATTTTTGGCCAAAAAATCCTCAATCTTGAACTTTCCATACATACTCATAGACAACTTCTGATGCTTCATTAGCCATATTGAAGTCCATTTAGAAGTCCATATCTTGACGGATTGAACTTATTTCTGGTCAAAGGGTCCTAATTGGTTTTAAACTATATAAACTTAGAGACTCCTGATGTTAAATCAGCCATTTAGAATTCCATATTTGACCTACTGAACATATTTTTGGCCAAAGAGTCCTCATCTTGATTTTTCTATACATACTCATTGACTCATTCTGATGCTTCATAAGCCATATATGGCCATATCTGACCTATTGAACTTATTTCCGGTTAAAGGTTCCTAAAAAAAATTAAAAATAAAAATAGACTACTTTTGATAAAAAATCTGCCATACAGAGTCTTTGAATTCTGTATACAGAGGTCACTTTTTGACTTAATGGTCATATTCCTGGCCAAAGAGTACCTGAACATTAACTTGCTATTCGTAAAGATTGACTTGTTGTGATGTTATATTAGCCATACAGAAGTCCATATTTGACCCAAGGAAAATATTTCTGGCCAAAAAATCCTCAATCTTGAACTTTCCATACATTCTCATAGACAACTTCTGATGCTTCATTTAAGTCCATTTAGAAGTCCATATCTTGACGGATTGAACTTATTTCTGGTCAAAGGGTCCTAATTGGTTTTAAACTATATAAACTTAGAGACTACTGATGTTAAATCAGCCATTTAGAATTCCATAATTGACCTGAACATACTTTTGGCCAAAGAGTCCTCATCTTGATTTTTCTATACAAACTCATTGACTCATTCTGATGATTCATAACCCATATATGGCCATATCTGACCTATTGAACTTATTTCCGGTTAAAGGGTCCTAAAAAAAAAATTAAAAAAATAGACTACTTTTGATAAAAAATCTGCCATACAGAGTCTTTGAATTCTGTATACAGAGGTCACTTTTTGACTTAATGGTCATATTCCTGGCCAAAGAGTACCTGAACATTAACTTGCTATTCGTAAAGATTGACTTGTTGTGATGTTATATTAGCCATACAGAAGTCCATATTTGACCCAAGGAAAATATTTCTGGCCAAAAAATCCTCAATCTTGAACTTTCCATACATACTCATAGACAACTTCTGATGCTTCATTAGCCATATTTAAGTCCATTTAGAAGTCCATATCTTGACGGATTGAACTTATCTCTGGTCAAAGGGTCCTAAAAAAAAAAAAAAAAAAAAAAAAATAGACTACTTTTGATGAAAAATCTGCCATCCAGAGTCTTTGAACTCTGTATACAGAGGTCACTTTTTGACTTAATGGACATATTCCTGGCCAAAGAGTTACCTGAACATTAACTTGCTATTCATAAAGATTGACTTGTTGTGATGTTATATTAGCCATACAGAAGTCCATATTTGACCCAAGGAAAATATGTCTGGCCAAAAAATCCTCAATCTTGAACTTTCCATACATACTCATAGACAATTTCTGATGCTTCATTTGCCATATTGAAGTCCATTTAGAAATCAATATCTTAACGGATTGAACTTATTTCTGGTCAAAGGGTCCTTAATTGGTTTTAAACTATATAAACTTAGAGACTACTGATGTTAAATCAGCCATTTAGAATTCCATATTTGACCTGAACATATTTTTGGCCAAAGAGTCCTCATCTTGATTTTTCTATACAAACTCATTGACTCATTCTGATGCTTCATAACCCATATATGGCCATATCTGACCTATTGAACTTATTTTCGGTTAAAGGGTCCTAAAAAATAATAATAAAAAAAATAGACTACTTTTGATAAAAAATCTGCCATACAGAGTCTTTGAATTCTGTATACAGAGGTCACTTTTTGACTTAATGGTCATATTCCTGGCCAAAGAGTACCTGAACATTAACTTGCTATTCGTAAAGATTGATTTGTTGTGATGTTATATTAGCCATACAGAAGTCCATATTTGACCCAAGGAAAATATTTCTGGCCAAAAAATCCTCAATCTTGAACTTTCCATACATACTCATAGACAACTTCTGATGCTTCATTAGCCATATTTAAGTCCATTTAGAAGTCCAAATCTTGACGAATTGAACTTATTTCTGGTCAAAGGGTCCTAAAAAAAACAAAAAACAAAAAATAGACTACTTTTGATGAAAAATCTGCCATCCAGAGTCTTTGAACTCTGTATACAGAGGTCACTTTTTGACTTAATGGACATATTCCTGGCCAAAGAGTTACCTGAACATTAACTTGCTATTCATAAAGATTGACTTGTTGTGATGTTATATTAGCCATACAGAAGTCCATATTTGACCCAAGGAAAATATTTCTGGCCAAAAAATCTGATGCTTCATTTGCCATATTGAAGTCCATTTAGAAATCCATATCTTAACGGATTGAACTTATTTCTGGTCAAAGGGTCCTTAATTGGTTTTAAACTATATAAACTTAGAGACTACTGATGTTAAATCAGCCATTTAGAATTCCATATTTGACCTGAACATATTTTTGGCCAAAGAGTCCTCATCTTGATTTTTCTATACAAACTCATTGACTCATTCTGATGCTTCATAACCCATATATGGCCATATCTGACCTATTGAACTTATTTCCGGTTAAAGGGTCCTAAAAAAAAAAAAAAAAAACTACTTTTGATGAAAAATCTGCCATACAGAGTCTTTGAACTCTGTATACAGAGGTCACTTTTGAGTTAATGGACATATTCCTGGCCAAAGAGTTACCTGAACATTAACTTGCTATTCATAAAGATTGACTTGTTGTGACGTTATATTAGCCATACAGAAGTCCGTATTTGACCCAAGGAAAATATGTCTGGCCAAAAAATCCTCAATCTTGAACTTTCCATACATACTCATAGACAATTTCTGATGCTTCATTTGCCATATTGAAGTCCATTTAGAAATCAATATCTTAACGGATTGAACTTATTTCTGGTCAAAGGGTCCTTAATTGGTTTTAAACTATATAAACTTAGAGACTACTGATGTTAAATCAGCCATTTAGAATTCCATATTTGACCTGAACATATTTTTGGCCAAAGAGTCCTCATCTTGATTTTTCTATACAAACTCATTGACTCATTCTGATGCTTCATAACCCATATATGGCCATATCTGACCTATTGAACTTATGTCCGGTTAAAGGGTCCTAAAAAAAAAAAATAAAAAAAAAAATATAGACTACTTTTGATGAAAAATCTGCCATACAGAGTCTTTGAACTCTGTATACAGAGGTCACTTTTTGACTTAATGGACATATTCCTGGCCAAAGAGTTACCTGAACATTAACTTGCTATTCATAAAGATTGAATTGTTGTGATGTTATATTAGCCATACAGAAGTCCATATTTGACCCAAGGAAAATATTTTTGGCCAAAAAATCCTCAATCTTGAACTTTCCATACATACTCATAGACAACTTCTGATGCTTCATTAGCCATATTTAAGTCCATTTAGAAGTCCATATCTTGACGGATTGAACTTATTTCTGGTCAAAGGGTCCTTAATTGGTTTTAAACTATATAAACTTAGAGACTCCTGATGTTAAATCAGCCATTTAGAATTCCATATTTGACCTACTGAACATATTTCTGGCCAAAGAGTCCTCAATCTTGAAGTTTCTATACACACTGAAAGACTCCTACTGATGCTTCATAAGTCCAATAGATATACATATCAGGGCATTGAACTTATTTCTAGTCAAAGGGTCCTAATTGGTTTTAAACTATATAAACTTAGAGACTCCTGATGTTAAATCAGCCATTCAGAATTCCATATTTGACCTACTGAACATATTTTTGGCCAAAGAGTCCTCATCTTGATTTTTCTATACATACTCATTGACTCATTCTGATGCTCCATAAGCCATATATGGCCATATCTGACCTATTGAACTTATTTCCGGTTAAAGGTTCCTAAAAAAAAATAAAAAATAAAAATAGACTACTTTTGATAAAAAATCTGCCATACAGAGTCTTTGAATTCTGTATACAGAGGTCACTTTTTGACTTAAAGGTCATATTCCTGGCCAAAGAGTACCTGAACATTAACTTGCTATTCGTAAAGATTGACTTGTTGTGATGTTATATTAGCCATACAGAAGTCCATATTTGACCCAAGGAAAATATTTCTGGCCAAAAAATCCTCAATCTTGAACTTTCCATACATACTCATAGACAACTTCTGATGCTTCATTAGCCATATTTAAGTCCATTTAGAAGTCCATATCTTGACGGATTGAACTTATTTCTGATCAAAGGGTCCTAATTGGTTTTAAACTATATAAACTTAGAGACTACTGATGTTAAATCAGCCATTTAGAATTCCATATTTGACCTGAACATATTTTTGGCCAAAGAGTCCTCATCTTGATTTTTCTATACAAACTCATTGACTCATTCTGATGCTTCATAACCCATATATGGCCATATCTGACCTATTGAACTTATTTCCGGTTAAAGGGTCCTAAAAAAAAAAAAAAAAAAAAAAAAATATAGACTACTTTTGATGAAAAATCTGCCATACAGAGTCTTTGAACTCTGTATACAGAGGTCACTTTTTGACTTAATGGACATATTCCTGGCCAAAGAGTTACCTGAACATTAACTTGCTATTCATAAAGATTGACTTGTTGTGATGTTATATTAGCCATACAGAAGTCCATATTTGACCCAAGGAAAATATTTTTGGCCAAAAATCCTCAATCTTGAACTTTCCATACATACTCATAGACAACTTCTGATGTTTCATTAGCCATATTGAAGTCCATTTAGAAGTCCATATCTTGACGGATTGAACTTATTTCTGGTCAAAGGGTCCTAATTGGTTTTAAACTATATAAACTTAGAGACTCCTGATGTTAAATCAGCCATTTAGAATTCCATATTTGACCTACTGAACATATTTCATGGCCAAAGAGTCCTCAATCTTGAAGTTTCTATACATACTGAAAGAATCCTACTGATGCTTCATTAGTCCAATAGATATAGTACATATCAGGCCATTGAACTTATTTCTGGTCAAAGGGTCCTAATTGGTTTTAAACTATATAAACTTAGAGACTCCTGATGTTAAATCAGCCATTCAGAATTCCATATTTGACCTATTGAACATATTTTTGGCCAAAGAGTCCTCATCTTGATTTTTCTATACAAACTCATTGACTCATTCTGATGCTTCATAAGCCATATATGGCCATATATGACCTATTGAACTTATTTCCGGTTAAAGGGTCCTAAAAAAATAAAAATAAAAATAAATACTTTTGATGAAAAATCTGCCATACAGAGTCTTTGAACTCTGTATACAGAGGTCACTTTTTGAGTTAATGGACATATTTCTGGCCAAAGAGTTACCTGAACATTAACTTGGTATTCATAAAGATTGACTTGTTGTGATGTTATATTAGCCATACAGAAGTCCATATTTGACCCAAGGAAATTATTTCTGGCCAAAAAATCCTCAATCTTGAACTTTCCATACATACTCATAGACAACTTCTGATGCTTCATTAGCCATATTTAAGTCCATTTAGAAGTCCATATCTTGACGGATTGAACTTATTTCTGATCAAAGGGTCCTAATTGGTTTTAAACTATATAAACTTAGAGACTACTGATGTTAAATCAGCCATTTAGAATTCCATATTTGACCTGAACATATTTTTGGCCAAAGAGTCCTCATCTTGATTTTTCTATACAAACTCATTGACTCATTCTGATGCTTCATAACCCATATATAGCCATATCTGACCTATTGAACTTATTTCCGGTTAAAGGGTCCTAAAAAAAAAAAAAAAAAAAAAAAATATAGACTACTTTTGATGAAAAATCTGCCATACAGAGTCTTTGAACTCTGTATACAGAGGTCACTTTTTGACTTAATGGACATATTCCTGGCCAAAGAGTTACCTGAACATTAACTTGCTATTCATAAAGATTGACTTGTTGTGATGTTATATTAGCCATACAGAAGTCCATATTTGACCCAAGGAAAATATTTTTGGCCAAAAAATCCTCAATCTTGAACTTTCCATACATACTCATAGACAACTTCTGATGCTTCATTAGCCATATTGAAGTCCATTTAGAAGTCCATATCTTGACGGATTGAACTTATTTCTGGTCAAAGGGTCCTAATTGGTTTTAAACTATATAAACTTAGAGACTCCTGATGTTAAATCAGCCATTTAGAATTCCATATTTGACCTACTGAACATATTTCATGGCCAAAGAGTCCTCAATCTTGAAGTTTCTATACATACTGAAAGAATCCTACTGATGCTTCATTAGTCCAATAGATATAGTACATATCAGGCCATTGAACTTATTTCTGGTCAAAGGGTCCTAATTGGTTTTAAACTATATAAACTTAGAGACTCCTGATGTTAAATCAGCCATTCAGAATTCCATATTTGACCTACTGAACATATTTTTGGCCAAAGAGTCCTCATCTTGATTTTTCTATACAAACTCATTGACTCATTCTGATGCTTCATAAGCCATATATGGCCATATATGACCTATTGAACTTATTTCCGGTTAAAGGGTCCTAAAAAAATAAAAATAAAAATAAATACTTTTGATGAAAAATCTGCCATACAGAGTCTTTGAACTCTGTATACAGAGGTCACTTTTTGAGTTAATGGACATATTTCTGGCCAAAGAGTTACCTGAACATTAACTTGCTATTCATAAAGATTGACTTGTTGTGATGTTATATTAGCCATACAGAAGTCCATATTTGACCCAAGGAAAATATTTCTGGCCAAAAAATCCTCAATCTTGAACTTTCCATACATACTCATAGACAATTTCTGATGCTTCATTAGCGATATTTAAGTCCATTTAGAAATCCATATCTTAACGGATTGAACTTATTTCTGGTCAAAGGGTCCTTAATTGGTTTTAAACTATATAAACTTAGAGACTACTGATGTTAAATCAGCCATTTAGAAATCCATATTTGACCTACTGAACATATTTTTGGCCAAAGAGTCCTCATCTTGATTTTTCTATACAAACTCATTGACTCATTCTGATGCTTCATAACCCATATATGGCCATATCTGACCTATTGAACTTATTTCCGGTTAAAGGGTCCTAAAAAAAAAAAAAAAAAAAAAAAATATAGACTACTTTTGATGAAAAATCTGCCATACAGAGTCTTTGAACTCTGTATACAGAGGTCACTTTTTGACTTAATGGACATATTCCTGGCCAAAGAGTTACCTGAACATTAACTTGCTATTCATAAAGATTGACTTGTTGTGATGTTATATTAGCCATACAGAAGTCCATATTTGACCCAAGGAAAATATTTCTGGCCAAAAAATCCTCAATCTTGAACTTTACATACATACTCATAGACAATTTCTGATGCTTCAATTTGCCATATTGAAGTCCATTTAGAAATCCATATCTTAACGGATTGAACTTATTTCTGGTCAAAGGGTCCTTAATTGTTTTTAAACTATATAAACTTAGAGACTCCTGATGTTAAATCAGCCATTTAGAATTCCATATTTGGCCTACTGAACATATTTTTGGCCAAAGAGTCCTCATCTTGATTTTTCTATACATACTCATTGACTCATTCTGATGCTTCATAAGCCATATATGGCCATATCTGACCTATTGAACTTATTTCCGGTTAAAGGTTCCTAAAAAAAATTAAAAATAAAAATAGACTACTTTTGATAAAAAATCTGCCATACAGAGTCTTTGAATTCTGTATACAGAGGTCACTTTTTGACTTAATGGTCATATTCCTGGCCAAAGAGTACCTGAACATTAACTTGCTATTCGTAAAGATTGACTTGTTGTGATGTTATATTAGCCATACAGAAGTCCATATTTGACCCAAGGAAAATATTTCTGGCCAAAAAATCCTCAATCTTGAACTTTCCATACATTCTCATAGACAACTTCTGATGCTTCATTTAAGTCCATTTAGAAGTCCATATCTTGATGGATTGAACTTATTTCTGGTCAAAGGGTCCTAATTGGTTTTAAACTATATAAACTTAGAGACTACTGATGTTAAATCAGCCATTTAGAATTCCATAATTGACCTGAACATACTTTTGGCCAAAGAGTCCTCATCTTGATTTTTCTATACAAACTCATTGACTCATTCTGATGATTCATAACCCATATATGGCCATATCTGACCTATTGAACTTATTTCCGGTTAAAGGGTCCTAAAAAAAAAAAAAAAAAAATAGACTACTTTTGATAAAAAATCTGCCATACAGAGTCTTTGAATTCTGTATACAGAGGTCACTTTTTGACTTAATGGTCATATTCCTGGCCAAAGAGTACCTGAACATTAACTTGCTATTCGTAAAGATTGACTTGTTGTGATGTTATATTAGCCATACAGAAGTCCATATTTGACCCAAGGAAAATATTTTTGCCCAAAAAATCCTCAATCTTGAACTTTCCATACATACTCATAGACAACTTCTGATGCTTCATTAGCCATATTGAAGTCCATTTAGAAGTCCATATCTTGACGGATTGAACTTATTTCTGGTCAAAGGGTCCTAATTGGTTTTAAACTATATAAACTTAGAGACTCCTGATGTTAAATCAGCCATTTAGAATTCCATATTTGACCTACTGAACATATTTCATGGCCAAAGAGTCCTCAATCTTGAAGTTTCTATACATACTGAAAGAATCCTACTGATGCTTCATAAGTCCAATAGATATAGTACATATCAGGCCATTGAACTTTTTTCTGGTCAAAGGGTCCTAATTGGTTTTAAACTATATAAACTTAGAGACTCCTGATGTTAAATCAGCCATTCAGAATTCCATATTTGACCTACTGAACATATTTTTGGCCAAAGAGTCCTCATCTTGATTTTTCTATACAAACTCATTGACTCATTCTGATGCTTCATAACCCATATATGGCCATATCTGACCTATTGAACTTATTTCCGGTTAAAGGGTCCTAAAAAAAAAAAAAAAAAAAAAAAAATATAGACTACTTTTGATGAAAAATCTGCCATACAGAGTCTTTGAACTCTGTATACAGAGGTCACTTTTTGACTTAATGGACATATTCCTGGCCAAAGAGTTACCTGAACATTAACTTGCTATTCATAAAGATTGACTTGTTGTGATGTTATATTAGCCATACAGAAGTCCATATTTGACCCAAGGAAAATATTTCTGGCCAAAAAATCCTCAATCTTGAACTTTACATACATACTCATAGACAATTTCTGATGCTTCATTTGCCATATTGAAGTCCATTTAGAAATCCATATCTTAACGGATTGAACTTATTTCTGGTCAAAGGGTCCTTAATTGTTTTTAAACTATATAAACTCAGAGACTCCTGATGTTAAATCAGCCATTTAGAATTCCATATTTAACCTACTGAACATATTTTTGGCCAAAGAGTCCTCATCTTGATTTTTCTATACATACTCATTGACTCATTCTGATGCTTCATAAGCCATATATGGCCATATCTGACCTATTGAACTTATTTCCGGTTAAAGGTTCCTAAAAAAAATTAAAAATAAAAATAGACTACTTTTGATAAAAAATCTGCCATACAGAGTCTTTGAATTCTGTATACAGAGGTCACTTTTTGACTTAATGGTCATATTCCTGGCCAAAGAGTACCTGAACATTAACTTGCTATTCGTAAAGATTGACTTGTTGTGATGTTATATTAGCCATACAGAAGTCCATATTTGACCCAAGGAAAATATTTCTGGCCAAAAAATCCTCAATCTTGAACTTTCCATACATTCTCATAGACAACTTCTGATGCTTCATTTAAGTCCATTTAGAAGTCCATATCTTGACGGATTGAACTTATTTCTGGTCAAAGGGTCCTAATTGGTTTTAAACTATATAAACTTAGAGACTACTGATGTTAAATCAGCCATTTAGAATTCCGTAATTGACCTGAACATACTTTTGGCCAAAGAGTCCTCATCTTGATTTTTCTATACAAACTCATTGACTCATTCTGATGATTCATAACCCATATATGGCCATATCTGACCTATTGAACTTATTTCCGGTTAAAGGGTCCTAAAAAAAAAAAAAAAAAAAAAATAGACTACTTTTGATAAAAAATCTGCCATACAGAGTCTTTGAATTCTGTATACAGAGGTCACTTTTTGACTTAATGGTCATATTCCTGGCCAAAGAGTACCTGAACATTAACTTGCTATTCGTAAAGATTGACTTATTGTGATGTTATATTAGCCATACAGAAGTCCATATTTGACCCAAGGAAAATATTTCTGGCCAAAAAATCCTCAATCTTGAACTTTCCATACATACTCTTAGACAACTTCTGATGCTTCATTAGCCATATTTAAGTCCATTTAGAAGTCCATATCTTGACGGATTGAACTTATTTCTGGTCAAAGGGTCCTAAAAAAAAAAAAAAAAAAAAAAATAGACTACTTTTGATAAAAAATCTGCCATCCAGAGTCTTTGAACTCTGTATACAGAGGTCACTTTTTGACTTAATGGACATATTCCTGGCCAAAGAGTTACCTGAACATTAACTTGCTATTCATAAAGATTGACTTGTTGTGATGTTATATTAGCCATACAGAAGTCCATATTTGACCCAAGGAAAATATGTCTGGCCAAAAAATCCTCAATCTTGAACTTTCCATACATACTCATAGACAATTTCTGATGCTTCATTTGCCATATTGAAGTCCATTTAGAAATCAATATCTTAACGGATTGAACTTATTTCTGGTCAAAGGGTCCTTAATTGGTTTTAAACTATATAAACTTAGAGACTACTGATGTTAAATCAGCCATTTAGAATTCCATATTTGACCTGAACATATTTTTGGCCAAAGAGTCCTCATCTTGATTTTTCTATACAAACTCATTGACTCATTCTGATGCTTCATAACCCATATATGGCCATATCTGACCTATTGAACTTATTTCCGGTTAAAGGGTCCTAAAAAAAAATAATAAAAAAATAGACTACTTTTGATAAAAAATCTGCCATACAGAGTCTTTGAATTCTGTTTACAGAGATCACTTTTTGACTTAATGGTCATATTCCTGGCCAAAGAGTACCTGAACATTAACTTGCTATTCGTAAAGATTGATTTGTTGTGATGTTATATTAGCCATACAGAAGTCCATATTTGACCCAAGGAAAATATTTCTGGCCAAAAAATCCTCAATCTTGAACTTTCCATACATACTCATAGACAACTTCTGATGCTTCATTAGCCATATTTAAGTCCATTTAGAAGTCCAAATCTTGACGAATTGAACTTATTTCTGGTCAAAGGGTCCTAAAAAAAACAAAAAACAAAAAATAGACTACTTTTGATGAAAAATCTGCCATCCAGAGTCTTTGAACTCTGTATACAGAGGTCACTTTTTGACTTAATGGACATATTCCTGGCCAAAGAGTTACCTGAACATTAACTTGCTATTCATAAAGATTGACTTGTTGTGATGTTATATTAGCCATACAGAAGTCCATATTTGACCCAAGGAAAATATTTCTGGCCAAAAAATCTGATGCTTCATTTGCCATATTGAAGTCCATTTAGAAATCCATATCTTAACGGATTGAACTTATTTCTGGTCAAAGGGTCCTTAATTGGTTTTAAACTATATAAACTTAGAGACTACTGATGTTAAATCAGCCATTTAGAATTCCATATTTGACCTGAACATATTTTTGGCCAAAGAGTCCTCATCTTGATTTTTCTATACAAACTCATTGACTCATTCTGATGCTTCATAACCCATATATGGCCATATCTGACCTATTGAACTTATTTCCGGTTAAAGGGTCCTAAAAAAAAAAAAAAAAAAACTACTTTTGATGAAAAATCTGCCATACAGAGTCTTTGAACTCTGTATACAGAGGTCACTTTTGAGTTAATGGACATATTCCTGGCCAAAGAGTTACCTGAACATTAACTTGCTATTCATAAAGATTGACTTGTTGTGACGTTATATTAGCCATACAGAAGTCCGTATTTGACCCAAGGAAAATATGTCTGGCCAAAAAATCCTCAATCTTGAACTTTCCATACATACTCATAGACAATTTCTGATGCTTCATTTGCCATATTGAAGTCCATTTAGAAATCAATATCTTAACGGATTGAACTTATTTCTGGTCAAAGGGTCCTTAATTGGTTTTAAACTATATAAACTTAGAGACTACTGATGTTAAATCAGCCATTTAGAATTCCATATTTGACCTGAACATATTTTTGGCCAAAGAGTCCTCATCTTGATTTTTTCTATACAAACTCATTGACTCATTCTGATGCTTCATAACCCATATATGGCCATATCTGACCTATTGAACTTATTTCCGGTTAAAGGGTCCTAAAAAAAAAAAAAAAAAAAAATATAGACTACTTTTGATGAAAAATCTGCCATACAGAGTCTTTGAACTCTGTATACAGAGGTCACTTTTTGACTTAATGGACATATTCCTGGCCAAAGAGTTACCTAAACATTAACTTGCTATTCATAAAGATTGAATTGTTGTGATGTTATATTAGCCATACAGAAGTCCATATTTGACCCAAGGAAAATATTTCTGGCCAAAAAATCCTCAATCTTGAACTTTCCATACATACTCATAGACAACTTCTGATGCTTCATTAGCCATATTTAAGTCCATTTAGAAGTCCATATCTTGACGGATTGAACTTATTTCTGGTCAAAGGGTCCTTAATTGGTTTTAAACTATATAAACTTAGAGACTCCTGATGTTAAATCAGCCATTTAGAATTCCATATTTGACCTACTGAACATATTTCTGGCCAAAGAGTCCTCAATCTTGAAGTTTCTATACACACTGAAAGACTCCTACTGATGCTTCATAAGTCCAATAGATATACATATCAGGGCATTGAACTTATTTCTAGTCAAAGGGTCCTAATTGGTTTTAAACTATATAAACTTAGAGACTCCTGATGTTAAATCAGCCATTCAGAATTCCATATTTGACCTACTGAACATATTTTTGGCCAAAGAGTCCTCATCTTGATTTTTCTATACATACTCATTGACTCATTCTGATGCTCCATAAGCCATATATGGCCATATCTGACCTATTGAACTTATTTCCGGTTAAAGGTTCCTAAAAAAAAATAAAAAATAAAAATAGACTACTTTTGATAAAAAATCTGCCATACAGAGTCTTTGAATTCTGTATACAGAGGTCACTTTTTGACTTAAAGGTCATATTCCTGGCCAAAGAGTACCTGAACATTAACTTGCTATTCGTAAAGATTGACTTGTTGTGATGTTATATTAGCCATACAGAAGTCCATATTTGACCCAAGGAAAATATTTCTGGCCAAAAAATCCTCAATCTTGAACTTTCCATACATACTCATAGACAACTTCTGATGCTTCATTAGCCATATTTAAGTCCATTTAGAAGTCCATATCTTGACGGATTGAACTTATTTCTGATCAAAGGGTCCTAATTGGTTTTAAACTATATAAACTTAGAGACTACTGATGTTAAATCAGCCATTTAGAATTCCATATTTGACCTGAACATATTTTTGGCCAAAGAGTCCTCATCTTGATTTTTCTATACAAACTCATTGACTCATTCTGATGCTTCATAACCCATATATGGCCATATCTGACCTATTGAACTTATTTCCGGTTAAAGGGTCCTAAAAAAAAAAAAAAAAAAAAAAAAATATAGACTACTTTTGATGAAAAATCTGCCATACAGAGTCTTTGAACTCTGTATACAGAGGTCACTTTTTGACTTAATGGACATATTCCTGGCCAAAGAGTTACCTGAACATTAACTTGCTATTCATAAAGATTGACTTGTTGTGATGTTATATTAGCCATACAGAAGTCCATATTTGACCCAAGGAAAATATTTTTGGCCAAAAAATCCTCAATCTTGAACTTTCCATACATACTCATAGACAACTTCTGATGCTTCATTAGCCATATTGAAGTCCATTTAGAAGTCCATATCTTGACGGATTGAACTTATTTCTGGTCAAAGGGTCCTAATTGGTTTTAAACTATATAAACTTAGAGACTCCTGATGTTAAATCAGCCATTTAGAATTCCATATTTGACCTACTGAACATATTTTTGGCCAAAGAGTCCTCATCTTGATTTTTCTATACATACTCATTGACTCATTCTGATGCTTCATAAGCCATATATGGCCATATCTGACCTATTGAACTTATTTCCGGTTAAAGGTTCCTAAAAAAAATTAAAAATTAAAATAGACTACTTTTGATAAAAAATCTGCCATACAGAGTCTTTGAATTCTGTATACAGAGGTCACTTTTTGACTTAATGGTCATATTCCTGGCCAAAGAGTACCTGAACATTAACTTGCTATTCGTAAAGATTGACTTGTTGTGATGTTATATTAGCCATACAGAAGTCCATATTTGACCCAAGGAAAATATTTCTGGCCAAAAAATCCTCAATCTTGAACTTTCCATACATTCTCATAGACAACTTCTGATGCTTCATTTAAGTCCATTTAGAAGTCCATATCTTGACGGATTGATCTTATTTCTGGTCAAAGGGTCCTAATTGGTTTTAAACTATATAAACTTAGAGACTACTGATGTTAAATCAGCCATTTAGAATTCCATAATTGACCTGAACATACTTTTGGCCAAAGAGTCCTCATCTTGATTTTTCTATACAAACTCATTGACTCATTCTGATGATTCATAACCCATATATGGCCATATCTGACCTATTGAACTTATTTCCGGTTAAAGGGTCCTAAAAAAAAAAAAAAAAAAATAGACTACTTTTGATAAAAAATCTGCCATACAGAGTCTTTGAATTCTGTATACAGAGGTCACTTTTTGACTTAATGGTCATATTCCTGGCCAAAGAGTACCTGAACATTAACTTGCTATTCGTAAAGATTGACTTGTTGTGATGTTATATTAGCCATACAGAAGTCCATATTTGACCCAAGGAAAATATTTCTGGCCAAAAAATCCTCAATCTTGAACTTTCCATACATACTCATAGACAACTTCTGATGCTTCATTAGCCATATTTAAGTCCATTTAGAAGTCCATATCTTGACGGATTGAACTTATCTCTGGTCAAAGGGTCCTAAAAAAAAAAAAAAAAAAAAAAAATAGACTACTTTTGATGAAAAATCTGCCATCCAGAGTCTTTGAACTCTGTATACAGAGGTCACTTTTTGACTTAATGGACATATTCCTGGCCAAAGAGTTACCTGAACATTAACTTGCTATTCATAAAGATTGACTTGTTGTGATGTTATATTAGCCATACAGAAGTCCATATTTGACCCAAGGAAAATATGTCTGGCCAAAAAATCCTCAATCTTGAACTTTCCATACATACTCATAGACAATTTCTGATGCTTCATTTGCCATATTGAAGTCCATTTAGAAATCAATATCTTAACGGATTGAACTTATTTCTGGTCAAAGGGTCCTTAATTGGTTTTAAACTATATAAACTTAGAGACTACTGATGTTAAATCAGCCATTTAGAATTCCATATTTGACCTGAACATATTTTTGGCCAAAGAGTCCTCATCTTGATTTTTCTATACAAACTCATTGACTCATTCTGATGCTTCATAACCCATATATGGCCATATCTGACCTATTGAACTTATTTCCGGTTAAAGGGTCCTAAAAAAAAATAATAAAAAAAATAGACTACTTTTGATAAAAAATCTGCCATACAGAGTCTTTGAATTCTGTATACAGAGGTCACTTTTTGACTTAATGGTCATATTCCTGGCCAAAGAGTACCTGAACATTAACTTGCTATTCGTAAAGATTGATTTGTTGTGATGTTATATTAGCCATACAGAAGTCCATATTTGACCCAAGGAAAATATTTCTGGCCAAAAAATCCTATATCTTGAACTTTCCATACATACTCATAGACAACTTCTGATGCTTCATTAGCCATATTTAAGTCCATTTAGAAGTCCAAATCTTGACGAATTGAACTTATTTCTGGTCAAAGGGTCCTAAAAAAAACAAAAAACAAAAAATAGACTACTTTTGATGAAAAATCTGCCATCCAGAGTCTTTGAACTCTGTATACAGAGGTCACTTTTTGACTTAATGGACATATTCCTGGCCAAAGAGTTACCTGAACATTAACTTGCTATTCATAAAGATTGACTTGTTGTGATGTTATATTAGCCATACAGAAGTCCATATTTGACCCAAGGAAAATATTTCTGGCCAAAAAATCTGATGCTTCATTTGCCATATTGAAGTCCATTTAGAAATCCATATCTTAACGGATTGAACTTATTTCTGGTCAAAGGGTCCTTAATTGGTTTTAAACTATATAAACTTAGAGACTACTGATGTTAAATCAGCCATTGAGAATTCCATATTTGACCTGAACATATTTTTGGCCAAAGAGTCCTCATCTTGATTTTTCTATACAAACTCATTGACTCATTCTGATGCTTCATAACCCATATATGGCCATATCTGACCTATTGAACTTATTTCCGGTTAAAGGGTCCTAAAAAAAAAAAAAAAAACTACTTTTGATGAAAAATCTGCCATACAGAGTCTTTGAACTCTGTATACAGAGGTCACTTTTGAGTTAATGGACATATTCCTGGCCAAAGAGTTACCTGAACATTAACTTGCTATTCATAAAGATTGACTTGTTGTGACGTTATATTAGCCATACAGAAGTCCGTATTTGACCCAAGGAAAATATGTCTGGCCAAAAAATCCTCAATCTTGAACTTTCCATACATACTCATAGACAATTTCTGATGCTTCATTTGCCATATTGAAGTCCATTTAGAAATCAATATCTTAACGGATTGAACTTATTTCTGGTCAAAGGGTCCTTAATTGGTTTTAAACTATATAAACTTAGAGACTACTGATGTTAAATCAGCCATTTAGAATTCCATATTTGACCTGAACATATTTTTGGCCAAAGAGTCCTCATCTTGATTTTTCTATACAAACTCATTGACTCATTCTGATGCTTCATAACCCATATATGGCCATATCTGACCTATTGAACTTATTTCCGGTTAAAGGGTCCTAAAAAAAAAAAAAAAAAAAAAAAAAAAATATAGACTACTTTTGATGAAAAATCTGCCATACAGAGTCTTTGAACTCTGTATACAGAGGTCACTTTTTGACTTAATGGACATATTCCTGGCCAAAGAGTTACCTGAACATTAACTTGCTATTCATAAAGATTGAATTGTTGTGATGTTATATTAGCCATACAGAAGTCCATATTTGACCCAAGGAAAATATTTCTGGCCAAAAAATCCTCAATCTTGAACTTTCCATACATACTCATAGACAACTTCTGATGCTTCATTAGCCATATTTAAGTCCATTTAGAAGTCCATATCTTGACGGATTGAACTTATTTCTGGTCAAAGGGTCCTTAATTGGTTTTAAACTATATAAACTTAGAGACTCCTGATGTTAAATCAGCCATTTAGAATTCCATATTTGACCTACTGAACATATTTCTGGCCAAAGAGTCCTCAATCTTGAAGTTTCTATACACACTGAAAGACTCCTACTGATGCTTCATAAGTCCAATAGATATACATATCAGGGCATTACACTTATTTCTAGTCAAAGGGTCCTAATTGGTTTTAAACTATATAAACTTAGAGACTCCTGATGTTAAATCAGCCATTCAGAATTCCATATTTGACCTACTGAACATATTTTTGGCCAAAGAGTCCTCATCTTGATTTTTCTATACAAACTCATTGACTCATTCTGATGCTTCATAAGCCATATATGGCCATATATGACCTATTGAACTTATTTCCGGTTAAAGGGTCCTAAAAAAATAAAAATAAAAAAAAATACTTTTGATGAAAAATCTGCCATACAGAGTCTTTGAACTCTGTATACAGAGGTCACTTTTTGAGTTAATGGACATATTTCTGGCCAAAGAGTTACCTGAACATTAACTTGCTATTCATAAAGATTGACTTGTTGTGATGTTATATTAGCCATACAGAAGTCCATATTTGACCCAAGGAAAATATTTCTGGCCAAAAAATCCTCAATCTTGAACTTTCCATACATACTCATAGACAACTTCTGATGCTTCATTAGCCATATTTAAGTCCATTTAGAAGTCCATATCTTGACGGATTGAACTTATTTCTGATCAAAGGGTCCTAATTGGTTTTAAACTATATAAACTTAGAGACTACTGATGTTAAATCAGCCATTTAGAATTCCATATTTGACCTGAACATATTTTTGGCCAAAGAGTCCTCATCTTGATTTTTCTATACAAACTCATTGACTCATTCTGATGCTTCATAACCCATATATAGCCATATCTGACCTATTGAACTTATTTCCGGTTAAAGGGTCCTAAAAAAAAAAAAAAAAAAAAAAAATATAGACTACTTTTGATGAAAAATCTGCCATACAGAGTCTTTGAACTCTGTATACAGAGGTCACTTTTTGACTTAATGGACATATTCCTGGCCAAAGAGTTACCTGAACATTAACTTGCTATTCATAAAGATTGACTTGTTGTGATGTTATATTAGCCATACAGAAGTCCATATTTGACCCAAGGAAAATATTTTTGGCCAAAAAATCCTCAATCTTGAACTTTCCATACATACTCATAGACAACTTCTGATGCTTCATTAGCCATATTGAAGTCCATTTAGAAGTCCATATCTTGACGGATTGAACTTATTTCTGGTCAAAGGGTCCTAATTGGTTTTAAACTATATAAACTTAGAGACTCCTGATGTTAAATCAGCCATTTAGAATTCCATATTTGACCTACTGAACATATTTCATGGCCAAAGAGTCCTCAATCTTGAAGTTTCTATACATACTGAAAGAATCCTACTGATGCTTCATTAGTCCAATAGATATAGTACATATCAGGCCATTGAACTTATTTCTGGTCAAAGGGTCCTAATTGGTTTTAAACTATATAAACTTAGAGACTCCTGATGTTAAATCAGCCATTCAGAATTCCATATTTGACCTACTGAACATATTTTTGGCCAAAGAGTCCTCATCTTGATTTTTCTATACAAACTCATTGACTCATTCTGATGCTTCATAAGCCATATATGGCCATATATGACCTATTGAACTTATTTCCGGTTAAAGGGTCCTAAAAAAATAAAAATAAAAATAAATACTTTTGATGAAAAATCTGCCATACAGAGTCTTTGAACTCTGTATACAGAGGTCACTTTTTGAGTTAATGGACATATTTCTGGCCAAAGAGTTACCTGAACATTAACTTGCTATTCATAAAGATTGACTTGTTGTGATGTTATATTAGCCATACAGAAGTCCATATTTGACCCAAGGAAAATATTTCTGGCCAAAAAATCCTCAATCTTGAACTTTCCATACATACTCATAGACAATTTCTGATGCTTCATTAGCGATATTTAAGTCCATTTAGAAATCCATATCTTAACGGATTGAACTTATTTCTGGTCAAAGGGTCCTTAATTGGTTTTAAACTATATAAACTTAGAGACTACTGATGTTAAATCAGCCATTTAGAAATCCATATTTGACCTACTGAACATATTTTTGGCCAAAGAGTCCTCATCTTGATTTTTCTATACAAACTCATTGACTCATTCTGATGCTTCATAACCCATATATGGCCATATCTGACCTATTGAACTTATTTCCGGTTAAAGGGTCCTAAAAAAAAAAAAAAAAAAAAAAATATAGACTACTTTTGATGAAAAATCTGCCATACAGAGTCTTTGAACTCTGTATACAGAGGTCACTTTTTGACTTAATGGACATATTCCTGGCCAAAGAGTTACCTGAACATTAACTTGCTATTCATAAAGATTGACTTGTTGTGATGATATATTAGCCATACAGAAGTCCATATTTGACCCAAGGAAAATATTTCTGGCCAAAAAATCCTCAATCTTGAACTTTACATACATACTCATAGACAATTTCTGATGCTTCATTTGCCATATTGAAGTCCATTTAGAAATCCATATCTTAACGGATTGAACTTATTTCTGGTCAAAGGGTCCTTAATTGTTTTTAAACTATATAAACTTAGAGACTCCTGATGTTAAATCAGCCATTTAGAATTCCATATTTGACCTACTGAACATATTTTTGGCCAAAGAGTCCTCATCTTGATTTTTCTATACATACTCATTGACTCATTCTGATGCTTCATAAGCCATATATGGCCATATCTGACCTATTGAACTTATTTCCGGTTAAAGGTTCCTAAAAAAAATTAAAAATAAAAATAGACTACTTTTGATAAAAAATCTGCCATACAGAGTCTTTGAATTCTGTATACAGAGGTCACTTTTTGACTTAATGGTCATATTCCTGGCCAAAGAGTACCTGAACATTAACTTGCTATTCGTAAAGATTGACTTGTTGTGATGTTATATTAGCCATACAGAAGTCCATATTTGACCCAAGGAAAATATTTCTGGCCAAAAAATCCTCAATCTTGAACTTTCCATACATTCTCATAGACAACTTCTGATGCTTCATTTAAGTCCATTTAGAAGTCCATATCTTGACGGATTGAACTTATTTCTGGTCAAAGGGTCCTAATTGGTTTTAAACTATATAAACTTAGAGACTACTGATGTTAAATCAGCCATTTAGAATTCCATAATTGACCTGAACATACTTTTGGCCAAAGAGTCCTCATCTTGATTTTTCTATACAAACTCATTGACTCATTCTGATGATTCATAACCCATATATGGCCATATCTGACCTATTGAACTTATTTCCGGTTAAAGGGTCCTAAAAAAAAAATTAAAAAAATAGACTACTTTTGATAAAAAATCTGCCATACAGAGTCTTTGAATTCTGTATACAGAGGTCACTTTTTGACTTAATGGTCATATTCCTGGCCAAAGAGTACCTGAACATTAACTTGCTATTCGTAAAGATTGACTTGTTGTGATGTTATATTAGCCATACAGAAGTCCATATTTGACCCAAGGAAAATATTTCTGGCCAAAAAATCCTCAATCTTGAACTTTCCATACATACTCATAGACAACTTCTGATGCTTCATTAGCCATATTTAAGTCCATTTAGAAGTCCATATCTTGACGGATTGAACTTATCTCTGGTCAAAGGGTCCTAAAAAAAAAAAAAAAAAAAAAAAATAGACTACTTTTGATGAAAAATCTGCCATCCAGAGTCTTTGAACTCTGTATACAGAGGTCACTTTTTGACTTAATGGACATATTCCTGGCCAAAGAGTTACCTGAACATTAACTTGCTATTCATAAAGATTGACTTGTTGTGATGTTATATTAGCCATACAGAAGTCCATATTTGACCCAAGGAAAATATGTCTGGCCAAAAAATCCTCAATCTTGAACTTTCCATACATACTCATAGACAATTTCTGATGCTTCATTTGCCATATTGAAGTCCATTTAGAAATCAATATCTTAACGGATTGAACTTATTTCTGGTCAAAGGGTCCTTAATTGGTTTTAAACTATATAAACTTAGAGACTACTGATGTTAAATCAGCCATTTAGAATTCCATATTTGACCTGAACATATTTTTGGCCAAAGAGTCCTCATCTTGATTTTTCTATACAAACTCATTGACTCATTCTGATGCTTCATAACCCATATATGGCCATATCTGACCTATTGAACTTATTTTCGGTTAAAGGGTCCTAAAAAATAATAATAAAAAAAATAGACTACTTTTGATAAAAAATCTGCCATACAGAGTCTTTGAATTCTGTATACAGAGGTCACTTTTTGACTTAATGGTCATATTCCTGGCCAAAGAGTACCTGAACATTAACTTGCTATTCGTAAAGATTGATTTGTTGTGATGTTATATTAGCCATACAGAAGTCCATATTTGACCCAAGGAAAATATTTCTGGCCAAAAAATCCTCAATCTTGAACTTTCCATACATACTCATAGACAACTTCTGATGCTTCATTAGCCATATTTAAGTCCATTTAGAAGTCCAAATCTTGACGAATTGAACTTATTTCTGGTCAAAGGGTCCTAAAAAAAACAAAAAACAAAAAATAGACTACTTTTGATGAAAAATCTGCCATCCAGAGTCTTTGAACTCTGTATACAGAGGTCACTTTTTGACTTAATGGACATATTCCTGGCCAAAGAGTTACCTGAACATTAACTTGCTATTCATAAAGATTGACTTGTTGTGATGTTATATTAGCCATACAGAAGTCCATATTTGACCCAAGGAAAATATTTCTGGCCAAAAAATCTGATGCTTCATTTGCCATATTGAAGTCCATTTAGAAATCCATATCTTAACGGATTGAACTTATTTCTGGTCAAAGGGTCCTTAATTGGTTTTAAACTATATAAACTTAGAGACTACTGATGTTAAATCAGCCATTTAGAATTCCATATTTGACCTGAACATATTTTTGGCCAAAGAGTCCTCATCTTGATTTTTCTATACAAACTCATTGACTCATTCTGATGCTTCATAACCCATATATGGCCATATCTGACCTATTGAACTTATTTCCGGTTAAAGGGTCCTAAAAAAAAAAAAAAAAAACTACTTTTGATGAAAAATCTGCCATACAGAGTCTTTGAACTCTGTATACAGAGGTCACTTTTGAGTTAATGGACATATTCCTGGCCAAAGAGTTACCTGAACATTAACTTGCTATTCATAAAGATTGACTTGTTGTGACGTTATATTAGCCATACAGAAGTCCGTATTTGACCCAAGGAAAATATGTCTGGCCAAAAAATCCTCAATCTTGAACTTTCCATACATACTCATAGACAATTTCTGATGCTTCATTTGCCATATTGAAGTCCATTTAGAAATCAATATCTTAACGGATTGAACTTATTTCTGGTCAAAGGGTCCTTAATTGTTTTTAAACTATATAAACTTAGAGACTCCTGATGTTAAATCAGCCATTTAGAATTCCATATTTGACCTACTGAACATATTTTTGGCCAAAGAGTCCTCATCTTGATTTTTCTATACATACTCATTGACTCATTCTGATGCTTCATAAGCCATATATGGCCATATCTGACCTATTGAACTTATTTCCGGTTAAAGGTTCCTAAAAAAAATTAAAAATAAAAATAGACTACTTTTGATAAAAAATCTGCCATACAGAGTCTTTGAATTCTGTATACAGAGGTCACTTTTTGACTTAATGGTCATATTCCTGGCCAAAGAGTACCTGAACATTAACTTGCTATTCGTAAAGATTGACTTGTTGTGATGTTATATTAGCCATACAGAAGTCCATATTTGACCCAAGGAAAATATTTCTGGCCAAAAAATCCTCAATCTTGAACTTTCCATACATACTCATAGACAACTTCTGATGCTTCAATAGCCATATTTAAGTCCATTTAGAAGTCCATATCTTGACGGATTGAACTTATTTCTGGTCAAAGGGTCCTAAAAAATAAAAAAAATAAAAATAGACTACTTTTGATGAAAAATCTGCCATCCAGAGTCTTTGAACTCTGTATACAGAGGTCACTTTTTGACTTAATGGACATATTCCTGGCCAAAGAGTTACCTGAACATTAACTTGCTATTCATAAAGAATGACTTGTTGTGATGTTATATTAGCCATACAGAAGTCCATATTTGACCCAAGGAAAATATGTCTGGCCAAAAAATCCTCAATCTTGAACTTTCCATACATACTCATAGACAATTTCTGATGCTTCATTTGACATATTGAAGTCCATTTAGAAATCAATATCTTAACGGATTGAACTTATTTCTGGTCAAAGGGTCCTTAATTGGTTTTAAACTATATAAACTTAGAGACTACTGATGTTAAATCAGCCATTTAGAATTCCATATTTGACCTGAACATATTTTTGGCCAAAGAGTCCTCATCTTGATTTTTCTATACAAACTCATTGACTCATTCTGATGCTTCATAACCCATATATAGCCATATCTGACCTATTGAACTTATTTCCGGTTAAAGGGTCCTAAAAAAAAAATAAAAATAAAAAAATATAGACTACTTTTGATGAAAAATCTGCCATACAGAGTCTTTGAACTCTGTATACAGAGGTCACTTTTTGACTTAATGGACATATTCCTGGCCAAAGAGTTACCTGAACATTAACTTGCTATTCATAAAGATTGACTTGTTGTGATGTTATATTAGCCATACAGAAGTCCATATTTGACCCAAGGAAAATATTTTTGGCCAAAAAATCCTCAATCTTGAACTTTCCATACATACTCATAGACAACTTCTGATGCTTCATTAGCCATATTGAAGTCCATTTAGAAGTCCATATCTTGACGGATTGAACTTATTTCTGGTCAAAGGGTCCTAATTGGTTTTAAACTATATAAACTTAGAGACTCCTGATGTTAAATCAGCCATTTAGAATTCCATATTTGACCTACTGAACATATTTCATGGCCAAAGAGTCCTCAATCTTGAAGTTTCTATACATACTGAAAGAATCCTACTGATGCTTCATTAGTCCAATAGATATAGTACATATCAGGCCATTGAACTTATTTCTGGTCAAAGGGTCCTAATTGGTTTTAAACTATATAAACTTAGAGACTCCTGATGTTAAATCAGCCATTCAGAATTCCATATTTGACCTACTGAACATATTTTTGGCCAAAGAGTCCTCATCTTGATTTTTCTATACAAACTCATTGACTCATTCTGATGCTTCATAAGCCATATATGGCCATATATGACCTATTGAACTTATTTCCGGTTAAAGGGTCCTAAAAAAATAAAAATAAAAATAAATACTTTTGATGAAAAATCTGCCATACAGAGTCTTTGAACTCTGTATACAGAGGTCACTTTTTGACTTAATGGACATATTCCTGGCCAAAGAGTTACCTGAACATTAACTTGCTATTCATAAAGATTGACTTGTTGTGATGTTATATTAGCCATACAGAAGTCCATATTTGACCCAAGGAAAATATTTCTGGCCAAAAAATCCTCAATCTTGAACTTTACATACATACTCATAGACAATTTCTGATGCTTCATTTGCCATATTGAAGTCCATTTAGAAATCCATATCTTAACGGATTGAACTTATTTCTGGTCAAAGGGTCCTTAATTGTTTTTAAACTATATAAACTTAGAGACTCCTGATGTTAAATCAGCCATTTAGAATTCCATATTTGACCTACTGAACATATCTTTGGCCAAAGAGTCCTCATCTTGATTTTTCTATACATACTCATTGACTCATTCTGATGCTTCATAAGCCATATATGGCCATATCTGACCTATTGAACTTATTTCCGGTTAAAGGTTCCTAAAAAAAATTAAAAATAAAAATAGACTACTTTTGATAAAAAATCTGCCATACAGAGTCTTTGAATTCTGTATACAGAGGTCACTTTTTGACTTAATGGTCATATTCCTGGCCAAAGAGTACCTGAACATTAACTTGCTATTCGTAAAGATTGACTTGTTGTGATGTTATATTAGCCATACAGAAGTCCATATTTGACCCAAGGAAAATATTTCTGGCCAAAAAATCCTCAATCTTGAACTTTCCATACATTCTCATAGACAACTTCTGATGCTTCATTTAAGTCCATTTAGAAGTCCATATCTTGACGGATTGAACTTATTTCTGGTCAAAGGGTCCTAATTGGTTTTAAACTATATAAACTTAGAGACTACTGATGTTAAATCAGCCATTTAGAATTCCATAATTGACCTGAACATACTTTTGGCCAAAGAGTCCTCATCTTGATTTTTCTATACAAACTCATTGACTCATTCTGATGATTCATAACCCATATATGGCCATATCTGACCTATTGAACTTATTTCCGGTTAAAGGGTCCTAAAAAAAAAAAAAAAAAAATAGACTACTTTTGATAAAAAATCTGCCATACAGAGTCTTTGAATTCTGTATACAGAGGTCACTTTTTGACTTAATGGTCATATTCCTGGCCAAAGAGTACCTGAACATTAACTTGCTATTCGTAAAGATTGACTTGTTGTGATGTTATATTAGCCATACAGAAGTCCATATTTGACCCAAGGAAAATATTTCTGGCCAAAAAATCCTCAATCTTGAACTTTCCATACATACTCATAGACAACTTCTGATGCTTCAATAGCCATATTTAAGTCCATTTAGAAGTCCATATCTTGACGGATTGAACTTATTTCTGGTCAAAGGGTCCTAAAAAATAAAAAAAATAAAAATAGACTACTTTTGATGAAAAATCTGCCATCCAGAGTCTTTGAACTCTGTATACAGAGGTCACTTTTTGACTTAATGGACATATTCCTGGCCAAAGAGTTACCTGAACATTAACTTGCTATTCATAAAGAATGACTTGTTGTGATGTTATATTAGCCATACAGAAGTCCATATTTGACCCAAGGAAAATATGTCTGGCCAAAAAATCCTCAATCTTGAACTTTCCATACATACTCATAGACAATTTCTGATGCTTCGTTTGACATATTGAAGTCCATTTAGAAATCAATATCTTAACGGATTGAACTTATTTCTGGTCAAAGGGTCCTTAATTGGTTTTAAACTATATAAACTTAGAGACTACTGATGTTAAATCAGCCATTTAGAATTCCATATTTGACCTGAACATATTTTTGGCCAAAGAGTCCTCATCTTGATTTTTCTATACAAACTCATTGACTCATTCTGATGCTTCATAACCCATATATGGCCATATCTGACCTATTGAACTTATTTCCGGTTAAAGGGTCCTAAAAAAATAAATAAAAAATAAAAAAATATAGACTACTTTTGATGAAAAATCTGCCATACAGAGTCTTTGAACTCTGTATACAGAGGTCACTTTTTGACTTAATGGACATATTCCTGGCCAAAGAGTTACCTGAACATTAACTTGCTATTCATAAAGATTGACTTGTTGTGATGTTATATTAGCCATACAGAAGTCCATATTTGCCCCTAGGAAAATATTTCTGGCCAAAAAATCCTCAATCTTGAACTTTCCATACATACTCATAGACAATTTCTGATGCTTCATTTGCCATATTGAAGTCCATTTAGAAATCCATATCTTAACGGATTGAACTTATTTCTGGTCAAAGGGTCCTTAATTGGTTTTAAACTATATAAACTTAGAGATTCCTGATGTTAAATCAGCCATTTAGAATTCCATATTTGACCTACTGAACATATTTTTGGCCAAAGAGTCCTCATCTTGATTTTTCTATACATACTCATTGACTCATTCTGATGCTTCATAAGCCATATATGGCCATATCTGACCTATTGAACTTATTTCCGGTTAAAGGGTCCTAAAAAAAAAAAAAAAAAAAATAGACTACTTTTGATAAAAAATCTGCCATACAGAGTCTTTGAATTCTGTATACAGAGGTCACTTTTTGACTTAATGGTCATATTCCTGGCCAAAGAGTACCTGAACATTAACTTGCTATTCGTAAAGATTGATTTGTTGTGATGTTATATTAGCCATACAGAAGTCCATATTTGACCCAAGGAAAATATTTCTGGCCAAAAAATCCTCAATCTTGAACTTTCCATACATACTCATAGACAACTTCTGATGCTTCATTAGCCATATTTAAGTCAATTTAGAAGTCCAAATCTTGACGAATTGAACTTATTTCTGGTCAAAGGGTCCTAAAAAAAAACAAAAAACAAAAAATAGACTACTTTTGATGAAAAATCTGCCATCCAGAGTCTTTGAACTCTGTATACAGAGGTCACTTTTTGACTTAATGGACATATTCCTGGTCAAAGAGTTACCTGAACATTAACTTGCTATTCATAAAGATTGACTTGTTGTGATGTTATATTAGCCATACAGAAGTCCATATTTGACCCATAGAAAATATTTCTGGCCAAAAAATCTGATGCTTCATTTGCCATATTGAAGTCCATTTAGAAATCCATATCTTAACGGATTGAACTTATTTCTGGTCAAAGGGTCCTTAATTGGTTTTAAACTATATAAACTTAGAGACTACTGATGTTAAATCAGCCATTTAGAATTCCATATTTGATCTGAACATATTTTTGGCCAAAGAGTCCTCATCTTGATTTTTCTATACAAACTCATTGACTCATTCTGATGCTTCATAACCCATATATGGCCATATCTGACCTATTGAACTTATTTCCGGTTATAAAGGGTCCTAAAAAAAAAAAAAAAAAAAAAAAAAAATATAGACTACTTTTGATGAAAAATCTGCCATACAGAGTCTTTGAACTCTGTATACAGAGGTCACTTTTTGACTTAATGGACATATTCCTAACCAAAGAGTTACCTGAACATTAACTTGCTATTCATAAAGATTGACTTGTTGTGATGTTATATTAGCCATACAGAAGTCCATATTTGACCCAAAGAAAATATTTCTGGCCAAAAAATCCTCAATCTTGAACTTTCCATACATACTCATAGACAATTTCTGGTGCTTCATTTGCCATATTGAAGTCCATTTAGAAATCCATATCTTAACGGATTGAACTTATTTCTGGTCAAAGGGTCCTTAATTGGTTTTAAACTATATAAACTTAGAGATTCCTGATGTTAATCAGCCATTTAGAATTCCATATTTGACCTACTGAACATATTTTTGGCCAAAGAGTCCTCATCTTGATTTTTCTATACATACTCATTGACTCATTCTGATGCTTCATAAGTTATATATGGCCATATCTGACCTATTGAACTTATTTCCGGTTAAAGGGTCCTAAAAAAAAAAAAAAAAAAATAGACTACTTTTGATAAAAAATCTGCCATACAGAGTCTTTGAATTCTGTATACAGAGGTCACTTTTTGACTTAATGGTCATATTCCTGGCCAAAGAGTACCTGAACATTAACTTGCTATTCGTAAAGATTGATTTGTTGTGATGTTATATTAGCCATACAGAAGTCCATATTTGACCCAAGGAAAATATTTCTGGCCAAAAAATCCTCAATCTTGAACTTTCCATACATACTCATAGACAACTTCTGATGCTTCTTTAGCCATATTTAAGTCCATTTAGAAGTCCATATCTTGACGGATTGAACTTATTTCTGGTCAAAGGGTCCTAAAAAACAAAAAAAAAAACAAAAAATAGACTACTTTTGATGAAAAATCTGCCATCCAGAGTCTTTGAACTCTGTATACAGAGGTCACTTTTTGACTTAATGGACATATTCCTGGCCAAAGAGTTACCTGAACATTAACTTGCTATTCATAAAGATTGACTTGTTGTGATGTTATATTAGCCATACAGAAGTCCATATTTGACCCAAGGAAAATATTTCTGGCCAAAAAATCTGATGCTTCATTTGCCATATTGAAGTCCATTTAGAAATCCATATCTTAACGGATTGAACTTATTTCTGGTCAAAGGGTCCTTAATTGGTTTTAAACTATATAAACTTAAAGACTACTGATGTTAAATCAGCCATTTAGAATTCCATATTTGACCTGAACATATTTTTGGCCAAAGAGTCCTCATCTTGATTTTTCTATACAAACTCATTGACTCATTCTGATGCTTCATAACCCATATATGGCCATATCTGACCTATTGAACTTATTTCCGGTTAAAGGGTCCTAAAAAAAAAAAAAAAAATACTTTTGATGAAAAATCTGCCATACAGAGTCTTTGAACTCTGTATACAGAGGTCACTTTTTGACTTAATGGTCATATTCCTGGCCAAAGAGTACCTGAACATTAACTTGCTATTCGTAAAGATTGACTTGTTGTGATGTTATATTAGCCATACAGAAGTCCATATTTGACCCAAGGAAAATATTTCTGGCCAAAAAATCCTCAATCTTGAACTTTCCATACATACTCATGGACAACTTCTGATGCTTCATTAGCCATATTTAAGTCCATTTAGAAGTCCATATCTTGACGGATTGAACTTATTTCTGGTCAAAGGGTCCTAATTGGTTTTAAACTATATAAACTTAGAGACTCCTGATGTTAAATCAGCCATTTAGAATTCCATATTTGACCTACTGAACATATTTTTGGCCAAAGAGTCCTCATCTTGATTTTCCATGCATACTCATTGACTCATTCTGATGCTTCATAAGCCATATATGGCCATATCTGACCTATTGAACTTATTTCCGGTTAAAGGGTCCTAAAGAAAAAAAATAATAATAATATATATAATAGACTACTTTTGATGAAAAATCTGCCATACAGAGTCTTTGAACTCTGTATGCAGAGGTCACTTTTTGAGTTAATGGACATTTTCCTGGCCAAAGAGTTACCTGAACATTAACTTGCTATTCATAAAGATTGACTTGTTGTGATGTTATATTTAGCCATACAGAAGTGCATATTTGACTTAAGGAAAATATTTCTGGCCAAAAAATCCACAATCTTGAACTTTCCATACAATTTCTGATGCTTCATTAGCCATATTTAAGTCCATTTAGAAGTCCATATCTTGACGGATTTAACTTATTTCTGGTAAAAGGGTCCTAATTGGTTTTAAACTATATAAACTTAGAGACTTCTGATGTTAAATCAGCCATTTAGAATTCCATATTTGACCTACTGAACGTATTTTTGGCCAAAGAGTACTCATCTTGATTTTTCTATACATACTCATTGACTCATTCTGATGCTCCATAAGCCATATATGTATACAGAGTATACAGAGGTCACTTTTTGACTTCATGGTCATTTTCCTGGCCAAAGAGTACCTGAACATTAACTTGCTTTTCATAAAGATTGACTTATTGTGATGTTATATTAGCCATACAGAAGTCCATATTTGACCCAAGGAAAATATTTTTACATGCACTTTTTTTGCCTTGCAATGCATTCAAGAACTAACTCATTCAACAGTGCATTGAAGATATTTGCAATGCAATCTGCTGTTGCATCGTTTGCTTATAAGCTCATGCGGTGTGCATTGAAGAATAACAATACAAGTATCATGCACTTTGTTGCCTATGCATTCAAAAACTAACTCAGGCCAAAGTGCACTTAAGACATTTGCAATGCAATCTGCTGTTGCATCGTTTGCTAATAAGCTCAAGCATTATGCATTGAAGAATAACAATAAAAGTATCATGCACTTTTTTTGTCTGCAATGCATTCAAGAACTAACTCATTCAACAGTGCATTGAAGATATTTGCAATGCAATCTGCTGTTGCATCGTTTGCTTATAAGCTCAACCTTTGTGCATTGAAGAATAACAATAAAAGTATCATGCACTTTGTTTCTTTGCAATGCATTCAATAACTAACTAATTCAACAGTGCATTAAAGATATTTGCAATGAAATCCACTGTTGCATCGCTTGCTTTTACGCTCAAGCGTTGTGCTTTGAAGAATAACAACAAAAGTATCATTCACTTTGTTGCCTTGCAATGCATTCAATAACTAACTCTTTCAACAGTGCATTGAAGATATTTGCAATGCAATCTGCTGTTGCATCGCTTGCTTATAAGCTCAACCTTTGTGCATTGAAGAATAACAATAAAAGTATCATGCACTTTGTTTCTTTGCAATGCATTCAATAACTAACTAATTCAACAGTGCATTAAAGATATTTGCAATATAATCTGCTGTTGCATCGTTTGCTTATAAGCTCAAACATTGTGCATTGAATAATAACAATAAAAGTATCATGCACTTTGTTGCCTTGAAATGCATTCAAGAACTAACTCATTCAACAGTGCATTAAAGATATTTGCAATGCAATCTGCTGTTGCATCGCTTTGCACATACGATGAAGCGCTGTGCATTGAAGAATATCAATAAAAGTATCATGCACTTTGTTGTTTTGCAATGCATTCAAGAACTAACTCATTCAAAAGTGCATTAAAGATATTTGCAATGCAATCTGCTGTTGCATAGTTTGCTTATAAGCTCAAGCGATGTGCATTGAAAATAACAATAAAAGTATCATGCACTTTGTCGTTTTGCAATGCATTTAAGAACTAACTCATTCAAAAGTGCATTAAAGATATTTGCAATGCAATCTCCTGTTCCATCGTTTGCTCATAAGCTCAAGCGTTGTGCATTGAAGAATAAAAATAAAAGTATCATGCACTTTGTTGCCTATGCATTCAAGAACTAACTCATTCAACAGTGCATTGAAGATAATTGCAATGCAATCTGCTGTTGCATCGTTTGCTTATAAGCTCAAGCGTTGTGCATTGAAGAATATCAATAAAAGTATCATGCACTTTGTTGCCTATGCATTCAAGAACTAACTCATTCAACAGTGCATTGAAGATAATTGCAATGCAATCTGCTGTTGCATCGTTTGCTTATAAGCTCAAGCGTTGTGCATTGAAGAATATCAATAAAAGTATCATGCACTTTGTTTCTTTGCAATGCATTCAAGTACTAACTCATTCAACAGTGCATTAAAGATATTTGCAATGCAATCTACTGTTGCATCGCTTTACACATACGATTAAGCGCTGTGCATTGAAGAATAACAACAAAAGTATCATTCACTTTGTTGCCTTGCAATGCATTCAATAACTAACTCTTTCAACAGTGCATTGAAGATATTTGCATGGCAATCTGCTGTTGCATCGCTTGCTTATACGCTCAAGCGCTGTGCATTGAAGAATCACAATAAAAGTATCATGCACTTTGTTGCCTTGCAATGCATTCAAAAACTAACTCATTCAACAGTGCATTAAAGATATTTGCAATGCAATCTGCTGTTGCATCGCTTTGCACATACGATGAAGCGCTGTGCATTGAAGAATATCAATAAAAGTATCATGCACTTTGTTGTTTTGCAATGCATTAAAGAACTAACTCATTCAAAAGTGCATTAAAGATATTTGCAATGCAATCTGCTGTTGCATCGCTTTACACATACGATTAAGCGCTGTGCATTGAAGAATAACAATAAAAGTATCATGCACTTTGTTGCCTTGAAATGCATTCAAAAACTAACTCGTTCAACAGTGCATTAAAGATATTTGCAATGCAATTTGCGGTTGCATCGTTTGCTTATAAGCTCAAGCGTTGTGCATTGAAGAATAACAATAAAAGTTTCATGCACTTTGTTGCCTTGCAATGAATTCAAGAACTAACTCATTCAACATTGCAATAAAGATATTTGCAATGCAATCAGCTGTTGCATCGTTTGCTTAGAAGCTCAAGCGTTGTGCATTGAAGAATAACAATAAAAGTATCATGCACTTTTTTTGCCTTGCAATGATTCAAGAACTAACTCATTCAACAGTGCATACAATATATTTGCAATGCAATTTGCGGTTGCATAGTTTGCTTATAAGCTCAAGCGTTGTGCATTGAAGAATAAAAATAAAAGTATCATGCACTTTGTTGCCTATGCATTCAAGAACTAACTCATTCAACAGTGCATTAAAGATATTTGCAATGCAATCTGCTGTTGAATAGTTTGCTTATAAGCTCAAGCATTGTGCATTGAAGAATAACAATAAAAGTATCATGCACTTTTTTTGCCTTGCAATGCATTCAAGAACTAACTCATTCAACAGTGCATTAAAGATATTTGCAATGCAATCTGCTGTTGCATCGTTTGCTTATAAGCTCAAGCTTTGTGCATTGAAGAATATCAATAAAAGTATCATGCACTTTGTTTCTTTGCAATGCATTCAAGTACTAACTCATTCAACAGTGCATTAAAGATACTTGCAATGCAATCTGATGTTGCATCGCTTGCTTATACGCTCAAGCGTTGTGCTTTGAAGAATAACAATAAAAATATCATGAACTTTGTTGCCTTGCAATGCATTCAATAACTAACTCATTCAACAGTGCATAAAAGATATTTGCAACTGTTGCATCGCTTGCTTTTACGCTCAAGCGTTGTGCATTGAAGAATATCAATAAAAGTATCATGCACTTGTTGCCTTGCAATGCATTCAAGAACTAACTCATTCAACAGTGCATTAAAGATATTTGCAATGCAATCTCCTCTTCCATCGTTTGCTCAAGCGGTGTGCATTGAAGAATAACAATAAAAGTATCATGCACTTTGTTGCCTATGCATTCAAGAACTAACTCATTCAACAGTGCATTAAAGATATTTGCAATGCAATCTAATGTTGCATAGTTTGCTTAAAAGCTTAAGCGATGTGCATTGAAAAATAACAATAAAAGTAACATGCACTTCGTTGCATTCAAGAACTAACTCAGGCCAAAGTGCACTTAAGACATTTGCAATGCAATCTGCTGTTGCATCGTTTGCTAATAAGCTCAAGCATTGTGCATTGAAGAATAACAATAAAATAATCATGCACTTTTTTGTCTTGCAATGCATTCAAGAACTAACTCATTCAACAGTGCATAAAAGATATTTGCAATGCAATCTGCTGTTGCATCGTTTGCTTATAAGCTCAAGCGTTGTGCATTGAAGAATAACAATAAAAGTATCATGCACTTGGTGTCTTTGCAATGCATTCAAGAACTAACTTATTCAACCGTGCATTAAAGATATTTGTAATGCAGCCTCCTGTTCCATCGTTTGCTTATAAGCTAAAGCGGTGTGCATTGAAGAATAACAATACAAGTATCATGCACTTTGTTGCCTATGCATTCAAGAACTAACTCATTCAACAGTGCATTAAAGATATTTGCAATGCAATCTGCTGTTGCATAGTTTGCTTATAAGCTTAAGCGATGTGCATTGAAGAATAACAATAAAAGTAACATGCACTTCTTTGCATTCAAGAACTAACTCAGGCCAAAGTGCACTTAAGACATTTGCAATGCAATCTGCTGTTGCATCGTTTGCTAATAAGCTCAAGCATTGTGCATTGAAGAATAACAATAAAAGTATCATGCACTTTTTTTGCCTTGCAATGCATTCAAGAACTAACTAATTCAACAGTGCATTGAAGATATTTGTACTGCAATCTGCTGTTGCATCGTTTGCTTATAAGCTCAAGCGTTGTGCATTGAAGAATGACAATAAAAGTATCATGCACTTTGTTTCTTTGCAAAGCATTAAAGAACTAACTCATTCAACAGTGCATTAAAGATATTTGCAATGCAATCTGCTGTTGCATCGTTTGCTCATAAGCTCAAGCGTTGTGCATTGAAGAATTAAAATAAAAGTATCATGCACTTTGTTGCCTATGCATTACAGAACTAACTCATTCAACAGTGCATTAAAGATATTTGCAATGCAATCTGCTGTTGCATAGTTTGCTTATAAGCTCAAGCATTGTGCATTGAAGAATAACAATAAAATTATCATGCACTTTTTTTGCCTTGCAATGCATTCAAGAACTAACTCATTCAACAGTGCAATGAAGATATTTGCATTGCAGTCTGCTGTTGCATCGTTTGCTTATAAGCTCAAGCGTTGTGCATTGAAGAATATCAATAAAAGTATCATGCACTTTGTTTCTTTGCAATGCATTCAATAAACTAACTCATTCAACAGTGCATTAAAGATATTTGCAATGCAATCTGCTGTTGCATCGCTTTACACATACGATTAAGCGCTGTGCATTGAAGAATAACAATAACAGTATCATGCTCTTTGTTGCCTTGAAATGCATTCAAGAACTAACTCATTCAACAGTGCATTAAAGATATTTGCAATGCAATCTAATGTTGCATAGTTTGCTTAAAAGCTTAAGCGATGTGCATTGAAAAATAACAATAAAAGTAACATGCACTTCGTTGCATTCAAGAACTAACTCAGGCCAAAGTGCACTTAAGACATTTGCAATGCAATCTGCTGTTGCATCGTTTGCTAATAAGCTCAAGCATTGTGCATTGAAGAATAACAATAAAAGTATCATGCACTTTTTTTGTCTTGCAATGCATTCAAGAACTAACTCATTCAACAGTGCATAAAAGATATTTGCAATGCAATCTGCTGTTGCATCGTTTGCTTATAAGCTCAAGCGTTGTGCATTGAAGAATAACAATAAAAGTATCATGCACTTTGTGTCTTTGCAATGCATTCAAGAACAAACTTATTCAACAGTGCATTAAAGATATTTGTAATGCAGCCTCCTGTTCCATCGTTTGCTTATAAGCTCAAGCGGTGTGCATTGAAGAATAACAATACAAGTATCATGCACTTTGTTGCCTTGAAATGCATTCAAGAACTAACTCATTCAACAGTGCATTAAAGATATTTGCAATGCAATCTAATGTTGCATAGTTTGCTTAAAAGCTTAAGCGATGTGCATTGAAAAATAACAATAAAAGTAACATGCACTTCGTTGCATTCAAGAACTAACTCAGGCCAAAGTGCACTTAAGACATTTGCAATGCAATCTGCTGTTGCATCGTTTGCTAATAAGCTCAAGCATTGTGCATTGAAGAATAACAATAAAAGTATCATGCACTTTTTTTGTCTTGCAATGCATTCAAGAACTAACTCATTCAAAAGTGCATAAAAGATATTTGCAATGCAATCTGCTGTTGCGTCGTTTGCTTATAAGCTCAAGCGTTGTGCATTGAAGAATAACAATAAAAGTATCATGCACTTTGTGTCTTTGCAATGCATTCAAGAACTAACTTATTCAACAGTGCATTAAAGATATTTGTAATGCAGCCTCCTGTTCCATCGTTTGCTTATAAGCTCAAGCGGTGTGCATTGAAGAATAACAATACAAGTATCATGCACTTTGTTGCCTATGCATTCAAGAACTAACTCATTCAACAGTGCATTAAAGATATTTGCAATGCAATCTGCTGTTGCATAGTTTGCTTATAAGCTTAAGCGATGTGCATTGAAGAATAACAATAAAAGTAACATGCACTTCTTTGCATTCAAGAACTAACTCAGGCCAAAGTGCACTTAAGACATTTGCAATGCAATCTGCTGTTGCATCGTTTGCTAATAAGCTCAAGCATTGTGCATTGAAGAATAACAATAAAAGTATCATGCACTTTTTTTGCATTGCAATGCATTCAAGAACTAACTCATTCAACAGTACATTAAAGATATTTGCAATGCAATCTGCTGTTGCATCGCTTGCTTATACGCTCAAGCGCTGTGCATTGAAGAATCACAATAAAAGTATCATGCACTTTGTTGCCTTGCAATGCATTCAAGAACTAACTAATTCAACAGTGCATTAAAGATATTTGCAATGCAATCTGCTGTTGCATCGCTTTGCACATACGATGAAGCGCTGTGCATTGAAGAATATCAATAAAAGTATCATGCACTTTGTTGTTTTGCAATGCATTAAAGAACTAACTCATTCAAAAGTGCATTAAAGATATTTGCAATGCAATCTGCTGTTGCATCGCTTTACACATACGATTAAGCGCTGTGCATTGAAGAATAACAATAAAAGTATCATGCACTTTGTTGCCTTGAAATGCATTCAAGAACTAACTCATTCAACATTGCAATAAAGATATTTGCAATGCAATCTGCTGTTGCATCGTTTGCTTATACGCTCAAGCGTTGTGCATTGAAGAATAACAATAAAAGTATCATGCACTTTTTTTGCCTTGCAATGATTCAAGAACTAACTCATTCAACAGTGCATACAATATATTTGCAATGCAATTTGCGGTTGCATAGTTTGCTTATAAGCTCAAGCGTTGTGCATTGAAGAATAAAAATAAAAGTATCATGCACTTTGTTGCCTATGCATTCAAGAACTAACTCATTCAACAGTGCATTAAAGATATTTGCAATGCAATCTGCTGTTGCATAGTTTGCTTATAAGCTCAAGCATTGTTTATTGAAGAATAACAATAAAAGTATCATGCACTTTGTTGCCTATGCATTCAAGAACTAACTCATTCAACAGTGCATTAAAGATATTTGCAATGCAATCTAATGTTGCATAGTTTGCTTAAAAGTTAAGCGATGTGCATTGAAGAATAACAATAAAAGTAACATGCACTTCGTTGCATTCAAGAACTAACTCAGGCCAAAGTGCACTTAAGACATTTGCAATGCAATCTGCTGTTGCATCGTTTGCTAATAAGCTCAAGCATTGTGCATTGAAGAATAACAATAAAATAATCATGCACTTTTTTGTCTTGCAATGCATTCAAGAACTAACTCATTCAACAGTGTATAAAAGATATTTGCAATGCAATCTGCTGTTGCATCGTTTGCTTATAAGCTCAAGCGTTGTGCATTGAAGAATAACAATAAAAGTATCATGCACTTTGTGTCTTTGCAATGCATTCAAGAACTAACTTATTCAACAGTGCATTAAAGATATTTGTAATGCAGCCTCCTGTTCCATCGTTTGCTTATAAGCTCAAGCGGTGTGCATTGAAGAATAACAATACAAGTATCATGCACTTTGTTGCCTATGCATTCAAGAACTAACTCATTCAACAGTGCATTAAAGATATTTGCAATGCAATCTGCTGTTGCATAGTTTGCTTATAAGCTTAAGCGATGTGCATTGAAGAATAACAATAAAAGTAACATGCACTTCTTTGCATTCAAGAACTAACTCAGGCCAAAGTGCACTTAAGACATTTGCAATGCAATCTGTTGTTGCATCGTTTGCTAATAAGCTCAGGCATTGTGCATTGAAGAATAACAATAAAAGTATCATGCACTTTTTTTGCCTTGCAATGCATTCAAGAACTAACTCATTCAACAGTGCATTGAAGATATTTGCAATGCAATCTGCTGTTGCATCGTTTGCTTATAAGCTCAAGCGTTGTGCATTGAAGAATAACAATAAAAGTATCATGCACTTTGTTTCTTTGCAATGCATTCAAGAACTAACTCATTCAACAGTGCATTAAAGATATTTGCAATAAAATCTGCTGTTGCATCGTTTGCTCATAAGCTCAAGCGTTGTGCATTGAAGAATAACAATAAAAGTATCATGCACTTTGTTGCCTTTCAATGCATTCAAGAACTAACTCATTCAACAGTGCATTAAAGATATTTGCAATGCAATCTGCTGTTGCATAGTTTGCTTATAAGCTCAAGCGATGTGCATTGAAGAATAACAATAAAAGTAACATGCACTTCGTTGCATTCAAGAACTAACTCAGGCCAAAGTGCACTGAAGATATTTGCAATGCTATCTGCTGTTGCATCGTTTGCTTATAAGCTCAAGCATTGTGCATTGAAGAATAACATTAAAAGTATCATGCACTTTTTTTGCCTTCCACTGATTCAAGAACTAACTCATTCAACAGTGCATAAAAGATATTTGCAATGCAATTTGCGGTTGCATCGTTTGCTTATAAGCTCAAGCGTTGTTTATTGAAGAATAACAATAAAAGTATCATGCACTTTGTTGCCTATGCATTCAAGAACTAACTCATTCAACAGTGCATTAAAGATATTTGCAATGCAATCTGCTGTTGCATAGTTTGCTTATAAGCTCAAGCGTTGTGCATTGAAGAATAACAATAAAAGTATCATGCACTCTGTTGCCTTTCAATGCATTCAAGAACTAACTCATTCAACAGTGCATTAAAGATATTTGCAATGCAATCTGCTGTTGCATCGCTTGCTTATACGCTCAAGCGTTGTGCATTGAAGAATCACAATAAAATAATCATGCACTTTTTTTGTCTTGCAATGCATTCAAGAACTAACTCATTCAACAGTGCATTAAAGATATTTGCAATGCAATCTGCTGTTGCATCGTTTGCTCATAAGCTCAAGCGTTGTTTATTGAAGAATAACAATAAAAGTATCATGCACTTTGTTGCCTATGCATTCAAGAACTAACTCATTCAACAGTGCATTAAAGATATTTGCAATGCAATCTGCTGTTGCATAGTTTGCTTATAAGCTCAAGCGTTGTGCATTGAAGAATAACAATAAAAGTATCATGCACTCTGTTGCCTTTCAATGCATTCAAGAACTAACTCATTCAACAGTGCATTAAAGATATTTGCAATGCAATCTGCTGTTGCATCGCTTGCTTATACGCTCAAGCGTTGTGCATTGAAGAATCACAATAAAATTATCATGCACTTTGTTGTCTTGCAATGCATTCAAAAACTAACTCATTCAACAGTGCATTAAAGATATTTGCAATGCAATCTGCTGTTGCATCGTTTGCTTATACGCTCAAGCGTTGTGCATTGAAGAATAACAATAAAAGTATCATGCACTTTGTTGCCTTTCAATGCATTCAAGAACTAACTCATTCAACAGTGCATTAAAGATTTTTGGAATGCAATCTACTGTTGCATCGCTTGCTTTTACGCTAAAGCGTTTTGCATTGAAGAATAACAATAAAAGTATCATGCACTTTGTTGCCTTGCAATACATTCAAGAACTAACTCATTCAACAGTGCATTGAAGATAATTGCAATGCAATCTGCTGTTGCATCGTTTGCTTATAAGCTCAAACGTTGTGCATTGAAGAATAACAATAAAAGTATCATGCACTTTGTTGCCTTGCAAGGCATTTAAAATCGAACTCAATCCGAAGTCCTTTAAAGATATTTGTAATGCAATCTGCTGTTGCATAGCTTGGACATACGATTAAGCGCTGTGTATTAAAGAATAAAGGTAACACTTTACAATAACAGTACATGAATAAGTATGTACTAATACCTGAATTAATAATTACTTTACTATGAACTAATGATGAGTTAAGACATGTACTAATGAGGAACTAACCTTAACTACAACATGAGTCATATGAATTCCTGCATGAATATACCATCTTAACTACACGTTAGTACATGCTTGTTAATTAATGTATTAATTAACATTTCGTGGTAAACTAAATCAAACATGCTCTAGATTAGAAGAAAGATGTATTAAAAGGGCACAATGTAAAATTTTTCATAAATTTGACACCAGCAACTGTCACAAACATCAGTGAATGACACTAGATGTCTTGCAATATTTACATTTAACCTTATCATTGAAAACACAATGATGCATTCATCATCAAAAACAATTTAATCTCATTCCATTTTAAGTGATTCCACTTCTGCCATCAAGAGTGAAATACCTACACTAACATATTCAACAGATGCAATTTTCACAATTAAAATCAGTGTTAGCATGTATTGACTTATCTAACTCTGGGGGATACGGTGAATAAGTTAAAGTCCCAAAAAATCGGCGTGTTCCTTTAAATCTGTTGTTGTGTTTTATGTAAAGTAAAATACAGGTAAACTTAAGCCTCTTGATTTAAGGTGAACAACTGTTTAAAAGGCCTTAATTTAAGGTGAACTGCTGTTTATGTAGTCATATAGATTAAAATACTCTTATGTATTGTTGGTTCTTTTTTACAGTCTATCTATGGTTGGTTCACATTTATTAAGTATAGATGTCTGTTATCATCACTTAAACATGCGTATACTTGCGGTTGACTCTAGGGGGCAGTGCCCCGGGCATTTCACTTGTTCACATGAAGTCACACTACCAACTATATTTCAACACTGTGATAGAGAAACTAACTGATTGTTGTCTTTGTTGAAATTTCCAGGTAAGAAAAGTGATGTGACATCATAACTGGTGTATAAGTAAATTCGATGTTTTAGTTTGATGCATTTGTTTCATGGAATTGATAAGAATGACCGCGTCGACGCACCCGCGGCTGGATTGCGGATGGCGGATGTCGTGCGGGAGATCATCGCGGCTTTACAAAGTTTAAATGAGATTAATTCCGTTTCAGTGCACTCCATGTTTTAGTAAAGTGAGTTTACAGTTATAACGTTAAATTGCTAATTAAAGTGCTTAAATGTTAATCGAGCTCTATAAGCTTAGTAGCCTACTGAAATGTTAATGTCAGTAATGTTTCATTTGGTGGAATAGGCCTACACGGTTTTAATTTTCTGTGACCATACTGTATAACAGATAAATGTGTAATGAGTTTATGAAAAGAGAGTTTTTCACTTGGTCACATGAAGAAGTCACACTGTGCCAACTATTTCAACACTGTGATAGAGAAACTAACTGATTGTTGTCTTTGTTGAAATGTGCAGATTTTACAGTGTGTGACAGCAATAAAAATTACATGTGCCACCAGAAAACAGCCTCTTCTGTGTGTGCAATATTTAAAATACCTTGATTTAAGGTGAACTGCTGTTTAAAAGACTGTTAAATAAAGTGCATTTTACCTTTTGAAATTCTGAAGTGTTTTTTTTTTTTATTATTATTTTTTTTACATGCGGGTGAATACATATTCAATCATTATCTTGGATATACTGGTGCAAACTAAGAATCACCTTCCTTGATGTTATTTGGTATTGTAGATAATAACTTATGCTTGATTGTACACATTATTACTAATTCATCATTAAATACTTATAAAGTAACATGACTTGTTAATGTATCATAATGTCATGACTTTACTTGGGGGGGCACATCATTACTAACTCATCATTAATTACTTATAAAGTAACATGAATTCATGACTTATGTAATTTCTTGTCTTGGCCCTCCAAAAGTACATCTTTAAAAAGTTATCAATTACACATGTTCTATACATATTCAGCTCTTCTAAATCAGGTTGTAGAGGTTTGTGAAGAAGTGGAAGAGCAGAGGTGCTTTGGCCGCATTTGGATGGAGAAGGAACTGAACGGTAAGAGGAAAGTGGACACATTTTGAAGGGGCAATAGTGGCCCACACGAAGAGCAAGAACACAAGACTAACATCCGACTGCATTATGATATAAAGACAGTAAACCAATCCACAAAATAACCACAGAAATAACCATCATCTGTGCTAACACTGATTTTAATTGTGAAAATTGCATCTGTTGAATATGTTAGTGTAGGTATTTCACTCTTGATGGCAGAAGTGGAATCACTTAAAATGGAATGAGATTAAATAGTTTTTAATGATGAATGCATCATTGTGTGTTCAATGATAAGGTTACATGTAAATATTGCAAGACATCTAGTGTCATTCACTGATGTGTATGACAGTTGCTGGTGTCAAATTTATGAACAATTTTACATTGTGCCCTTTTAACACATCTTTCTTCTAATCTAGAGCATGTTTGATTTAGTTTACCACGAAATGTTAATTAATACATTAATTAACAAGCATGTACTAACGTGTAGTTAAGATGGTATATTCATGCAGGAATTCATATGACTCATGTTGTAGTTAAGTTAGTTCCTCATTAGTACATGTCTTAACTCATCATTAGTTCATAGTAAAGTAATTATTAATTCAGGTATTAGTACATGCTTATTCATGTACTGTTATTGTAAAGTGTTACCAGAATAACAATAAAAGTAACATGCACTTTGTTGAATTGCAATGCATTCAAGAACTAACTTATGCTAAAGTGTATATAAGTAACCTATTCAGTTGTTTTTTGAAGGGAAATTATTTTATCAGCTGTTGCAATGCATAAGAAAACCTTATTCCAATGTGCAAAGAAACTATCATATGTGCTCATTCTACATGAAGAATAACATAAGGAATATGCACTTCGGTTGCCTTGCAAGGTATTCAAGAACTAACTCAATCCAAAGTGCGTGAAAGATATTTGCAAGGTAGTCTGCTGTTTCATTGCATTGCTCACGTACAAGCGTTGTGCATTAAATAAAAACAAATGAGGAATATAAACAAGAACTAGCTCATTCTGATATAACTAACTCATTCAGTTGTTTACTGAAGAGAAATCATTTTATCAGCTGTTGCAATGCAAAAGTTGTATTGCATCTATATAACAGTAGATGTTATATTAGCCATATAGATATACAGATCAGGCCATTGAACTTATTTCTGGTCAAAGGGAATTTAAGAATTGGTTTTAAACTATATAAACTTAGAGACTCCTGATGTTAAATCAGCCATTCAGAATTCCCTATTTGACCTACTGAACATATTTTTGGCCTCATCTTGATTTTTCTATACATACTCATTGACTCATTCTGATGCTTCATAAGTCCAATAGATATACATATCAGGCCATTGAACTTATTTCTGGTCAAAGGGTCCTAATTGGTTTTAAACTATATAAACTTAGAGACTCCTGATGTTAAATCAGCCATTTAGAATTCCATATTTGACCTACTGAACATATTTTTGGCCAAAGAGTCCTCATCTTGATTTTTCTATACATACTCATTGACTCATTCTGATGCTTCATAAGCCATATATGGCCATATCTGACCTATTGAACTTATTTCCGGCTAAAGGGTCCTAAAAAAAAAAAAAAAAAAATATATAGACTACTTTTGATGAAAAATCTGCCATACAGAGTCTTTGAACTCTGTATACAGAGGTCACTTTTTGACTTAATGGACATATTCCTGGCCAAAAAGTTACCTCTTATGAATTATTATTTTAATAATAAAATAATAATTTATGAATTAACTTGCTATTCATAAAGATTGACTTGTTGTGATGTCATATTAGCCATACAGAAGTCCATATTTGACCCAAGGAAAATATTTCTTGCCAAAAAATCCTCAATCTTGAACTTTCCATACATACTCATAGACAACTTCTGATGCTTCATTAGCCATATTGAAGTCCATTTAGAAGTCCATATCTTGACGGATTGAACTTATTTCTGGTCAAATGGTCCTAATTTTTTTTAAACTATATAAACTTAGAGACTCCTGATGTTAAATCAGCCATTCAGAATTCCCTATTTGACCTACTGAACATATTTTTGGCCAAAGAGTCCTCATCTTGATTTTTCTATTCATACTCATTGACTCATTCTGATGCTTCATAAGTCCAATAGATATACAAATCAGGCAATTTTAACTTATTTCTGGTCAAAGGGTCCTATGGTTTTAAACTATATAAACTTAGAGACTCCTGATGTTGAATCAGCCATTCAGAATTCCATATTTTACCTACTGAACATATTTTTGGCCAAAGAGTCCTCATCTTGATTTTTCTATACATACTCATTGACTCATTCTGATGCTCCATAAGCCATATATGGCCATATCTGACCTATTGAACTTATTTCCGGTTAAAGGGTCCTAAAAAAAATAAAAATAGACTACTTTTGATAAAAAATCTGCCATACAGAGTCTTTGAATTCTGTATACAAAGGTCACTTTTTGACTTAATGGTCATATTCCTGGCCAAAGAGTACCTGAACATTAACTTGATATTCGTAAAGATTGACTTGTTGTGATGTTATATTAGCCATACAGAAGTCCATATTTGACCCAAGGAAAATATTTCTGGCCAAAAAATCCTCAATCTTGAACTTTCCATACATACTCATAGACAACTTCTGATGCTTCATTAGCCATATTGAAGTCCATTTAGAAGTCCATATCTTGACGGATTGAACTTATTTCTGGTCAAAGGGTCCTTAATTGGTTTTTGAATTATATAAACTTAGAGACTCCTTTTGATGCTAAATCAGCCATTTAGAATTCCATATTTGACCTACTGAACATATTTCTGGCCAAAGAGTCCTCAATCTTAAAGTTTCTATACACACTGAAAGACTCCTACTGATGCTTCATAAGTCCAATAGATATACATATCAGGCCATTGAACTTATTTCTAGTCAAAGGGTCCTAATTGGTTTTAAACTATATAAACTTAGAGACTCCTGATGTTAAATCAGCCATTCAGAATTCCATATTTGACCTACTGAACATATTTTTGGCCAAAGAGTCCTCATCTTGATTTTTCTATACATACTCATTGACTCATTCTGATGCTTCATAAGCCATATATGGCCATATCTGACCTATTGAACTTATTTCCGGTTAAAGGGTCCTAAAAAAAAAAAAAAAAAAAAAAAAAAAATAGACTACTTTTGATAAAAAAATCTGCCATACAGAGTCTTTGAATTCTGTATACAGAGGTCTCTTTTTGACTTAATGGTCATATTCCTGGCCAAAGAGTACCTGAACATTAACTTGCTATTCGTAAAGATTGACTTGTTGTGATGTTATATTAGCCATACAGAAGTCCATATTTGACCCAAGGAAAATATTTCTGGCCAAAAAATTCTCAATCTTGAACTTTCCATACAAAACATGGACAACTTCTGATGCTTCATTAGCCATATTTAAGTCCATTTAGAAGTCCATATCTTGACGGATTTAACTTATTTCTGGTCAAAGGGTCCTAATTGGTTTTAAACTATATAAACTTAGAGACTCCTGATGTTAAATCAGCCATTTAGAATTCCATATTTGACCTACTGAACATATTTTTGGCCAAAGAGTCCTCATCTTGATTTTTCTATACATACTCATTGACTCATTCTGATGCTCCATAAGCCATATATGGCCATATCTGACCTATTGAACTTATTTCCGGTTAAAGGGTCCTAAAAAAAAAAAAAAAAAAAAAATATAGACTACTTTTGATGAAAAATCTGCCATACAGAGTCTTTTGAACCCTGTATACAGAGGTCACTTTTTGACTTAATGGACATATTCCTGGCCAAAGAGTTACCTGAACATTAACTTGCTATTCATAAAGATTGACTTGTTGTGATGTTATATTAGCCATACAGAAGTCCATATTTGACCCAAGGAAAATATTTCTGGCCAAAAAATCCTCAATCTTGAACTTTCCATACATACTCATAGACAATTTCTGATGCTTCATTAGCCATATTGAAGTCCATTTAGAAATCTATATCTTGACGGATTGAACTTATTTCTGGTCAAAGGGTCCTTAATTGGTTTTTGAATTATATAAACTTAGAGACTCCTTTTGATGTTAAATCAGCCATTTAGAATTCCATATTTGACCTACTGAACATATTTTTGGCCAAAGAGTCCTCATCTTGATTTTTCTATACATACTCATTGACTCATTCTGATGCTTCATAAGCCATATATGGCCATATCTGACCTATTGAACTTATTTCCGGTTAAAGGGTCCTAAAAAAAATAAATAAAAAAAAATATATAGACTACTTTTGATGAAAAATCTGCCATACAGAGTCTTTGAATTCTGTATACAGAGGTCACTTTTTGACTTAATGGTCATATTCCTGGCCAAAGAGTACCTGAACATTAACTTGCTATTCGTAAAAATTGACTTGTTGTGATGTTATATTAGCCATACAGAAGTCCATATTTGACCCAAGGAAAATATTTCTGGCCAAAAAATCCTCAATCTTGAACTTTTCATACAAAACATGGACAACTTCTGATGCTTCATTAGCCATATTTAAGTCCATTTAGAAGTCCATATCTTGACGGATTTAACTTATTTCTGGTCAAAGGGTCCTAATTGGTTTTAAACTATATAAACTTAGAGACTCCTGATGTTAAATCAGCCATTTAGAATTCCATATTTGACCTACTGAACATATTTTTGGCCAAAGAGTCCTCATCTTGATTTTTCTATACATACTCATTGACTCATTCTGATGCTCCATAAGCCATATATGGCCATATCTGACCTATTGAACTTATTTCCGGTTAAAGGGTCCTAAAAAAAATAAAAAAAATAAAATATAGACTACTTTTGATGAAAAATCTGCCATACAGAGTCTTTTGAACCCTGTATACAGAGGTCACTTTTTGACTTAATGGACATATTCCTGGCCAAAGAGTTACCTGAACATTAACTTGCTATTCATAAAGATTGACTTGTTGTGATGTTATATTAGCCATACAGAAGTCCATATTTGACCCAAGGAAAATATTTCTGGCCAAAAAATCCTCAATCTTGAACTTTCCATACATACTCATGGACAACTTCTGATGCTTCATTAGCCATATTGAAGTCCATTTAGAAGTCCATATCTTGACGGATTGAACTTATTTCTGGTCAAAGGGTCCTTAATTGGTTTTAAACTATATCATCTTAGAGACTCCTTTTGATGTTAAATCAGCCATTTAGAATTCCATATTTGACCTACTGAACATATTTTTGTCCAAAGAGTCCTCAATCTTGAAGTTTCTATACATACTGAAAGAATCCTACTGATGCTTCATAAGTCCAATAGATATACATATCAGGCCATTGAACATATTTCTGGTCAAAGTGTCCTAATTGGTTTTAAACTATATAAACTTAGAGACTCCTGATGTTAAATCAGCCATTTAGAATTCCATATTTGACCTACTGAACATATTTTTGGCCAAAGAGTCCTCATCTTGATTTTTCTATACATACTCATTGACTCATTCTGATGCTTCATAAGCCATATATGGCCATATCTGACCAATTGAACTTATTTCCGGTTAAAGAGTCCTAAAGAAAAAAAAAAAATATATATATATATATAGACTACTTTTGATGAAAAATCTGCCATACAGAGTCTTTGAACTCTGTATGCAGAGGTCACTTTTTGAGTTAATGGACATATTCCTGGCCAAAGAGTTACCTGAACATTAACTTGCTATTCATAAAGATTGACTTGTTGTGATGTTATATTAGCCATACAGAAGTCCATATTTGACCCAAGGAAAATATTTCTGGCCAAAAAATCCACAATCTTGAACTTTCCATACATACTCATAGACAACTTCTGATGCTTCATTAGCCATATTTAAGTCCATTTAGAAGTCCATATCTTGACGGATTTAACTTATTTCTGGTCAAAGGGTCCTAATTGGTTTTAAACTATATAAACTTAGAGACTCCTGATGTTAAATCAGCCATTTAGAATTCCATATTTGACCTACTGAACATATTTTTGTCCAAAGAGTCCTCAATCTTGAAGTTTCTATACATACTGAAAGAATCCTACTGATGCTTCATAAGTCCAATAGATATACATATCAGGCCATTGAACATATTTCTTGTCAAAGGGTCCTAATTGGTTTTAAACTATATAAACTTAGAGACTCCTGATGTTAAATCAGCCATTCAGAATTCCATATTTGACCTACTGAACATATTTTTGGCCAAAGAGTCCTCATCTTGATTTTTCTATACATACTCATTGACTCATTCTGATGCTCCATAAGCCATATATGGCCATATCTGACCTATTGAACTTATTTCCGGTTAAAGGGTCCTAAAAAAATAAAATAAAATAAAAATAGACTACTTTTGATAAAAAAATCTGCCATACAGAGTCTTTGAATTCTGCCATACAGAGGTCACTTTTTGACTTAATGGTCATATTCCTGGCCAAAGAGTACCTGAACATTAACTTGCTATTCGTAAAGATTGACTTGTTGTGATGTTATATTAGCCATACAGAAGTCCATATTTGACCCAAGGAAAATATTTCTGGCCAAAAAATCCTCAATCTTGAACTTTCCATACATACTCATGGACAACTTCTGATGCTTCATTAGCCATATTTAAGTCCATTTAGAAGTCCATATCTTGACGGATTGAACTTATTTCTGGTCAAAGGGTCCTAATTGGTTTTAAACTACTGATGTTAAATCAGCCATTTAGAATTCCATATTTGACCTACTGAACATATTTTTGGCCAAAGAGTCCTCATCTTGATTTTTCTATACATACTCATTGACTCATTCTGATGCTCCATAAGCCATATATGGCCATATCTGACCTATTGAACTTATTTCCGGTTAAAGGGTCCTAAAAAAAATAAATAAATAAAAATAGACTACTTTTGATAAAAAATCTGCCATACAGAGGTCACTTTTTGACTTAATGGTCATATTCCTGGCCAAAGAGTCCCTGAACATTAACTTGCTATTCGTAAAGATTGACTTGTTGTGATGTTATATTAGCCATACAGAAGTTCATATTTGACCCAAGGAAAATATTTCTGGCCAAAAAATCCTCAACCTTGAACTTTCCATACTCATAGACAACTTCTGATGCTTCATTAGCCATATTTAAGTCCTTTTAGAAGTCCATATCTTGACGGATTGAACTTATTTCTGGTCAAAGGGTCCTAATTGGTTTAAAACTATATAAACTTAGAGACTCCTGATGTTAAATCAGCCATTCAGAATTCCATATTTGACCTACTGAACATATTTTTGGCCAAAGAGTCCTCATCTTGATTTTTCTATACATACTCATTGACTCATTCTGATGCTCCATAAGCCATATATGGCCATATCTGACCTATTGAACTTATTTCCGGTTAAAGGGTCCTAAAAAAATAAAATAAAATAAAAATAGACTACTTTTGATAAAAAAATCTGCCATACAGAGTCTTTGAATTCTGCCATACAGAGGTCACTTTTTGACTTAATGGTCATATTCCTGGCCAAAGAGTACCTGAACATTAACTTGCTATTCGTAAAGATTGACTTGTTGTGATGTTATATTAGCCATACAGAAGTCCATATTTGACCCAAGGAAAATATTTCTGGCCAAAAAATCCTCAATCTTGAACTTTCCATACATACTCATGGACAACTTCTGATGCTTCATTAGCCATATTTAAGTCCATTTAGAAGTCCATATCTTGACGGATTGAACTTATTTCTGGTCAAAGGGTCCTAATTGGTTTTAAACTACTGATGTTAAATCAGCCATTTAGAATTCCATATTTGACCTACTGAACATATTTTTGGCCAAAGAGTCCTCATCTTGATTTTTCTATACATACTCATTGACTCATTCTGATGCTCCATAAGCCATATATGGCCATATCTGACCTATTGAACTTATTTCCGGTTAAAGGGTCCTAAAAAAAATAAATAAATAAAAATAGACTACTTTTGATAAAAAATCTGCCATACAGAGGTCACTTTTTGACTTAATGGTCATATTCCTGGCCAAAGAGTCCCTGAACATTAACTTGCTATTCGTAAAGATTGACTTGTTGTGATGTTATATTAGCCATACAGAAGTTCATATTTGACCCAAGGAAAATATTTCTGGCCAAAAAATCCTCAACCTTGAACTTTCCATACTCATAGACAACTTCTGATGCTTCATTAGCCATATTTAAGTCCTTTTAGAAGTCCATATCTTGACGGATTGAACTTATTTCTGGTCAAAGGGTCCTAATTGGTTTAAAACTATATAAACTTAGAGACTCCTGATGTTAAATCAGCCATTTAGAATTCCATATTTGACCTACTGAACATATTTTTGGCCAAAGAGTCCTCATCTTGATTTTTCTATACATACTCATTGACTCATTCTGATGCTTCATAAGCCATATATGGCCATATCTGACCTATTGAACTTATTTCCGGTTAAAGGCTCCTAAAAAAAAAAAAAAAAAAAAAAAAAAAATAGACTACTTTTGATAAAAAAATCTGCCATACAGAGTCTTTGAATTCTGTATACAGAGGTCTCTTTTTGACTTAATGGTCATATTCCTGGCCAAAGAGTACCTGAACATTAACTTGCTATTCGTAAAGATTGACTTGTTGTGATGTTATATTAGCCATACAGAAGTCCATATTTGACCCAAGGAAAATATTTCTGGCCAAAAAATCCTCAATCTTGAACTTTCCATACATACTCATGGACAACTTCTGATGCTTCATTAGCCATATTGAAGTCCATTTAGAAGTCCATATCTTGACGGATTGAACTTATTTCTGGTCAAAGGGTCCTTAATTGGTTTTAAACTATATCATCTTAGAGACTCCTTTTGATGTTAAATCAGCCATTTAGAATTCCATATTTGACCTACTGAACATATTTTTGTCCAAAGAGTCCTCAATCTTGAAGTTTCTATACATACTGAAAGAATCCTACTGATGCTTCATAAGTCCAATAGATATACATATCAGGCCATTGAACATATTTCTGGTCAAAGTGTCCTAATTGGTTTTAAACTATATAAACTTAGAGACTCCTGATGTTAAATCAGCCATTTAGAATTCCATATTTGACCTACTGAACATATTTTTGGCCAAAGAGTCCTCATCTTGATTTTTCTATACATACTCATTGACTCATTCTGATGCTTCATAAGCCATATATGGCCATATCTGACCAATTGAACTTATTTCCGGTTAAAGAGTCCTAAAGAAAAAAAAAAAATATATATATATATATAGACTACTTTTGATGAAAAATCTGCCATACAGAGTCTTTGAACTCTGTATGCAGAGGTCACTTTTTGAGTTAATGGACATATTCCTGGCCAAAGAGTTACCTGAACATTAACTTGCTATTCATAAAGATTGACTTGTTGTGATGTTATATTAGCCATACAGAAGTCCATATTTGACCCAAGGAAAATATTTCTGGCCAAAAAATCCACAATCTTGAACTTTCCATACATACTCATAGACAACTTCTGATGCTTCATTAGCCATATTTAAGTCCATTTAGAAGTCCATATCTTGACGGATTTAACTTATTTCTGGTCAAAGGGTCCTAATTGGTTTTAAACTATATAAACTTAGAGACTCCTGATGTTAAATCAGCCATTTAGAATTCCATATTTGACCTACTGAACATATTTTTGGCCAAAGAGTCCTCAATCTTGAAGTTTCTATACATACTGAAAGAATCCTACTGATGCTTCATAAGTCCAATAGATATACATATCAGGCCATTGAACATATTTCTGGTCAAAGGGTCCTAATTGGTTTTAAACTATATAAACTTAGAGACTCCTGATGTTAAATCAGCCATTCAGAATTCCATATTTGACCTACTGAACATATTTTTGGCCAAAGAGTCCTCATCTTGATTTTTCTATACATACTCATTGACTCATTCTGATGCTTCATAAGCCATATATGGCCATATCTGACCTATTGAACTTATTTCCGGTTAAAGGGTCCTAAAGAAAGAAGAAAAAAAAAAAATATATATATAGACTACTTTTGATGAAAAATCTGCCATACAGAGTCTTTGAACTCTGTATGCAGAGGTCACTTTTTGAGTTAATGGACATATTCCTGGCCAAAGAGTTACCTGAACATTAACTTGCTATTCATAAAGATTGACTTGTTGTGATGTTATATTAGCCATACAGAAGTCCATATTTGACCCAAGGAAAATATTTCTGGCCAAAAAATCCACAATCTTGAACTTTCCATATATACTCATAGACAACTTCTGATGCTTTATTAGCCATATTTAAGTCCATTTAGAAGTCCATATCTTGACGGATTTAACTTATTTCTGGTCAAAGGGTCCTAATTGGTTTTAAACTATATAAACTTAGAGACTCCTGATGTTAAATCAGCCATTTAGAATTCCATATTTGACCTACTGAACATATTTTTGTCCAAAGAGTCCTCAATCTTGAAGTTTCTATACATACTGAAAGAATCCTACTGATGCTTCATAAGTCCAATAGATATACATATCAGGCCATTGAACATATTTCTTGTCAAAGGGTCCTAATTGGTTTTAAACTATATAAACTTAGAGACTCCTGATGTTAAATCAGCCATTCAGAATTCCATATTTGACCTACTGAACATATTTTTGGCCAAAGAGTCCTCATCTTGATTTTTCTATACATACTCATTGACTCATTCTGATGCTCCATAAGCCATATATGGCCATATCTGACCTATTGAACTTATTTCCGGTTAAAGGGTCCTAAAAAAATAAAATAAAATAAAAATAGACTACTTTTGATAAAAAAATCTGCCATACAGAGTCTTTGAATTCTGCCATACAGAGGTCACTTTTTGACTTAATGGTCATATTCCTGGCCAAAGAGTACCTGAACATTAACTTGCTATTCGTAAAGATTGACTTGTTGTGATGTTATATTAGCCATACAGAAGTCCATATTTGACCCAAGGAAAATATTTCTGGCCAAAAAATCCTCAATCTTGAACTTTCCATACATACTCATGGACAACTTCTGATGCTTCATTAGCCATATTTAAGTCCATTTAGAAGTCCATATCTTGACGGATTGAACTTATTTCTGGTCAAAGGGTCCTAATTGGTTTTAAACTACTGATGTTAAATCAGCCATTTAGAATTCCATATTTGACCTACTGAACATATTTTTGGCCAAAGAGTCCTCATCTTGATTTTTCTATACATACTCATTGACTCATTCTGATGCTCCATAAGCCATATATGGCCATATCTGACCTATTGAACTTATTTCCGGTTAAAGGGTCCTAAAAAAAATAAATAAATAAAAATAGACTACTTTTGATAAAAAATCTGCCATACAGAGGTCACTTTTTGACTTAATGGTCATATTCCTGGCCAAAGAGTCCCTGAACATTAACTTGCTATTCGTAAAGATTGACTTGTTGTGATGTTATATTAGCCATACAGAAGTTCATATTTGACCCAAGGAAAATATTTCTGGCCAAAAAATCCTCAACCTTGAACTTTCCATACTCATAGACAACTTCTGATGCTTCATTAGCCATATTTAAGTCCTTTTAGAAGTCCATATCTTGACGGATTGAACTTATTTCTGGTCAAAGGGTCCTAATTGGTTTAAAACTATATAAACTTAGAGACTCCTGATGTTAAATCAGCCATTCAGAATTCCATATTTGACCTACTGAACATATTTTTGGCCAAAGAGTCCTCATCTTGATTTTTCTATACATACTCATTGACTCATTCTGATGCTCCATAAGCCATATATGGCCATATCTGACCTATTGAACTTATTTCCGGTTAAAGGGTCCTAAAAAAATAAAATAAAATAAAAATAGACTACTTTTGATAAAAAAATCTGCCATACAGAGTCTTTGAATTCTGCCATACAGAGGTCACTTTTTGACTTAATGGTCATATTCCTGGCCAAAGAGTACCTGAACATTAACTTGCTATTCGTAAAGATTGACTTGTTGTGATGTTATATTAGCCATACAGAAGTCCATATTTGACCCAAGGAAAATATTTCTGGCCAAAAAATCCTCAATCTTGAACTTTCCATACATACTCATGGACAACTTCTGATGCTTCATTAGCCATATTTAAGTCCATTTAGAAGTCCATATCTTGACGGATTGAACTTATTTCTGGTCAAAGGGTCCTAATTGGTTTTAAACTACTGATGTTAAATCAGCCATTTAGAATTCCATATTTGACCTACTGAACATATTTTTGGCCAAAGAGTCCTCATCTTGATTTTTCTATACATACTCATTGACTCATTCTGATGCTCCATAAGCCATATATGGCCATATCTGACCTATTGAACTTATTTCCGGTTAAAGGGTCCTAAAAAAAATAAATAAATAAAAATAGACTACTTTTGATAAAAAATCTGCCATACAGAGGTCACTTTTTGACTTAATGGTCATATTCCTGGCCAAAGAGTCCCTGAACATTAACTTGCTATTCGTAAAGATTGACTTGTTGTGATGTTATATTAGCCATACAGAAGTTCATATTTGACCCAAGGAAAATATTTCTGGCCAAAAAATCCTCAACCTTGAACTTTCCATACTCATAGACAACTTCTGATGCTTCATTAGCCATATTTAAGTCCTTTTAGAAGTCCATATCTTGACGGATTGAACTTATTTCTGGTCAAAGGGTCCTAATTGGTTTAAAACTATATAAACTTAGAGACTCCTGATGTTAAATCAGCCATTTAGAATTCCATATTTGACCTACTGAACATATTTTTGGCCAAAGAGTCCTCATCTTGATTTTTCTATACATACTCATTGACTCATTCTGATGCTTCATAAGCCATATATGGCCATATCTGACCTATTGAACTTATTTCCGGTTAAAGGGTCCTAAAAAAAAAAAAAAAAAAAAAAAAAAAAATAGACTACTTTTGATAAAAAAATCTGCCATACAGAGTCTTTGAATTCTGTATACAGAGGTCTCTTTTTGACTTAATGGTCATATTCCTGGCCAAAGAGTACCTGAACATTAACTTGCTATTCGTAAAGATTGACTTGTTGTGATGTTATATTAGCCATACAGAAGTCCATATTTGACCCAAGGAAAATATTTCTGGCCAAAAAATCCTCAATCTTGAACTTTCCATACATACTCATGGACAACTTCTGATGCTTCATTAGCCATATTGAAGTCCATTTAGAAGTCCATATCTTGACGGATTGAACTTATTTCTGGTCAAAGGGTCCTTAATTGGTTTTAAACTATATCATCTTAGAGACTCCTTTTGATGTTAAATCAGCCATTTAGAATTCCATATTTGACCTACTGAACATATTTTTGTCCAAAGAGTCCTCAATCTTGAAGTTTCTATACATACTGAAAGAATCCTACTGATGCTTCATAAGTCCAATAGATATACATATCAGGCCATTGAACATATTTCTGGTCAAAGTGTCCTAATTGGTTTTAAACTATATAAACTTAGAGACTCCTGATGTTAAATCAGCCATTTAGAATTCCATATTTGACCTACTGAACATATTTTTGGCCAAAGAGTCCTCATCTTGATTTTTCTATACATACTCATTGACTCATTCTGATGCTTCATAAGCCATATATGGCCATATCTGACCAATTGAACTTATTTCCGGTTAAAGAGTCCTAAAGAAAAAAAAAAATATATATATATATATAGACTACTTTTGATGAAAAATCTGCCATACAGAGTCTTTGAACTCTGTATGCAGAGGTCACTTTTTGAGTTAATGGACATATTCCTGGCCAAAGAGTTACCTGAACATTAACTTGCTATTCATAAAGATTGACTTGTTGTGATGTTATATTAGCCATACAGAAGTCCATATTTGACCCAAGGAAAATATTTCTGGCCAAAAAATCCACAATCTTGAACTTTCCATACATACTCATAGACAACTTCTGATGCTTCATTAGCCATATTTAAGTCCATTTAGAAGTCCATATCTTGACGGATTTAACTTATTTCTGGTCAAAGGGTCCTAATTGGTTTTAAACTATATAAACTTAGAGACTCCTGATGTTAAATCAGCCATTTAGAATTCCATATTTGACCTACTGAACATATTTTTGGCCAAAGAGTCCTCAATCTTGAAGTTTCTATACATACTGAAAGAATCCTACTGATGCTTCATAAGTCCAATAGATATACATATCAGGCCATTGAACATATTTCTGGTCAAAGGGTCCTAATTGGTTTTAAACTATATAAACTTAGAGACTCCTGATGTTAAATCAGCCATTCAGAATTCCATATTTGACCTACTGAACATATTTTTGGCCAAAGAGTCCTCATCTTGATTTTTCTATACATACTCATTGACTCATTCTGATGCTTCATAAGCTATATATGGCCATATCTGACCTATTGAACTTATTTCCGGTTAAAGGGTCCTAAAGAAAGAAGAAAAAAAAAAATATATATATATAGACTACTTTTGATGAAAAATCTGCCATACAGAGTCTTTGAACTCTGTATGCAGAGGTCACTTTTTGAGTTAATGAACATATTCCTGGCCAAAGAGTTACCTGAACATTAACTTGCTATTCATAAAGATTGACTTGTTGTGATGTTATATTAGCCATACAGAAGTCCATATTTGACCCAAGGAAAATATTTCTGGCCAAAAAATCCACAATCTTGAACTTTCCATATATACTCATAGACAACTTCTGATGCTTTATTAGCCATATTTAAGTCCATTTAGAAGTCCATATCTTGACGGATTTAACTTATTTCTGGTCAAAGGGTCCTAATTGGTTTTAAACTATATAAACTTAGAGACTCCTGATGTTAAATCAGCCATTTAGAATTCCATATTTGACCTACTGAACATATTTTTGTCCAAAGAGTCCTCAATCTTGAAGTTTCTATACATACTGAAAGAATCCTACTGATGCTTCATAAGTCCAATAGATATACATATCAGGCCATTGAACATATTTCTTGTCAAAGGGTCCTAATTGGTTTTAAACTATATAAACTTAGAGACTCCTGATGTTAAATCAGCCATTCAGAATTCCATATTTGACCTACTGAACATATTTTTGGCCAAAGAGTCCTCATCTTGATTTTTCTATACATACTCATTGACTCATTCTGATGCTCCATAAGCCATATATGGCCATATCTGACCTATTGAACTTATTTCCGGTTAAAGGGTCCTAAAAAAATAAAATAAAATAAAAATAGACTACTTTTGATAAAAAAATCTGCCATACAGAGTCTTTGAATTCTGCCATACAGAGGTCACTTTTTGACTTAATGGTCATATTCCTGGCCAAAGAGTACCTGAACATTAACTTGCTATTCGTAAAGATTGACTTGTTGTGATGTTATATTAGCCATACAGAAGTCCATATTTGACCCAAGGAAAATATTTCTGGCCAAAAAATCCTCAATCTTGAACTTTCCATACATACTCATGGACAACTTCTGATGCTTCATTAGCCATATTTAAGTCCATTTAGAAGTCCATATCTTGACGGATTGAACTTATTTCTGGTCAAAGGGTCCTAATTGGTTTTAAACTACTGATGTTAAATCAGCCATTTAGAATTCCATATTTGACCTACTGAACATATTTTTGGCCAAAGAGTCCTCATCTTGATTTTTCTATACATACTCATTGACTCATTCTGATGCTCCATAAGCCATATATGGCCATATCTGACCTATTGAACTTATTTCCGGTTAAAGGGTCCTAAAAAAAATAAATAAATAAAAATAGACTACTTTTGATAAAAAATCTGCCATACAGAGGTCACTTTTTGACTTAATGGTCATATTCCTGGCCAAAGAGTCCCTGAACATTAACTTGCTATTCGTAAAGATTGACTTGTTGTGATGTTATATTAGCCATACAGAAGTTCATATTTGACCCAAGGAAAATATTTCTGGCCAAAAAATCCTCAACCTTGAACTTTCCATACTCATAGACAACTTCTGATGCTTCATTAGCCATATTTAAGTCCTTTTAGAAGTCCATATCTTGACGGATTGAACTTATTTCTGGTCAAAGGGTCCTAATTGGTTTAAAACTATATAAACTTAGAGACTCCTGATGTTAAATCAGCCATTCAGAATTCCATATTTGACCTACTGAACATATTTTTGGCCAAAGAGTCCTCATCTTGATTTTTCTATACATACTCATTGACTCATTCTGATGCTCCATAAGCCATATATGGCCATATCTGACCTATTGAACTTATTTCCGGTTAAAGGGTCCTAAAAAAATAAAATAAAATAAAAATAGACTACTTTTGATAAAAAAATCTGCCATACAGAGTCTTTGAATTCTGCCATACAGAGGTCACTTTTTGACTTAATGGTCATATTCCTGGCCAAAGAGTACCTGAACATTAACTTGCTATTCGTAAAGATTGACTTGTTGTGATGTTATATTAGCCATACAGAAGTCCATATTTGACCCAAGGAAAATATTTCTGGCCAAAAAATCCTCAATCTTGAACTTTCCATACATACTCATGGACAACTTCTGATGCTTCATTAGCCATATTTAAGTCCATTTAGAAGTCCATATCTTGACGGATTGAACTTATTTCTGGTCAAAGGGTCCTAATTGGTTTTAAACTACTGATGTTAAATCAGCCATTTAGAATTCCATATTTGACCTACTGAACATATTTTTGGCCAAAGAGTCCTCATCTTGATTTTTCTATACATACTCATTGACTCATTCTGATGCTCCATAAGCCATATATGGCCATATCTGACCTATTGAACTTATTTCCGGTTAAAGGGTCCTAAAAAAAATAAATAAATAAAAATAGACTACTTTTGATAAAAAATCTGCCATACAGAGGTCACTTTTTGACTTAATGGTCATATTCCTGGCCAAAGAGTCCCTGAACATTAACTTGCTATTCGTAAAGATTGACTTGTTGTGATGTTATATTAGCCATACAGAAGTTCATATTTGACCCAAGGAAAATATTTCTGGCCAAAAAATCCTCAACCTTGAACTTTCCATACTCATAGACAACTTCTGATGCTTCATTAGCCATATTTAAGTCCTTTTAGAAGTCCATATCTTGACGGATTGAACTTATTTCTGGTCAAAGGGTCCTAATTGGTTTAAAACTATATAAACTTAGAGACTCCTGATGTTAAATCAGCCATTTAGAATTCCATATTTGACCTACTGAACATATTTTTGGCCAAAGAGTCCTCATCTTGATTTTTCTATACATACTCATTGACTCATTCTGATGCTTCATAAGCCATATATGGCCATATCTGACCTATTGAACTTATTTCCGGTTAAAGGGTCCTAAAAAAAAAAAAAAAAAAAAAAAAAAAAATAGACTACTTTTGATAAAAAAATCTGCCATACAGAGTCTTTGAATTCTGTATACAGAGGTCTCTTTTTGACTTAATGGTCATATTCCTGGCCAAAGAGTACCTGAACATTAACTTGCTATTCGTAAAGATTGACTTGTTGTGATGTTATATTAGCCATACAGAAGTCCATATTTGACCCAAGGAAAATATTTCTGGCCAAAAAATCCTCAATCTTGAACTTTCCATACATACTCATGGACAACTTCTGATGCTTCATTAGCCATATTGAAGTCCATTTAGAAGTCCATATCTTGACGGATTGAACTTATTTCTGGTCAAAGGGTCCTTAATTGGTTTTAAACTATATCATCTTAGAGACTCCTTTTGATGTTAAATCAGCCATTTAGAATTCCATATTTGACCTACTGAACATATTTTTGTCCAAAGAGTCCTCAATCTTGAAGTTTCTATACATACTGAAAGAATCCTACTGATGCTTCATAAGTCCAATAGATATACATATCAGGCCATTGAACATATTTCTGGTCAAAGTGTCCTAATTGGTTTTAAACTATATAAACTTAGAGACTCCTGATGTTAAATCAGCCATTTAGAATTCCATATTTGACCTACTGAACATATTTTTGGCCAAAGAGTCCTCATCTTGATTTTTCTATACATACTCATTGACTCATTCTGATGCTTCATAAGCCATATATGGCCATATCTGACCAATTGAACTTATTTCCGGTTAAAGAGTCCTAAAGAAAAAAAAAAATATATATATATATATAGACTACTTTTGATGAAAAATCTGCCATACAGAGTCTTTGAACTCTGTATGCAGAGGTCACTTTTTGAGTTAATGGACATATTCCTGGCCAAAGAGTTACCTGAACATTAACTTGCTATTCATAAAGATTGACTTGTTGTGATGTTATATTAGCCATACAGAAGTCCATATTTGACCCAAGGAAAATATTTCTGGCCAAAAAATCCACAATCTTGAACTTTCCATACATACTCATAGACAACTTCTGATGCTTCATTAGCCATATTTAAGTCCATTTAGAAGTCCATATCTTGACGGATTTAACTTATTTCTGGTCAAAGGGTCCTAATTGGTTTTAAACTATATAAACTTAGAGACTCCTGATGTTAAATCAGCCATTTAGAATTCCATATTTGACCTACTGAACATATTTTTGGCCAAAGAGTCCTCAATCTTGAAGTTTCTATACATACTGAAAGAATCCTACTGATGCTTCATAAGTCCAATAGATATACATATCAGGCCATTGAACATATTTCTGGTCAAAGGGTCCTAATTGGTTTTAAACTATATAAACTTAGAGACTCCTGATGTTAAATCAGCCATTCAGAATTCCATATTTGACCTACTGAACATATTTTTGGCCAAAGAGTCCTCATCTTGATTTTTCTATACATACTCATTGACTCATTCTGATGCTTCATAAGCTATATATGGCCATATCTGACCTATTGAACTTATTTCCGGTTAAAGGGTCCTAAAGAAAGAAGAAAAAAAAAAATATATATATATAGACTACTTTTGATGAAAAATCTGCCATACAGAGTCTTTGAACTCTGTATGCAGAGGTCACTTTTTGAGTTAATGAACATATTCCTGGCCAAAGAGTTACCTGAACATTAACTTGCTATTCATAAAGATTGACTTGTTGTGATGTTATATTAGCCATACAGAAGTCCATATTTGACCCAAGGAAAATATTTCTGGCCAAAAAATCCACAATCTTGAACTTTCCATATATACTCATAGACAACTTCTGATGCTTTATTAGCCATATTTAAGTCCATTTAGAAGTCCATATCTTGACGGATTTAACTTATTTCTGGTCAAAGGGTCCTAATTGGTTTTAAACTATATAAACTTAGAGACTCCTGATGTTAAATCAGCCATTTAGAATTCCATATTTGACCTACTGAACATATTTTTGTCCAAAGAGTCCTCAATCTTGAAGTTTCTATACATACTGAAAGAATCCTACTGATGCTTCATAAGTCCAATAGATATACATATCAGGCCATTGAACATATTTCTTGTCAAAGGGTCCTAATTGGTTTTAAACTATATAAACTTAGAGACTCCTGATGTTAAATCAGCCATTCAGAATTCCATATTTGACCTACTGAACATATTTTTGGCCAAAGAGTCCTCATCTTGATTTTTCTATACATACTCATTGACTCATTCTGATGCTCCATAAGCCATATATGGCCATATCTGACCTATTGAACTTATTTCCGGTTAAAGGGTCCTAAAAAAATAAAATAAAATAAAAATAGACTACTTTTGATAAAAAAATCTGCCATACAGAGTCTTTGAATTCTGCCATACAGAGGTCACTTTTTGACTTAATGGTCATATTCCTGGCCAAAGAGTACCTGAACATTAACTTGCTATTCGTAAAGATTGACTTGTTGTGATGTTATATTAGCCATACAGAAGTCCATATTTGACCCAAGGAAAATATTTCTGGCCAAAAAATCCTCAATCTTGAACTTTCCATACATACTCATGGACAACTTCTGATGCTTCATTAGCCATATTTAAGTCCATTTAGAAGTCCATATCTTGACGGATTGAACTTATTTCTGGTCAAAGGGTCCTAATTGGTTTTAAACTACTGATGTTAAATCAGCCATTTAGAATTCCATATTTGACCTACTGAACATATTTTTGGCCAAAGAGTCCTCATCTTGATTTTTCTATACATACTCATTGACTCATTCTGATGCTCCATAAGCCATATATGGCCATATCTGACCTATTGAACTTATTTCCGGTTAAAGGGTCCTAAAAAAAATAAATAAATAAAAATAGACTACTTTTGATAAAAAATCTGCCATACAGAGGTCACTTTTTGACTTAATGGTCATATTCCTGGCCAAAGAGTCCCTGAACATTAACTTGCTATTCGTAAAGATTGACTTGTTGTGATGTTATATTAGCCATACAGAAGTTCATATTTGACCCAAGGAAAATATTTCTGGCCAAAAAATCCTCAACCTTGAACTTTCCATACTCATAGACAACTTCTGATGCTTCATTAGCCATATTTAAGTCCTTTTAGAAGTCCATATCTTGACGGATTGAACTTATTTCTGGTCAAAGGGTCCTAATTGGTTTAAAACTATATAAACTTAGAGACTCCTGATGTTAAATCAGCCATTCAGAATTCCATATTTGACCTACTGAACATATTTTTGGCCAAAGAGTCCTCATCTTGATTTTTCTATACATACTCATTGACTCATTCTGATGCTCCATAAGCCATATATGGCCATATCTGACCTATTGAACTTATTTCCGGTTAAAGGGTCCTAAAAAAATAAAATAAAATAAAAATAGACTACTTTTGATAAAAAAATCTGCCATACAGAGTCTTTGAATTCTGCCATACAGAGGTCACTTTTTGACTTAATGGTCATATTCCTGGCCAAAGAGTACCTGAACATTAACTTGCTATTCGTAAAGATTGACTTGTTGTGATGTTATATTAGCCATACAGAAGTCCATATTTGACCCAAGGAAAATATTTCTGGCCAAAAAATCCTCAATCTTGAACTTTCCATACATACTCATGGACAACTTCTGATGCTTCATTAGCCATATTTAAGTCCATTTAGAAGTCCATATCTTGACGGATTGAACTTATTTCTGGTCAAAGGGTCCTAATTGGTTTTAAACTACTGATGTTAAATCAGCCATTTAGAATTCCATATTTGACCTACTGAACATATTTTTGGCCAAAGAGTCCTCATCTTGATTTTTCTATACATACTCATTGACTCATTCTGATGCTCCATAAGCCATATATGGCCATATCTGACCTATTGAACTTATTTCCGGTTAAAGGGTCCTAAAAAAAATAAATAAATAAAAATAGACTACTTTTGATAAAAAATCTGCCATACAGAGGTCACTTTTTGACTTAATGGTCATATTCCTGGCCAAAGAGTCCCTGAACATTAACTTGCTATTCGTAAAGATTGACTTGTTGTGATGTTATATTAGCCATACAGAAGTTCATATTTGACCCAAGGAAAATATTTCTGGCCAAAAAATCCTCAACCTTGAACTTTCCATACTCATAGACAACTTCTGATGCTTCATTAGCCATATTTAAGTCCTTTTAGAAGTCCATATCTTGACGGATTGAACTTATTTCTGGTCAAAGGGTCCTTAATTGGCTTTTGAATTATATAAACTTAGAGACTCCTTTTGATGTTAAATCAGCCATTTAGAATTCCATATTTGACCTACTGAACATATTTCTGGCCAAAGAGTCCTCAATCTTGAAGTTTCTATACACACTGAAAGACTCCTACTGATGCTTCATAAGTCCAATAGATATACATATCAGGCCATTGAACTTATTTCTAGTCAAAGGGTCCTAATTGGTTTTAAACTATATAAACTTAGAGACTCCTGATGTTAAATCAGCCATTCAGAATTCCATATTTGACCTACTGAACATATTTTTGGCCAAAGAGTCCTCATCTTAATTTTTCTATACATACTCATTGACTCATTCTGATGCTCCATAAGCCATATATGGCCATATCTGACCTATTTAACTTTTTTCCGGTTAAATGGGTCCTAAAAAAATAAAAAAATAAAAAATAAAATATAGACTACTTTTGATGAAAAATCTGCCATACAGAGTCTTTGAACTCTGTATACAGAGGTCACTTTTTGACTTAATGGACATATTCCTGGCCAAAGAGTTACCTGAACATTAACTTGCTATTCATAAAGATTGACTTGTTGTGATGTTATATTAGCCATACAGAAGTCCATATTTGACCCAAGAAAAATATTTCTGGCCAAAAAATCCTAAATCTTGAACTTTCCATACACACTCATAGACAACTTCTGATGCTTCATTAGCCATATTGAAGTCCATTTAGAAGTCCATATCTTGACGGATTGAAAAATCATCTTGATTTGATGAAAAATCTGCCATACAGAGTCTTTGATCTCTGTATACAGAGGTCACTTTTTGACTTAATGGACATATTCCTGGCCAAAGAGTACCTGAACATTAACTTGCTATTCATAAAGATTGACTTGTTGTGATGTTATATTAGCCATACAGAAGTCCATATTTCACCCAAAGAAAATATTTCTGGCCAAATAATCCTCAATCTTGAACTTTCCATACATACTCATAGACAACTTCTGATGCTTCATTAGCCATATTGAAGTCCATTTAGAAGTCCATTTCTTGACGGATTGAACTTATTTCTGGTCAAAGGGTCCTTAATTGGTTTTAAACTATATAAACTTAGAGACTCCTTTTGATGTTAAATCAGCCATTTAGAATTCCATATTTGACCTACTGAACATATTTTTGGCCAAAGAGTCCTCAATCTTGAAGTTTCTATACATATTGAAAGAATCCTACTGATGCTTCATAAGTCCAATAGATATACATATCAGGGCATTGAACTTATTTCTGGTCAAAGGGTCCTAATTGGTTTTAAACTATATAAACTTAGAGACTACTGATGTTAAATCAGCCATTTAGAATTCCATATTTGACCTACTGAACATATTTTTGGCCAAAGAGTCCTCATCTTGATTTTTCTATACATACTCATTGACTCATTCTGATGCTTCATAAGCCATATATGGCCATATCTGACCTATTGAACTTATTTCCGGTTAAAGAGTCCTAAAGAAAAAAAAAAAAATATATATATATATAGACTACTTTTGATGAAAAATCTGCCATACAGAGTCTTTGAACTCTGTATGCAGAGGTCACTTTTTGAGTTAATGGACATATTCCTGGCCAAAGAGTTACCTGAACATTAACTTGCTATTCATAAAGATTGACTTGTTGTGATGTTATATTAGCCATACAGAAGTCCATATTTGACCCAAGGAAAATATTTCTGGCCAAAAAATCCACAATCTTGAACTTTCCATACATACTCATAGACAACTTCTGATGCTTCATTAGCCATATTTAAGTCCATTTAGAAGTCCATATCTTGACGGATTTAACTTATTTCTGGTCAAAGGGTCCTAATTGGTTTTAAACTATATAAACTTAGAGACTCCTGATGTTAAATCAGCCATTTAGAATTCCATATTTGACCTACTGAACATATTTTTGGCCAAAGAGTCCTCAATCTTGAAGTTTCTATACATACTGAAAGAATCCTACTGATGCTTCATAAGTCCAATAGATATACATATCAGGCCATTGAACATATTTCTGGTCAAAGGGTCCTAATTGGTTTTAAACTATATAAACTTAGAGACTCCTGATGTTAAATCAGCCATTCAGAATTCCATATTTGACCTACTGAACATATTTTTGGCCAAAGAGTCCTCATCTTGATTTTTCTATACATACTCATTGACTCATTCTGATGCTCCATAAGCCATATATGGCCATATCTGACCTATTGAACTTATTTCCGGTTAAAGGGTCCTAAAAAAAAAAAAAAAAAAAAAAAATAGACTACTTTTGATAAAAAAATCTGCCATACAGAGTCTTTGAATTCTGTATACAGAGGTCACTTTTTGACTTAATGGTCATATTCCTGGCCAAAGAGTACCTGAACATTAACTTGCTATTCGTAAAGATTGACTTGTTGTGATGTTATATTAGCCATACAGAAGTCCATATTTGACCCAAGGAAAATATTTCTGGCCAAAAAATCCTTAATCTTGAACTTTCCATACATACTCATGGACAACTTCTGATGCTTCATTAGCCATATTTAAGTCCATTTAGAAGTCCATATCTTGACGGATTGAACTTATTTCTGGTCAAAGGGTCCTAATTGGTTTTAAACTATATAAACTTAGAGACTCCTGATGTTAAATCAGCCATTTAGAATTCCATATTTGACCTACTGAACATATTTTTGGCCAAAGAGTCCTCATCTTGATTTTTCTATACATACTCATTGACTCATTCTGATGCTTCATAAGCCATATATGGCCATATCTGACCTATTGAACTTATTTACGGTTAAAGGGTCCTAAAGAAAAAAAAAAATATATATATATATAGACTACTTTTGATGAAAAATCTGCCATACAGAGTCTTTGAACTCTGTATGCAGAGGTCACTTTTTGAGTTAATGGACATATTCCTAGCCAAAGAGTTACCTGAACATTAACTTGCTATTCATAAAGATTGACTTGTTGTGATGTTATATTAGCCATACAGAAGTCCATATTTGACCCAAGGAAAATATTTCTGGCCAAAAAATCCACAATCTTGAACTTTCCATACATACTCATAGACAACTTCTGATGCTTCATTAGCCATATTTAAGTCCATTTAGAAGTCCATATCTTGACGGATTTAACTTATTTCTGGTCAAAGGGTCCTAATTGGTTTTAAACTATATAAACTTAGAGACTCCTGATGTTAAATCAGCCATTTAGAATTCCATATTTGACCTACTGAACATATTTTTGGCCAAAGAGTCCTCAATCTTGAAGTTTCTATACATACTGAAAGAATCCTACTGATGCTTCATAAGTCCAATAGATATACATATCAGGCCATTGAACATATTTCTGGTCAAAGGGTCCTAATTGGTTTTAAACTATATAAACTTAGAGACTCCTGATGTTAAATCAGCCATTCAGAATTCCATATTTGACCTACTGAACATATTTTTGGCCAAAGAGTCCTCATCTTGATTTTTCTATACATACTCATTGACTCATTCTGATGCTTCATAAGCCATATATGGCCATATCTGACCTATTGAACTTATTTCCGGTTAAAGGGTCCTAAAGAAAGAAGAAAAAAAAAATATATATATATAGACTACTTTTGATGAAAAATCTGCCATACAGAGTCTTTGAACTCTGTATGCAGAGGTCACTTTTTGAGTTAATGGACATATTCCTGGCCAAAGAGTTACCTGAACATTAACTTGCTATTCATAAAGATTGACTTGTTGTGATGTTATATTAGCCATACAGAAGTCCATATTTGACCCAAGGAAAATATTTCTGGCCAAAAAATCCACAATCTTGAACTTTCCATATATACTCATAGACAACTTCTGATGCTTTATTAGCCATATTTAAGTCCATTTAGAAGTCCATATCTTGACGGATTTAACTTATTTCTGGTCAAAGGGTCCTAATTGGTTTTAAACTATATAAACTTAGAGACTCCTGATGTTAAATCAGCCATTTAGAATTCCATATTTGACCTACTGAACATATTTTTGTCCAAAGAGTCCTCAATCTTGAAGTTTCTATACATACTGAAAGAATCCTACTGATGCTTCATAAGTCCAATAGATATACATATCAGGCCATTGAACATATTTCTTGTCAAAGGGTCCTAATTGGTTTTAAACTATATAAACTTAGAGACTCCTGATGTTAAATCAGCCATTCAGAATTCCATATTTGACCTACTGAACATATTTTTGGCCAAAGAGTCCTCATCTTGATTTTTCTATACATACTCATTGACTCATTCTGATGCTCCATAAGCCATATATGGCCATATCTGACCTATTGAACTTATTTCCGGTTAAAGGGTCCTAAAAAAATAAAATAAAATAAAAATAGACTACTTTTGATAAAAAAATCTGCCATACAGAGTCTTTGAATTCTGCCATACAGAGGTCACTTTTTGACTTAATGGTCATATTCCTGGCCAAAGAGTACCTGAACATTAACTTGCTATTCGTAAAGATTGACTTGTTGTGATGTTATATTAGCCATACAGAAGTCCATATTTGACCCAAGGAAAATATTTCTGGCCAAAAAATCCTCAATCTTGAACTTTCCATACATACTCATGGACAACTTCTGATGCTTCATTAGCCATATTTAAGTCCATTTAGAAGTCCATATCTTGACGGATTGAACTTATTTCTGGTCAAAGGGTCCTAATTGGTTTTAAACTACTGATGTTAAATCAGCCATTTAGAATTCCATATTTGACCTACTGAACATATTTTTGGCCAAAGAGTCCTCATCTTGATTTTTCTATACATACTCATTGACTCATTCTGATGCTCCATAAGCCATAAATGGCCATATCTGACCTATTGAACTTATTTCCGGTTAAAGGGTCCTAAAAAAAATAAATAAATAAAAATAGACTACTTTTGATAAAAAATCTGCCATACAGAGGTCACTTTTTGACTTAATGGTCATATTCCTGGCCAAAGAGTCCCTGAACATTAACTTGCTATTCGTAAAGATTGACTTGTTGTGATGTTATATTAGCCATACAGAAGTTCATATTTGACCCAAGGAAAATATTTCTGGCCAAAAAATCCTCAACCTTGAACTTTCCATACTCATAGACAACTTCTGATGCTTCATTAGCCATATTTAAGTCCTTTTAGAAGTCCATATCTTGACGGATTGAACTTATTTCTGGTCAAAGGGTCCTAATTGGTTTAAAACTATATAAACTTAGAGACTCCTGATGTTAAATCAGCCATTCAGAATTCCATATTTGACCTACTGAACATATTTTTGGCCAAAGAGTCCTCATCTTGATTTTTCTATACATACTCATTGACTCATTCTGATGCTCCATAAGCCATATATGGCCATATCTGACCTATTGAACTTATTTCCGGTTAAAGGGTCCTAAAAAAATAAAATAAAATAAAAATAGACTACTTTTGATAAAAAAATCTGCCATACAGAGTCTTTGAATTCTGCCATACAGAGGTCACTTTTTGACTTAATGGTCATATTCCTGGCCAAAGAGTACCTGAACATTAACTTGCTATTCGTAAAGATTGACTTGTTGTGATGTTATATTAGCCATACAGAAGTCCATATTTGACCCAAGGAAAATATTTCTGGCCAAAAAATCCTCAATCTTGAACTTTCCATACATACTCATGGACAACTTCTGATGCTTCATTAGCCATATTTAAGTCCATTTAGAAGTCCATATCTTGACGGATTGAACTTATTTCTGGTCAAAGGGTCCTAATTGGTTTTAAACTACTGATGTTAAATCAGCCATTTAGAATTCCATATTTGACCTACTGAACATATTTTTGGCCAAAGAGTCCTCATCTTGATTTTTCTATACATACTCATTGACTCATTCTGATGCTCCATAAGCCATATATGGCCATATCTGACCTATTGAACTTATTTCCGGTTAAAGGGTCCTAAAAAAAATAAATAAATAAAAATAGACTACTTTTGATAAAAAATCTGCCATACAGAGGTCACTTTTTGACTTAATGGTCATATTCCTGGCCAAAGAGTCCCTGAACATTAACTTGCTATTCGTAAAGATTGACTTGTTGTGATGTTATATTAGCCATACAGAAGTTCATATTTGACCCAAGGAAAATATTTCTGGCCAAAAAATCCTCAACCTTGAACTTTCCATACTCATAGACAACTTCTGATGCTTCATTAGCCATATTTAAGTCCTTTTAGAAGTCCATATCTTGACGGATTGAACTTATTTCTGGTCAAAGGGTCCTAATTGGTTTAAAACTATATAAACTTAGAGACTCCTGATGTTAAATCAGCCATTTAGAATTCCATATTTGACCTACTGAACATATTTTTGGCCAAAGAGTCCTCATCTTGATTTTTCTATACATACTCATTGACTCATTCTGATGCTTCATAAGCCATATATGGCCATATCTGACCTATTGAACTTATTTCCGGTTAAAGGGTCCTAAAAAAAAAAAAAAAAAAAAAAAAAAAATAGACTACTTTTGATAAAAAAATCTGCCATACAGAGTCTTTGAATTCTGTATACAGAGGTCTCTTTTTGACTTAATGGTCATATTCCTGGCCAAAGAGTACCTGAACATTAACTTGCTATTCGTAAAGATTGACTTGTTGTGATGTTATATTAGCCATACAGAAGTCCATATTTGACCCAAGGAAAATATTTCTGGCCAAAAAATCCTCAATCTTGAACTTTCCATACATACTCATGGACAACTTCTGATGCTTCATTAGCCATATTTAAGTCCATTTAGAAGTCCATATCTTGACGGATTGAACTTATTTCTGGTCAAAGGGTCCTAATAGGTTTTAAACTACTGATGTTAAATCAGCCATTTAGAATTCCATATTTGACCTACTGAACATATTTTTGGCCAAAGAGTCCTCATCTTGATTTTTCTATACATACTCATTGACTCATTCTGATGCTCCATAAGCCATATATGGCCATATCTGACCTATTGAACTTATTTCCGGTTAAAGGGTCCTAAAAAAAAATAAAAAATAAAAAAAATAGACTACTTTTGATAAAAAAATCTGCCATACAGAGTCTTTGAATTCTGTATACAGAGGTCTCTTTTTGACTTAATGGTCATATTCCTGGCCAAAGAGTACCTGAACATTAACTTGCTATTCGTAAAGATTGACTTGTTGTGATGTTATATTAGCCATACAGAAGTCCATATTTGACCCAAGGAAAATATTTCTGGCCAAAAAATCCTCAATCTTGAACTTTCTATACATACTCATGGACAACTTCTGATGCTTCATTAGCCATATTTAAGTCCATTTAGAAGTCCATATCTTGACGGATTGAACTTATTTCTGGTCAAAGGGTCCTAATTGGTTTTAAACTATATAAACTTAGAGACTCCTGATGTTAAATCAGCCATTTAGAATTCCATATTTGACCTACTGAACATATTTTTGGCCAAAGAGTCCTCATCTTGATTTTTCTATACATACTCATTGACTCATTCTGATGCTCCATAAGCCATATATGGCCATATCTGACCTATTGAACTTATTTCCGGTTAAAGGGTCCTAAAAAAAACAAAAAAAACAAAAACAAACTACTTTTGATGAAAAATCTGCCATACAGAGTCTTTGAACTCTGTATACAGAGGTCACTTTTTGAGTTAATGGACATATTCCTGGCCAAAGAGTTACCTGAACCTTAACTTGCTATTCATAAAGATTGAATTGTTGTGATGTTATATTAGCCATACAGAAGTCCATATTTGACCCAAGGAAAATATTTCTGGCCAAAAAATCCTCAATCTTGAACTTTCCATACATACTCATAGACAACTTCTGATGCTTCATTAGCCATATTGAAGTCCATTTAGAAGTCCATATCTTGACGGATTGAACTTATTGCTGGTCAAAGGGTCCTAATTGGTTTTAAACTATATAAACTTAGAGACTCCTGATGTTAAATCAGCCATTCAGAATTCCATATTTGACCTACTGAACATATTTTTGGCCAAAGAGTCCTCAATCTTGAACTTTCCATACATACTCATAGACTCATTTTGATGCTTCATAAGCCATATTGAAGTCCATTTAAAAGTCCATATCTTGACGGATTTAACTTATTTCTGGTCAAAGGGTCCTTAATTGGTTTTAAACTATATAAACTTAGAGACTCCTGATGTTAAATCAGCCATTTAGAATTCCATATTTGATCTACTGAACATATTTTTGGCCAAATAGTCCTCATCTTGATTTTTCTATACATACTCATTGACTCATTCTGATGCTCCATAAGCCATATATGGCCATATCTGACCTATTGAACTTATTTCCGGTTAAAGGGTCCTAAAAAAAAAAAAAAAAAAAAAAAAAATAGACTACTTTTGATAAAAAAATCTGCCATACAGAGTCTTTGAATTCTGTATACAGAGGTCTCTTTTTGACTTAATGGTCATATTCCTGGCCAAAGAGTACCTGAACATTAACTTGCTATTCGTAAAGATTGACTTGTTGTGATGTTATATTAGCCATACAGAAGTCCATATTTGACCCAAGGAAAATATTTCTGGCCAAAAAATCCTCAATCTTGAACTTTCCATACAAACTCATGGACAACTTCTGATGCTTCATTAGCCATATTTAAGTCCATTTAGAAGTCCATATCTTGACGGATTGAACTTATTTCTGGTCAAAGGGTCCTAATTGGTTTTAAACTACTGATGTTAAATCAGCCATTTAGAATTCCATATTTGACCTACTGAACATATTTTTGGCCAAAGAGTCCTCATCTTGATTTTTCTATACATACTCATTGACTCATTCTGATGCTCCATAAGCCATATATGGCCATATCTGACCTATTGAACTTATTTCCGGTTAAAGGGTCCTAAAAAAAAAAAAAAAAAAAAAATAGACTACTTTTGATAAAAAATCTGCCATACAGAGGTCACTTTTTGACTTAATGGTCATATTCCTGGCCAAAGAGTCCCTGAACATTAACTTGCTATTCGTAAAGATTGACTTGTTGTGATGTTATATTAGCCATACAGAAGTTCATATTTGACCCAAGGAAAATATTTCTGGCCAAAAAATCCTCAACCTTGAACTTTCCATACTCATAGACAACTTCTGATGCTTCATTAGCCATATTTAAGTCCTTTTAGAAGTCCATATCTTGACGGATTGAACTTATTTCTGGTCAAAGGGTCCTAATTGGTTTTAAACTATATAAACTTAGAGACTCCTGATGTTAAATCAGCCATTTAGAATTCCATATTTGACCTACTGAACATATTTTTGGCCAAAGAGTCCTCATCTTGATTTTTCTATACATACTCATTGACTCATTCTGATGCTTCATAAGCCATATATGGCCATATCTGACCTATTGAACTTATTTCCGGTTAAAGAGTCCTAAAGAAAAAAAAAAAATATATATATATATATATAGACTACTTTTGATGAAAAATCTGCCATACAGAGCCTTTGAACTCTGTATGCAGAGGTCACTTTTTGAGATAATGGACATATTCCTGGCCAAAGAGTTACCTGAACATTAACTTGCTATTCATAAAGATTGACTTGTTGTGATGTTATATTAGCCAAACAGAAGTCCATATTTGACCCAAGGAAAATATTTCTGGCCAAAAAATCCTCAATCTTGAACTTTCCATACATACTCATAGACAACTTCTGATGCTTCATTAGCCATATTGAAGTCCATTTAGAAGTCCATATCTTGACGGATTGAACTTATTTCTGGTCAAAGGGTCCTTAATTGGCTTTTGAATTATATAAACTTAGAGACTCCTTTTGATGTTAAATCAGCCATTTAGAATTCCATATTTGACCTACTGAACATATTTCTGGCCAAAGAGTCCTCAATCTTGAAGTTTCTATACACACTGAAAGACTCCTACTGATGCTTCATAAGTCCAATAGATATACATATCAGGCCATTGAACTTATTTCTAGTCAAAGGGTCCTAATTGGTTTTAAACTATATAAACTTAGAGACTCCTGATGTTAAATCAGCCATTCAGAATTCCATATTTGACCTACTGAACATATTTTTGGCCAAAGAGTCCTCATCTTAATTTTTCTATACATACTCATTGACTCATTCTGATGCTCCATAAGCCATATATGGCCATATCTGACCTATTTAACTTTTTTCCGGTTAAATGGGTCCTAAAAAAATAAAAAAATAAAAAATAAAATATAGACTACTTTTGATGAAAAATCTGCCATACAGAGTCTTTGAACTCTGTATACAGAGGTCACTTTTTGACTTAATGGACATATTCCTGGCCAAAGAGTTACCTGAACATTAACTTGCTATTCATAAAGATTGACTTGTTGTGATGTTATATTAGCCATACAGAAGTCCATATTTGACCCAAGAAAAATATTTCTGGCCAAAAAATCCTAAATCTTGAACTTTCCATACACACTCATAGACAACTTCTGATGCTTCATTAGCCATATTGAAGTCCATTTAGAAGTCCATATCTTGACGGATTGAAAAATCATCTTGATTTGATGAAAAATCTGCCATACAGAGTCTTTGATCTCTGTATACAGAGGTCACTTTTTGACTTAATGGACATATTCCTGGCCAAAGAGTACCTGAACATTAACTTGCTATTCATAAAGATTGACTTGTTGTGATGTTATATTAGCCATACAGAAGTCCATATTTCACCCAAAGAAAATATTTCTGGCCAAATAATCCTCAATCTTGAACTTTCCATACATACTCATAGACAACTTCTGATGCTTCATTAGCCATATTGAAGTCCATTTAGAAGTCCATTTCTTGACGGATTGAACTTATTTCTGGTCAAAGGGTCCTTAATTGGTTTTAAACTATATAAACTTAGAGACTCCTTTTGATGTTAAATCAGCCATTTAGAATTCCATATTTGACCTACTGAACATATTTTTGGCCAAAGAGTCCTCAATCTTGAAGTTTCTATACATATTGAAAGAATCCTACTGATGCTTCATAAGTCCAATAGATATACATATCAGGGCATTGAACTTATTTCTGGTCAAAGGGTCCTAATTGGTTTTAAACTATATAAACTTAGAGACTACTGATGTTAAATCAGCCATTTAGAATTCCATATTTGACCTACTGAACATATTTTTGGCCAAAGAGTCCTCATCTTGATTTTTCTATACATACTCATTGACTCATTCTGATGCTTCATAAGCCATATATGGCCATATCTGACCTATTGAACTTATTTCCGGTTAAAGAGTCCTAAAGAAAAAAAAAAATATATATATATATATAGACTACTTTTGATGAAAAATCTGCCATACAGAGTCTTTGAACTCTGTATGCAGAGGTCACTTTTTGAGTTAATGGACATATTCCTGGCCAAAGAGTTACCTGAACATTAACTTGCTATTCATAAAGATTGACTTGTTGTGATGTTATATTAGCCATACAGAAGTCCATATTTGACCCAAGGAAAATATTTCTGGCCAAAAAATCCACAATCTTGAACTTTCCATACATACTCATAGACAACTTCTGATGCTTCATTAGCCATATTTAAGTCCATTTAGAAGTCCATATCTTGACGGATTTAACTTATTTCTGGTCAAAGGGTCCTAATTGGTTTTAAACTATATAAACTTAGAGACTCCTGATGTTAAATCAGCCATTTAGAATTCCATATTTGACCTACTGAACATATTTTTGGCCAAAGAGTCCTCAATCTTGAAGTTTCTATACATACTGAAAGAATCCTACTGATGCTTCATAAGTCCAATAGATATACATATCAGGCCATTGAACATATTTCTGGTCAAAGGGTCCTAATTGGTTTTAAACTATATAAACTTAGAGACTCCTGATGTTAAATCAGCCATTCAGAATTCCATATTTGACCTACTGAACATATTTTTGGCCAAAGAGTCCTCATCTTGATTTTTCTATACATACTCATTGACTCATTCTGATGCTCCATAAGCCATATATGGCCATATCTGACCTATTGAACTTATTTCCGGTTAAAGGGTCCTAAAAAAAAAAAAAAAAAAAAAAAATAGACTACTTTTGATAAAAAAATCTGCCATACAGAGTCTTTGAATTCTGTATACAGAGGTCACTTTTTGACTTAATGGTCATATTCCTGGCCAAAGAGTACCTGAACATTAACTTGCTATTCGTAAAGATTGACTTGTTGTGATGTTATATTAGCCATACAGAAGTCCATAATTGACCCAAGGAAAATATTTCTGGCCAAAAAATCCTTAATCTTGAACTTTCCATACATACTCATGGACAACTTCTGATGCTTCATTAGCCATATTTAAGTCCATTTAGAAGTCCATATCTTGACGGATTGAACTTATTTCTGGTCAAAGGGTCCTAATTGGTTTTAAACTATATAAACTTAGAGACTCCTGATGTTAAATCAGCCATTTAGAATTCCATATTTGACCTACTGAACATATTTTTGGCCAAAGAGTCCTCATCTTGATTTTTCTATACATACTCATTGACTCATTCTGATGCTTCATAAGCCATATATGGCCATATCTGACCTATTGAACTTATTTACGGTTAAAGGGTCCTAAAGGAAAAAAAAAATATATATATATATAGACTACTTTTGATGAAAAATCTGCCATACAGAGTCTTTGAACTCTGTATGCAGAGGTCACTTTTTGAGTTAATGGACATATTCCTAGCCAAAGAGTTACCTGAACATTAACTTGCTATTCATAAAGATTGACTTGTTGTGATGTTATATTAGCCATACAGAAGTCCATATTTGACCCAAGGAAAATATTTCTGGCCAAAAAATCCACAATCTTGAACTTTCCATACATACTCATAGACAACTTCTGATGCTTCATTAGCCATATTTAAGTCCATTTAGAAGTCCATATCTTGACGGATTTAACTTATTTCTGGTCAAAGGGTCCTAATTGGTTTTAAACTATATAAACTTAGAGACTCCTGATGTTAAATCAGCCATTTTGAATTCCATATTTGACCTACTGAACATATTTTTGTCCAAAGAGTCCTCAATCTTGAAGTTTCTATACATACTGAAAGAATCCTACTGATGCTTCATAAGTCCAATAGATATACATATCAGGCCATTGAACATATTTTTTGTCAAAGGGTCCTAATTGGTTTTAAACTATATAAACTTAGAGACTCCTGATGTTAAATCAGCCATTCAGAATTCCATATTTGACCTACTGAACATATTTTTGGCCAAAGAGTCCTCATCTTGATTTTTCTATACATACTCATTGACTCATTCTGATGCTCCATAAGCCATATATGGCCATATCTGACCTATTGAACTTATTTCCGGTTAAAGGGTCCTAAAAAAATAAAATAAAATAAAAATAGACTACTTTTGATTAAAAAATCTGCCATACAGAGTCTTTGAATTCTGCCATACAGAGGTCACTTTTTGACTTAATGGTCATATTCCTGGCCAAAGAGTACCTGAACATTAACTTGCTATTCGTAAAGATTGACTTGTTGTGATGTTATATTAGCCATACAGAAGTCCATATTTGACCCAAGGAAAATATTTCTGGCCAAAAAATCCTCAATCTTGAACTTTCCATACATACTCATGGACAACTTCTGATGCTTCATTAGCCATATTGAAGTCCATTTAGAAGTCCATATCTTGACGGATTGAACTTATTTCTGGTCAAAGGGTCCTTAATTGGTTTTAAACTATATCATCTTAGAGACTCCTTTTGATGTTAAATCAGCCATTTAGAATTCCATATTTGACCTACTGAACATATTTTTGTCCAAAGAGTCCTCAATCTTGAAGTTTCTATACATACTGAAAGAATCCTACTGATGCTTCATAAGTCCAATAGATATACATATCAGGCCATTGAACATATTTCTGGTCAAAGTGTCCTAATTGGTTTTAAACTATATAAACTTAGAGACTCCTGATGTTAAATCAGCCATTTAGAATTCCATATTTGACCTACTGAACATATTTTTGGCCAAAGAGTCCTCATCTTGATTTTTCTATACATACTCATTGACTCATTCTGATGCTTCATAAGCCATATATGGCCATATCTGACCAATTGAACTTATTTCCGGTTAAAGAGTCCTAAAGAAAAAAAAAAATATATATATATATATAGACTACTTTTGATGAAAAATCTGCCATACAGAGTCTTTGAACTCTGTATGCAGAGGTCACTTTTTGAGTTAATGGACATATTCCTGGCCAAAGAGTTACCTGAACATTAACTTGCTATTCATAAAGATTGACTTGTTGTGATGTTATATTAGCCATACAGAAGTCCATATTTGACCCAAGGAAAATATTTCTGGCCAAAAAATCCACAATCTTGAACTTTCCATACATACTCATAGACAACTTCTGATGCTTCATTAGCCATATTTAAGTCCATTTAGAAGTCCATATCTTGACGGATTTAACTTATTTCTGGTCAAAGGGTCCTAATTGGTTTTAAACTATATAAACTTAGAGACTCCTGATGTTAAATCAGCCATTTAGAATTCCATATTTGACCTACTGAACATATTTTTGGCCAAAGAGTCCTCAATCTTGAAGTTTCTATACATACTGAAAGAATCCTACTGATGCTTCATAAGTCCAATAGATATACATATCAGGCCATTGAACATATTTCTTGTCAAAGGGTCCTAATTGGTTTTAAACTATATAAACTTAGAGACTCCTGATGTTAAATCAGCCATTCAGAATTCCATATTTGACCTACTGAACATATTTTTGGCCAAAGAGTCCTCATCTTGATTTTTCTATACATACTCATTGACTCATTCTGATGCTCCATAAGCCATATATGGCCATATCTGACCTATTGAACTTATTTCCGGTTAAAGGGTCCTAAAAAAATAAAATAAAATAAAAATAGACTACTTTTGATAAAAAAATCTGCCATACAGAGTCTTTGAATTCTGCCATACAGAGGTCACTTTTTGACTTAATAGTCATATTCCTGGCCAAAGAGTACCTGAACATTAACTTGCTATTCGTAAAGATTGACTTGTTGTGATGTTATATTAGCCATACAGAAGTCCATATTTGACCCAAGGAAAATATTTCTGGCCAAAAAATCCTCAATCTTGAACTTTCCATACATACTCATGGACAACTTCTGATGCTTCATTAGCCATATTTAAGTCCATTTAGAAGTCCATATCTTGACGGATTGAACTTATTTCTGGTCAAAGGGTCCTAATTGGTTTTAAACTACTGATGTTAAATCAGCCATTTAGAATTCCATATTTGACCTACTGAACATATTTTTGGCCAAAGAGTCCTCATCTTGATTTTTCTATACATACTCATTGACTCATTCTGATGCTCCATAAGCCATATATGGCCATATCTGACCTATTGAACTTATTTCCGGTTAAAGGGTCCTAAAAAAAATAAATAAATAAAAATAGACTACTTTTGATAAAAAATCTGCCATACAGAGGTCACTTTTTGACTTAATGGTCATATTCCTGGCCAAAGAGTCCCTGAACATTAACTTGCTATTCGTAAAGATTGACTTGTTGTGATGTTATATTAGCCATACAGAAGTTCATATTTGACCCAAGGAAAATATTTCTGGCCAAAAAATCCTCAACCTTGAACTTTCCATACTCATAGACAACTTCTGATGCTTCATTAGCCATATTTAAGTCCTTTTAGAAGTCCATATCTTGACGGATTGAACTTATTTCTGGTCAAAGGGTCCTAATTGGTTTAAAACTATATAAACTTAGAGACTCCTGATGTTAAATCAGCCATTTAGAATTCCATATTTGACCTACTGAACATATTTTTGGCCAAAGAGTCCTCATCTTGATTTTTCTATACATACTCATTGACTCATTCTGATGCTTCATAAGCCATATATGGCCATATCTGACCTATTGAACTTATTTCCGGTTAAAGAGTCCTAAAGAAAAAAAAAATATATATATATATATATACAGACTACTTTTGATGAAAAATCTGCCATACAGAGTCTTTGAACTCTGTATGCAGAGGTCACTTTTTGAGTTAATGGACATATTCCTGGCCAAAGAGTTACCTGAACATTAACTTGCTATTCATAAAGATTGACTTGTTGTGATGTTATATTAGCCATACAGAAGTCCATATTTGACCCAAGGAAAATATTTCTGGCCAAAAAATCCACAATCTTGAACTTTCCATACATACTCATAGACAACTTCTGATGCTTCATTAGCCATATTTAAGTCCATTTAGAAGTCCATATCTTGACGGATTGAACTTATTTCTGGTCAAAGGGTCCTTAATTGGTTTTAAACTATATCATCTTAGAGACTCCTTTTGATGTTAAATCAGCCATTTAGAATTCCATATTTGACCTACTGAACATATTTTTGTCCAAAGAGTCCTCAATCTTGAAGTTTCTATACATACTGAAAGAATCCTACTGATGCTTCATAAGTCCAATAGATATACATATCAGGCCATTGAACATATTTCTGGTCAAAGTGTCCTAATTGGTTTTAAACTATATAAACTAAGAGACTACTGATGTTAAATCAGCCATTTAGAATTCCATATTTGACCTACTGAACATATTTTTGGCCAAAGAGTCCTCATCTTGATTTTTCTATACATACTCATTGACTCATTCTGATGCTCCATAAGCCATATATGGCCATATCTGACCTATTGAACTTATTTCCGGTTAAAGGGTCCTAAAAAAAAAAAAAAAAAAAAAATAGACTACTTTTGATAAAAAATCTGCCATACAGAAGTCACTTTTTGACTTAATGGTCATATTCCTGGCCAAAGAGTCCCTGAACATTAACTTGCTATTCGTAAAGATTGACTTGTTGTGATGTTATATTAGCCATACAGAAGTTCATATTTGACCCAAGGAAAATATTTCTGGCCAAAAAATCCTCAACCTTGAACTTTCCATACTCATAGACAACTTCTGATGCTTCATTAGCCATATTTAAGTCCTTTTAGAAGTCCATATCTTGACGGATTGAACTTATTTCTGGTCAAAGGGTACTAATTGGTTTTAAACTATATAAACTTAGAGACTCCTGATGTTAAATCAGCCATTTAGAATTCCATATTTGACCTACTGAACATATTTTTGGCCAAAGACTCCTCATCTTGATTTTTCTATACATACTCATTGACTCATTCTGATGCTTCATAAGCCATATATGGCCATATCTGACCTATTGAACTTATTTCCGGTTAAAGAGTCCTAAAGAAAAAAAAAAAAAATATATATATATATATATAGACTACTTTTGATGAAAAATCTGCCATACAGAGTCTTTGAACTCTGTATGCAGAGGTCACTTTTTGAGTTAATGGACATATTCCTGGCCAAAGAGTTACCTGAACATTAACTTGCTATTCATAAAGATTGACTTGTTGTGATGTTATATTAGCCATACAGAAGTCCATATTTGACCCAAGGAAAATATTTCTGGCCAAAAAATCCACAATCTTGAACTTTCCATACATACTCATAGACAACTTCTGATGCTTCATTAGCCATATTTAAGTCCATTTAGAAGTCCATATCTTGACGGATTTAACTTATTTCTGGTCAAAGGGTCCTAATTGGTTTTAAACTATATAAACTTAGAGACTCCTGATGTTAAATCAGCCATTTAGAATTCCATATTTGACCTACTGAACATATTTTTGGCCAAAGAGTCCTCAATCTTGAAGTTTCTATACATACTGAAAGAATCCTACTGATGCTTCATAAGTCCAATAGATATACATATCAGGCCATTGAACATATTTCTGGTCAAAGGGTCCTAATTGGTTTTAAACTATATAAACTTAGAGACTCCTGATGTTAAATCAGCCATTCAGAATTCCATATTTGACCTACTGAACATATTTTTGGCCAAAGAGTCCTCATCTTGATTTTTCTATACATACTCATTGACTCATTCTGATGCTTCATAAGCCATATATGGCCATATCTGACCTATTGAACTTATTTCCGGTTAAAGGGTCCTAAAGAAAGAAGAAAAAAAAAAATATATATATAGACTACTTTTGATGAAAAATCTGCCATACAGAGTCTTTGAACTCTGTATGCAGAGGTCACTTTTTGAGTTAATGGACATATTCCTGGCCAAAGAGTTACCTGAACATTAACTTGCTATTCATAAAGATTGACTTGTTGTGATGTTATATTAGCCATACAGAAGTCCATATTTGACCCAAGGAAAATATTTCTGGCCAAAAAATCCACAATCTTGAACTTTCCATATATACTCACAGACAACTTCTGATGCTTTATTAGCCATATTTAAGTCCATTTAGAAGTCCATATCTTGACGGATTTAACTTATTTCTGGTCAAAGGGTCCTAATTGGTTTTAAACTATATAAACTTAGAGACTCCTGATGTTAAATCAGCCATTTAGAATTCCATATTTGACCTACTGAACATATTTTTGTCCAAAGAGTCCTCAATCTTGAAGTTTCTATACATACTGAAAGAATCCTACTGATGCTTCATAAGTCCAATAGATATACATATCAGGCCATTGAACATATTTCTTGTCAAAGGGTCCTAATTGGTTTTAAACTATATAAACTTAGAGACTCCTGATGTTAAATCAGCCATTCAGAATTCCATATTTGACCTACTGAACATATTTTTGGCCAAAGAGTCCTCATCTTGATTTTTCTATACATACTCATTGACTTATTCTGATGCTCCATAAGCCATATATGGCCATATCTGACCTATTGAACTTATTTCCGGTTAAAGGGTCCTAAAAAAATAAAATAAAATAAAAATAGACTACTTTTGATAAAAAAATCTGCCATACAGAGTCTTTGAATTCTGCCATACAGAGGTCACTTTTTGACTTAATGGTCATATTCCTGGCCAAAGAGTACCTGAACATTAACTTGCTATTCGTAAAGATTGACTTGTTGTGATGTTATATTAGCCATACAGAAGTCCATATTTGACCCAAGGAAAATATTTCTGGCCAAAAAATCCTCAATCTTGAACTTTCCATACATACTCATGGACAACTTCTGATGCTTCATTAGCCATATTTAAGTCCATTTAGAAGTCCATATCTTGACGGATTGAACTTATTTCTGGTCAAAGGGTCCTAATTGGTTTTAAACTACTGATGTTAAATCAGCCATTTAGAATTCCATATTTGACCTACTGAACATATTTTTGGCCAAAGAGTCCTCATCTTGATTTTTCTATACATACTCATTGACTCATTCTGATGCTCCATAAGCCATATATGGCCATATCTGACCTATTGAACTTATTTCCGGTTAAAGGGTCCTAAAAAAAATAAATAAATAAAAATAGACTACTTTTGATAAAAAATCTGCCATACAGAGGTCACTTTTTGACTTAATGGTCATATTCCTGGCCAAAGAGTCCCTGAACATTAACTTGCTATTCGTAAAGATTGACTTGTTGTGATGTTATATTAGCCATACAGAAGTTCATATTTGACCCAAGGAAAATATTTCTGGCCAAAAAATCCTCAACCTTGAACTTTCCATACTCATAGACAACTTCTGATGCTTCATTAGCCATATTTAAGTCCTTTTAGAAGTCCATATCTTGACGGATTGAACTTATTTCTGGTCAAAGGGTCCTAATTGGTTTAAAACTATATAAACTTAGAGACTCCTGATGTTAAATCAGCCATTCAGAATTCCATATTTGACCTACTGAACATATTTTTGGCCAAAGAGTCCTCATCTTGATTTTTCTATACATACTCATTGACTCATTCTGATGCTCCATAAGCCATATATGGCCATATCTGACCTATTGAACTTATTTCCGGTTAAAGGGTCCTAAAAAAATAAAATAAAATAAAAATAGACTACTTTTGATAAAAAAATCTGCCATACAGAGTCTTTGAATTCTGCCATACAGAGGTCACTTTTTGACTTAATGGTCATATTCCTGGCCAAAGAGTACCTGAACATTAACTTGCTATTCGTAAAGATTGACTTGTTGTGATGTTATATTAGCCATACAGAAGTCCATATTTGACCCAAGGAAAATATTTCTGGCCAAAAAATCCTCAATCTTGAACTTTCCATACATACTCATGGACAACTTCTGATGCTTCATTAGCCATATTTAAGTCCATTTAGAAGTCCATATCTTGACGGATTGAACTTATTTCTGGTCAAAGGGTCCTAATTGGTTTTAAACTACTGATGTTAAATCAGCCATTTAGAATTCCATATTTGACCTACTGAACATATTTTTGGCCAAAGAGTCCTCATCTTGATTTTTCTATACATACTCATTGACTCATTCTGATGCTCCATAAGCCATATATGGCCATATCTGACCTATTGAACTTATTTCCGGTTAAAGGGTCCTAAAAAAAATAAATAAATAAAAATAGACTACTTTTGATAAAAAATCTGCCATACAGAGGTCACTTTTTGACTTAATGGTCATATTCCTGGCCAAAGAGTCCCTGAACATTAACTTGCTATTCGTAAAGATTGACTTGTTGTGATGTTATATTAGCCATACAGAAGTTCATATTTGACCCAAGGAAAATATTTCTGGCCAAAAAATCCTCAACCTTGAACTTTCCATACTCATAGACAACTTCTGATGCTTCATTAGCCATATTTAAGTCCTTTTAGAAGTCCATATCTTGACGGATTGAACTTATTTCTGGTCAAAGGGTCCTAATTGGTTTAAAACTATATAAACTTAGAGACTCCTGATGTTAAATCAGCCATTTAGAATTCCATATTTGACCTACTGAACATATTTTTGGCCAAAGAGTCCTCATCTTGATTTTTCTATACATACTCATTGACTCATTCTGATGCTTCATAAGCCATATATGGCCATATCTGACCTATTGAACTTATTTCCGGTTAAAGGGTCCTAAAAAAAAAAAAAAAAAAAAAAAAAAATAGACTACTTTTGATAAAAAAATCTGCCATACAGAGTCTTTGAATTCTGTATACAGAGGTCTCTTTTTGACTTAATGGTCATATTCCTGGCCAAAGAGTACCTGAACATTAACTTGCTATTCGTAAAGATTGACTTGTTGTGATGTTATATTAGCCATACAGAAGTCCATATTTGACCCAAGGAAAATATTTCTGGCCAAAAAATCCTCAATCTTGAACTTTCCATACATACTCATGGACAACTTCTGATGCTTCATTAGCCATATTTAAGTCCATTTAGAAGTCCATATCTTGACGGATTGAACTTATTTCTGGTCAAAGGGTCCTAATAGGTTTTAAACTACTGATGTTAAATCAGCCATTTAGAATTCCATATTTGACCTACTGAACATATTTTTGGCCAAAGAGTCCTCATCTTGATTTTTCTATACATACTCATTGACTCATTCTGATGCTCCATAAGCCATATATGGCCATATCTGACCTATTGAACTTATTTCCGGTTAAAGGGTCCTAAAAAAAAATAAAAAATAAAAAAAATAGACTACTTTTGATAAAAAAATCTGCCATACAGAGTCTTTGAATTCTGTATACAGAGGTCTCTTTTTGACTTAATGGTCATATTCCTGGCCAAAGAGTACCTGAACATTAACTTGCTATTCGTAAAGATTGACTTGTTGTGATGTTATATTAGCCATACAGAAGTCCATATTTGACCCAAGGAAAATATTTCTGGCCAAAAAATCCTCAATCTTGAACTTTCTATACATACTCATGGACAACTTCTGATGCTTCATTAGCCATATTTAAGTCCATTTAGAAGTCCATATCTTGACGGATTGAACTTATTTCTGGTCAAAGGGTCCTAATTGGTTTTAAACTATATAAACTTAGAGACTCCTGATGTTAAATCAGCCATTTAGAATTCCATATTTGACCTACTGAACATATTTTTGGCCAAAGAGTCCTCATCTTGATTTTTCTATACATACTCATTGACTCATTCTGATGCTCCATAAGCCATATATGGCCATATCTGACCTATTGAACTTATTTCCGGTTAAAGGGTCCTAAAAAAAACAAAAAAAACAAAAACAAACTACTTTTGATGAAAAATCTGCCATACAGAGTCTTTGAACTCTGTATACAGAGGTCACTTTTTGAGTTAATGGACATATTCCTGGCCAAAGAGTTACCTGAACCTTAACTTGCTATTCATAAAGATTGAATTGTTGTGATGTTATATTAGCCATACAGAAGTCCATATTTGACCCAAGGAAAATATTTCTGGCCAAAAAATCCTCAATCTTGAACTTTCCATACATACTCATAGACAACTTCTGATGCTTCATTAGCCATATTGAAGTCCATTTAGAAGTCCATATCTTGACGGATTGAAAAATCATCTTGATTTGATGAAAAATCTGCCATACAGAGTCTTTGATCTCTGTATACAGAGGTCACTTTTTGACTTAATGGACATATTCCTGGCCAAAGAGTACCTGAACATTAACTTGCTATTCATAAAGATTGACTTGTTGTGATGTTATATTAGCCATACAGAAGTCCATATTTCACCCAAAGAAAATATTTCTGGCCAAATAATCCTCAATCTTGAACTTTCCATACATACTCATAGACAACTTCTGATGCTTCATTAGCCATATTGAAGTCCATTTAGAAGTCCATTTCTTGACGGATTGAACTTATTTCTGGTCAAAGGGTCCTTAATTGGTTTTAAACTATATAAACTTAGAGACTCCTTTTGATGTTAAATCAGCCATTTAGAATTCCATATTTGACCTACTGAACATATTTTTGGCCAAAGAGTCCTCAATCTTGAAGTTTCTATACATATTGAAAGAATCCTACTGATGCTTCATAAGTCCAATAGATATACATATCAGGGCATTGAACTTATTTCTGGTCAAAGGGTCCTAATTGGTTTTAAACTATATAAACTTAGAGACTACTGATGTTAAATCAGCCATTTAGAATTCCATATTTGACCTACTGAACATATTTTTGGCCAAAGAGTCCTCATCTTGATTTTTCTATACATACTCATTGACTCATTCTGATGCTTCATAAGCCATATATGGCCATATCTGACCTATTGAACTTATTTCCGGTTAAAGAGTCCTAAAGAAAAAAAAATATATATATATATATATAGACTACTTTTGATGAAAAATCTGCCATACAGAGTCTTTGAACTCTGTATGCAGAGGTCACTTTTTGAGTTAATGGACATATTCCTGGCCAAAGAGTTACCTGAACATTAACTTGCTATTCATAAAGATTGACTTGTTGTGATGTTATATTAGCCATACAGAAGTCCATATTTGACCCAAGGAAAATATTTCTGGCCAAAAAATCCACAATCTTGAACTTTCCATACATACTCATAGACAACTTCTGATGCTTCATTAGCCATATTTAAGTCAATTTAGAAGTCCATATCTTGACGGATTTAACTTATTTCTGGTCAAAGGGTCCTAATTGGTTTTAAACTATATAAACTTAGAGACTCCTGATGTTAAATCAGCCATTTAGAATTCCATATTTGACCTACTGAACATATTTTTGGCCAAAGAGTCCTCAATCTTGAAGTTTCTATACATACTGAAAGAATCCTACTGATGCTTCATAAGTCCAATAGATATACATATCAGGCCATTGAACATATTTCTGGTCAAAGGGTCCTAATTGGTTTTAAACTATATAAACTTAGAGACTCCTGATGTTAAATCAGCCATTCAGAATTCCATATTTGACCTACTGAACATATTTTTGGCCAAAGAGTCCTCATCTTGATTTTTCTATACATACTCATTGACTCATTCTGATGCTCCATAAGCCATATATGGCCATATCTGACCTATTGAACTTATTTCCGGTTAAAGGGTCCTAAAAAAAAAAAAAAAAAAAAAAAATAGACTACTTTTGATAAAAAAATCTGCCATACAGAGTCTTTGAATTCTGTATACAGAGGTCACTTTTTGACTTAATGGTCATATTCCTGGCCAAAGAGTACCTGAACATTAACTTGCTATTCGTAAAGATTGACTTGTTGTGATGTTATATTAGCCATACAGAAGTCCATATTTGACCCAAGGAAAATATTTCTGGCCAAAAAATCCTTAATCTTGAACTTTCCATACATACTCATGGACAACTTCTGATGCTTCATTAGCCATATTTAAGTCCATTTAGAAGTCCATATCTTGACGGATTGAACTTATTTTTGGTCAAAGGGTCCTAATTGGTTTTAAACTATATAAACTTAGAGACTCCTGATGTTAAATCAGCCATTTAGAATTCCATATTTGACCTACTGAACATATTTTTGGCCAAAGAGTCCTCATCTTGATTTTTCTATACATACTCATTGACTCATTCTGATGCTTCATAAGCCATATATGGCCATATCTGACCTATTGAACTTATTTACGGTTAAAGGGTCCTAAAGAAAAAAAAAAATATATATATATATAGACTACTTTTGATGAAAAATCTGCCATACAGAGTCTTTGAACTCTGTATGCAGAGGTCACTTTTTGAGTTAATGGACATATTCCTAGCCAAAGAGTTACCTGAACATTAACTTGCTATTCATAAAGATTGACTTGTTGTGATGTTATATTAGCCATACAGAAGTCCATATTTGACCCAAGGAAAATATTTCTGGCCAAAAAATCCACAATCTTGAACTTTCCATACATACTCATAGACAACTTCTGATGCTTCATTAGCCATATTTAAGTCCATTTAGAAGTCCATATCTTGACGGATTTAACTTATTTCTGGTCAAAGGGTCCTAATTGGTTTTAAACTATATAAACTTAGAGACTCCTGATGTTAAATCAGCCATTTTGAATTCCATATTTGACCTACTGAACATATTTTTGTCCAAAGAGTCCTCAATCTTGAAGTTTCTATACATACTGAAAGAATCCTACTGATGCTTCATAAGTCCAATAGATATACATATCAGGCCATTGAACATATTTCTTGTCAAAGGGTCCTAATTGGTTTTAAACTATATAAACTTAGAGACTCCTGATGTTAAATCAGCCATTCAGAATTCCATATTTGACCTACTGAACATATTTTTGGCCAAAGAGTCCTCATCTTGATTTTTCTATACATACTCATTGACTCATTCTGATGCTCCATAAGCCATATATGGCCATATCTGACCTATTGAACTTATTTCCGGTTAAAGGGTCCTAAAAAAATAAAATAAAATAAAAATAGACTACTTTTGATTAAAAAATCTGCCATACAGAGTCTTTGAATTCTGCCATACAGAGGTCACTTTTTGACTTAATGGTCATATTCCTGGCCAAAGAGTACCTGAACATTAACTTGCTATTCGTAAAGATTGACTTGTTGTGATGTTATATTAGCCATACAGAAGTCCATATTTGACCCAAGGAAAATATTTCTGGCCAAAAAATCCTCAATCTTGAACTTTCCATACATACTCATGGACAACTTCTGATGCTTCATTAGCCATATTGAAGTCCATTTAGAAGTCCATATCTTGACGGATTGAACTTATTTCTGGTCAAAGGGTCCTTAATTGGTTTTAAACTATATCATCTTAGAGACTCCTTTTGATGTTAAATCAGCCATTTAGAATTCCATATTTGACATACTGAACATATTTTTGTCCAAAGAGTCCTCAATCTTGAAGTTTCTATACATACTGAAAGAATCCTACTGATGCTTCATAAGTCCAATAGATATACATATCAGGCCATTGAACATATTTCTGGTCAAAGTGTCCTAATTGGTTTTAAACTATATAAACTTAGAGACTCCTGATGTTAAATCAGCCATTTAGAATTCCATATTTGACCTACTGAACATATTTTTGGCCAAAGAGTCCTCATCTTGATTTTTCTATACATACTCATTGACTCATTCTGATGCTTCATAAGCCATATATGGCCATATCTGACCAATTGAACTTATTTCCGGTTAAAGAGTCCTAAAGAAAAAAAAAATATATATATATATATATAGACTACTTTTGATGAAAAATCTGCCATACAGAGTCTTTGAACTCTGTATGCAGAGGTCACTTTTTGAGTTAATGGACATATTCCTGGCCAAAGAGTTACCTGAACATTAACTTGCTATTCATAAAGATTGACTTGTTGTGATGTTATATTAGCCATACAGAAGTCCATATTTGACCCAAGGAAAATATTTCTGGCCAAAAAATCCACAATCTTGAACTTTCCATACATACTCATAGACAACTTCTGATGCTTCATTAGCCATATTTAAGTCCATTTAGAAGTCCATATCTTGACGGATTTAACTTATTTCTGGTCAAAGGGTCCTAATTGGTTTTAAACTATATAAACTTAGAGACTCCTGATGTTAATTTAGAATTCCATATTTGACCTACTGAACATATTTTTGGCCAAAGAGTCCTCAATCTTGAAGTTTCTATACATACTGAAAGAATCCTACTGATGCTTCATAAGTCCAATAGATATACATATCAGGCCATTGAACATATTTCTTGTCAAAGGGTCCTAATTGGTTTTAAACTATATAAACTTAGAGACTCCTGATGTTAAATCAGCCATTCAGAATTCCATATTTGACCTACTGAACATATTTTTGGCCAAAGAGTCCTCATCTTGATTTTTCTATACATACTCATTGACTCATTCTGATGCTCCATAAGCCATATATGGCCATATCTGACCTATTGAACTTATTTCCGGTTAAAGGGTCCTAAAAAAATAAAATAAAATAAAAATAGACTACTTTTGATAAAAAAATCTGCCATACAGAGTCTTTGAATTCTGCCATACAGAGGTCACTTTTTGACTTAATAGTCATATTCCTGGCCAAAGAGTACCTGAACATTAACTTGCTATTCGTAAAGATTGACTTGTTGTGATGTTATATTAGCCATACAGAAGTCCATATTTGACCCAAGGAAAATATTTCTGGCCAAAAAATCCTCAATCTTGAACTTTCCATACATACTCATGGACAACTTCTGATGCTTCATTAGCCATATTTAAGTCCATTTAGAAGTCCATATCTTGACGGATTGAACTTATTTCTGGTCAAAGGGTCCTAATTGGTTTTAAACTACTGATGTTAAATCAGCCATTTAGAATTCCATATTTGACCTACTGAACATATTTTTGGCCAAAGAGTCCTCATCTTGATTTTTCTATACATACTCATTGACTCATTCTGATGCTCCATAAGCCATATATGGCCATATCTGACCTATTGAACTTATTTCCGGTTAAAGGGTCCTAAAAAAAATAAATAAATAAAAATAGACTACTTTTGATAAAAAATCTGCCATACAGAGGTCACTTTTTGACTTAATGGTCATATTCCTGGCCAAAGAGTCCCTGAACATTAACTTGCTATTCGTAAAGATTGACTTGTTGTGATGTTATATTAGCCATACAGAAGTTCATATTTGACCCAAGGAAAATATTTCTGGCCAAAAAATCCTCAACCTTGAACTTTCCATACTCATAGACAACTTCTGATGCTTCATTAGCCATATTTAAGTCCTTTTAGAAGTCCATATCTTGACGAATTGAACTTATTTCTGGTCAAAGGGTCCTAATTGGTTTAAAACTATATAAACTTAGAGACTCCTGATGTTAAATCAGCCATTTAGAATTCCATATTTGACCTACTGAACATATTTTTGGCCAAAGAGTCCTCATCTTGATTTTTCTATACATACTCATTGACTCATTCTGATGCTTCATAAGCCATATATGGCCATATCTGACCTATTGAACTTATTTCCGGTTAAAGAGTCCTAAAGAAAAAAAAAATATATATATATATATATATAGACTACTTTTGATGAAAAATCTGCCATACAGAGTCTTTGAACTCTGTATGCAGAGGTCACTTTTTGAGTTAATGGACATATTCCTGGCCAAAGAGTTACCTGAACATTAACTTGCTATTCATAAAGATTGACTTGTTGTGATGTTATATTAGCCATACAGAAGTCCATATTTGACCCAAGGAAAATATTTCTGGCCAAAAAATCCACAATCTTGAACTTTCCATACATACTCATAGACAACTTCTGATGCTTCATTAGCCATATTTAAGTCCATTTAGAAGTCCATATCTTGACGGATTTAACTTATTTCTGGTCAAAGGGTCCTAATTGGTTTTAAACTATATAAACTTAGAGACTCCTGATGTTAAATCAGCCATTTAGAATTCCATATTTGACCTACTGAACATATTTTTGGCCAAAGAGTCCTCAATCTTGAAGTTTCTATACATACTGAAAGAATCCTACTGATGCTTCATAAGTCCAATAGATATACATATCAGGCCATTGAACATATTTCTGGTCAAAGGGTCCTAATTGGTTTTAAACTATATAAACTTAGAGACTCCTGATGTTAAATCAGCCATTCAGAATTCCATATTTGACCTACTGAACATATTTTTGGCCAAAGAGTCCTCATCTTGATTTTTCTATACATACTCATTGACTCATTCTGATGCTCCATAAGCCATATATGGCCATATCTGACCTATTGAACTTATTTCCGGTTAAAGGGTCCTAAAAAAAAAAAAAAAAAAAAAATAGACTACTTTTGATAAAAAAATCTTCCATACAGAGTCTTTGAATTCTGTATACAGAGGTCACTTTTTGACTTAATGGTCATATTCCTGGCCAAAGAGTACCTGAACATTAACTTGCTATTCGTAAAGATTGACTTGTTGTGATGTTATATTAGCCATACAGAAGTCCATATTTGACCCAAGGAAAATATTTCTGGCCAAAAAATCCTTAATCTTGAACTTTCCATACATACTCATGGACAACTTCTGATGCTTCATTAGCCACATTTAAGTCCATTTAGAAGTCCATATCTTGACGGATTGAACTTATTTCTGGTCAAAGGGTCCTAATTGGTTTTAAACTATATAAACTTAGAGACTCCTGATGTTAAATCAGCCATTTAGAATTCCATATTTGACCTACTGAACATATTTTTGGCCAAAGAGTCCTCATCTTGATTTTTCTATACATACTCATTGACTCATTCTGATGCTTCATAAGCCATATATGGCCATATCTGACCTATTGAACTTATTTCCGGTTAAAGGGTCCTAAAGAAATATATATATATATATATATATAGACTACTTTTGATGAAAAATCTGCCATACAGAGTCTTTGAACTCTGTATGCAGAGGTCACTTTTTGAGTTAATGGACATATTCCTAGCCAAAGAGTTACCTGAACATTAACTTGCTATTCATAAAGATTGACTTGTTGTGATGTTATATTAGCCATACAGAAGTCCATATTTGACCCAAGGAAAATATTTCTGGCCAAAAAATCCACAATCTTGAACTTTCCATACATACTCATAGACAACTTCTGATGCTTCATTAGCCATATTTAAGTCCATTTAGAAGTCCATATCTTGACGGATTTAACTTATTTCTGGTCAAAGGGTCCTAATTGGTTTTAAACTATATAAACTTAGAGACTCCTGATGTTAAATCAGCCATTTAGAATTCCATATTTGACCTACTGAACATATTTTTGGCCAAAGAGTCCTCAATCTTGAAGTTTCTATACATACTGAAAGAATCCTACTGATGCTTCATAAGTCCAATAGATATACATATCAGGCCATTGAACATATTTCTGGTCAAAGGGTCCTAATTGGTTTTAAACTATATAAACTTAGAGACTCCTGATGTTAAATCAGCCATTCAGAATTCCATATTTGACCTACTGAACATATTTTTGGCCAAAGAGTCCTCATCTTGATTTTTCTATACATACTCATTGACTCATTCTGATGCTCCATAAGCCATATATGGCCATATCTGACCTATTGAACTTATTTCCGGTTAAAGGGTCCTAAAAAAAAAAAAAAAAAAAAAATAGACTACTTTTGATAAAAAAATCTTCCATACAGAGTCTTTGAATTCTGTATACAGAGGTCACTTTTTGACTTAATGGTCATATTCCTGGCCAAAGAGTACCTGAACATTAACTTGCTATTCGTAAAGATTGACTTGTTGTGATGTTATATTAGCCATACAGAAGTCCATATTTGACCCAAGGAAAATATTTCTGGCCAAAAAATCCTTAATCTTGAACTTTCCATACATACTCATGGACAACTTCTGATGCTTCATTAGCCACATTTAAGTCCATTTAGAAGTCCATATCTTGACGGATTGAACTTATTTCTGGTCAAAGGGTCCTAATTGGTTTTAAACTATATAAACTTAGAGACTCCTGATGTTAAATCAGCCATTTAGAATTCCATATTTGACCTACTGAACATATTTTTGGCCAAAGAGTCCTCATCTTGATTTTTCTATACATACTCATTGACTCATTCTGATGCTTCATAAGCCATATATGGCCATATCTGACCTATTGAACTTATTTCCGGTTAAAGGGTCCTAAAGAAATATATATATATATATATATATAGACTACTTTTGATGAAAAATCTGCCATACAGAGTCTTTGAACTCTGTATGCAGAGGTCACTTTTTGAGTTAATGGACATATTCCTAGCCAAAGAGTTACCTGAACATTAACTTGCTATTCATAAAGATTGACTTGTTGTGATGTTATATTAGCCATACAGAAGTCCCTATTTGACCCAAGGAAAATATTTCTGGCCAAAAAATCCACAATCTTGAACTTTCCATACATACTCATAGACAACTTCTGATGCTTCATTAGCCATATTTAAGTCCATTTAGAAGTCCATATCTTGACGGATTTAACTTATTTCTGGTCAAAGGGTCCTAATTGGTTTTAAACTATATAAACTTAGAGACTCCTGATGTTAAATCAGCCATTTAGAATTCCATATTTGACCTACTGAACATATTTTTGTCCAAAGAGTCCTCAATCTTGAAGTTTCTATACATACTGAAAGAATCCTACTGATGCTTCATAAGTCCAATAGATATACATATCAGGCCATTGAACATATTTCTTGTCAAAGGGTCCTAATTGGTTTTAAACTATATAAACTTAGAGACTCCTGATGTTAAATCAGCCATTCAGAATTCCATATTTGACCTACTGAACATATTTTTGGCCAAAGAGTCCTCATCTTGATTTTTCTATACATACTCATTGACTCATTCTGATGCTCCATAAGCCATATATGGCCATTTCTGACCTATTGAACTTATTTCCGGTTAAAGGGTCCTAAAAAAAATAAATAAATAAAAATAGACTACTTTTGATAAAAAATCTGCCATACAGAGGTCACTTTTTGACTTAATGGTCATATTCCTGGCCAAAGAGTCCCTGAACATTAACTTGCTATTCGTAAAGATTGACTTGTTGTGATGTTATATTAGCCATACAGAAGTTCATATTTGACCCAAGGAAAATATTTCTGGCCAAAAAATCCTCAACCTTGAACTTTCCATACTCATAGACAACTTCTGATGCTTCATTAGCCATATTTAAGTCCTTTTAGAAGTCCATATCTTGACGGATTGAACTTATTTCTGGTCAAAGGGTCCTAATTGGTTTAAAACTATATAAACTTAGAGACTCCTGATGTTAAATCAGCCATTTAGAATTCCATATTTGACCTACTGAACATATTTTTGGCCAAAGAGTCCTCATCTTGATTTTTCTATACATACTCATTGACTCATTCTGATGCTTCATAAGCCATATATGGCCATATCTGACCTATTGAACTTATTTCCGGTTAAAGAGTCCTAAAGAAAAAAAAAATATATATATATATATATATAGACTACTTTTGATGAAAAATCTGCCATACAGAGTCTTTGAACTCTGTATGCAGAGGTCACTTTTTGAGTTAATGGACATATTCCTGGCCAAAGAGTTACCTGAACATTAACTTGCTATTCATAAAGATTGACTTGTTGTGATGTTATATTAGCCATACAGAAGTCCATATTTGACCCAAGGAAAATATTTCTGGCCAAAAAATCCACAATCTTGAACTTTCCATACATACTCATAGACAACTTCTGATGCTTCATCAGCCATATTTAAGTCCATTTAGAAGTCCATATCTTGACGGATTGAACTTATTTCTGGTCAAAGGGTCCTTAATTGGTTTTAAACTATATCATCTTAGAGACTCCTTTTGATGTTAAATCAGCCATTTAGAATTCCATATTTGACCTACTGAACATATTTTTGTCCAAAGAGTCCTCAATCTTGAAGTTTCTATACATACTGAAAGAATCCTACTGATGCTTCATAAGTCCAATAGATATACATATCAGGCCATTGAACATATTTCTGGTCAAAGTGTCCTAATTGGTTTTAAACTATATAAACTAAGAGACTACTGATGTTAAATCAGCCATTTAGAATTCCATATTTGACCTACTGAACATATTTTTGGCCAAAGAGTCCTCATCTTGATTTTTCTATACATACTCATTGACTCATTCTGATGCTCCATAAGCCATATATGGCCATATCTGACCTATTGAACTTATTTCCGGTTAAAGGGTCCTAAAAAAAAAAAAAAAAAAAAAAATAGACTACTTTTGATAAAAAATCTGCCATACAGAAGTCACTTTTTGACTTAATGGTCATATTCCTGGCCAAAGAGTCCCTGAACATTAACTTGCTATTCGTAAAGATTGACTTGTTGTGATGTTATATTAGCCATACAGAAGTTCATATTTGACCCAAGGAAAATATTTCTGGCCAAAAAATCCTCAACCTTGAACTTTCCATACTCATAGACAACTTCTGATGCTTCATTAGCCATATTTAAGTCCTTTTAGAAGTCCATATCTTGACGGATTGAACTTATTTCTGGTCAAAGGGTACTAATTGGTTTTAAACTATATAAACTTAGAGACTCCTGATGTTAAATCAGCCATTTAGAATTCCATATTTGACCTACTGAACATATTTTTGGCCAAAGAGTCCTCATCTTGATTTTTCTATACATACTCATTGACTCATTCTGATGCTTCATAAGCCATATATGGCCATATCTGACCTATTGAACTTATTTCCGGTTAAAGAGTCCTAAAGAAAAAAAAAAAATATATATATATATATATAGACTACTTTTGATGAAAAATCTGCCATACAGAGTCTTTGAACTCTGTATGCAGAGGTCACTTTTTGAGTTAATGGACATATTCCTGGCCAAAGAGTTACCTGAACATTAACTTGCTATTCATAAAGATTGACTTGTTGTGATGTTATATTAGCCATACAGAAGTCCATATTTGACCCAAGGAAAATATTTCTGGCCAAAAAATCCACAATCTTGAACTTTCCATACATACTCATAGACAACTTCTGATGCTTCATTAGCCATATTTAAGTCCATTTAGAAGTCCATATCTTGACGGATTTAACTTATTTCTGGTCAAAGGGTCCTAATTGGTTTTAAACTATATAAACTTAGAGACTCCTGATGTTAAATCAGCCATTTAGAATTCCATATTTGACCTACTGAACATATTTTTGGCCAAAGAGTCCTCAATCTTGAAGTTTCTATACATACTGAAAGAATCCTACTGATGCTTCATAAGTCCAATAGATATACATATCAGGCCATTGAAAATATTTCTGGTCAAAGGGTCCTAATTGGTTTTAAACTATATAAACTTAGAGACTCCTGATGTTAAATCAGCCATTCAGAATTCCATATTTGACCTACTGAACATATTTTTGGCCTAAGAGTCCTCATCTTGATTTTTCTATACATACTCATTGACTCATTCTGATGCTCCATAAGCCATATATGGCCATATCTGACCTATTGAACTTATTTCCGGTTAAAGGGTCCTAAAAAAAAAAAAAAAAAAAATAGACTACTTTTGATAAAAAAATCTTCCATACAGAGTCTTTGAATTCTGTATACAGAGGTCACTTTTTGACTTAATGGTCATATTCCTGGCCAAAGAGTACCTGAACATTAACTTGCTATTCGTAAAGATTGACTTGTTGTGATGTTATATTAGCCATACAGAAGTCCATATTTGACCCAAGGAAAATATTTCTGGCCAAAAAATCCTTAATCTTGAACTTTCCATACATACTCATGGACAACTTCTGATGCTTCATTAGCCACATTTAAGTCCATTTAGAAGTCCATATCTTGACGGATTGAACTTATTTCTGGTCAAAGGGTCCTAATTGGTTTTAAACTATATAAACTTAGAGACTCCTGATGTTAAATCAGCCATTTAGAATTCCATATTTGACCTACTGAACATATTTTTGGCCAAAGAGTCCTCATCTTGATTTTTCTATACATACTCATTGACTCATTCTGATGCTTCATAAGCCATATATGGCCATATCTGACCTATTGAACTTATTTCCGGTTAAAGGGTCCTAAAGAAATATATATATATATATATATATAGACTACTTTTGATGAAAAATCTGCCATACAGAGTCTTTGAACTCTGTATGCAGAGGTCACTTTTTGAGTTAATGGACATATTCCTAGCCAAAGAGTACCTGAACATTAACTTGCTATTCATAAAGATTGACTTGTTGTGATGTTATATTAGCCATACAGAAGTCCCTATTTGACCCAAGGAAAATATTTCTGGCCAAAAAATCCACAATCTTGAACTTTCCATACATACTCATAGACAACTTCTGATGCTTCATTAGCCATATTTAAGTCCATTTAGAAGTCCATATCTTGACGGATTTAACTTATTTCTGGTCAAAGGGTCCTAATTGGTTTTAAACTATATAAACTTAGAGACTCCTGATGTTAAATCAGCCATTTAGAATTCCATATTTGACCTACTGAACATATTTTTGTCCAAAGAGTCCTCAATCTTGAAGTTTCTATACATACTGAAAGAATCCTACTGATGCTTCATAAGTCCAATAGATATACATATCAGGCCATTGAACATATTTCTTGTCAAAGGGTCCTAATTGGTTTTAAACTATATAAACTTAGAGACTCCTGATGTTAAATCAGCCATTCAGAATTCCATATTTGACCTACTGAACATATTTTTGGCCAAAGAGTCCTCATCTTGATTTTTCTATACATACTCATTGACTCATTCTGATGCTCCATAAGCCATATATGGCCATTTCTGACCTATTGAACTTATTTCCGGTTAAAGGGTCCTAAAAAAAATAAATAAATAAAAATAGACTACTTTTGATAAAAAATCTGCCATACAGAGGTCACTTTTTGACTTAATGGTCATATTCCTGGCCAAAGAGTCCCTGAACATTAACTTGCTATTCGTAAAGATTGACTTGTTGTGATGTTATATTAGCCATACAGAAGTTCATATTTGACCCAAGGAAAATATTTCTGGCCAAAAAATCCTCAACCTTGAACTTTCCATACTCATAGACAACTTCTGATGCTTCATTAGCCATATTTAAGTCCTTTTAGAAGTCCATATCTTGACGGATTGAACTTATTTCTGGTCAAAGGGTCCTAATTGGTTTAAAACTATATAAACTTAGAGACTCCTGATGTTAAATCAGCCATTTAGAATTCCATATTTGACCTACTGAACATATTTTTGGCCAAAGAGTCCTCATCTTGATTTTTCTATACATACTCATTGACTCATTCTGATGCTTCATAAGCCATATATGGCCATATCTGACCTATTGAACTTATTTCCGGTTAAAGAGTCCTAAAGAAAAAAAAAATATATATATATATATATATAGACTACTTTTGATGAAAAATCTGCCATACAGAGTCTTTGAACTCTGTATGCAGAGGTCACTTTTTGAGTTAATGGACATATTCCTGGCCAAAGAGTTACCTGAACATTAACTTGCTATTCATAAAGATTGACTTGTTGTGATGTTATATTAGCCATACAGAAGTCCATATTTGACCCAAGGAAAATATTTCTGGCCAAAAAATCCACAATTTTGAACTTTCCATACATACTCATAGACAACTTCTGATGCTTCATCAGCCATATTTAAGTCCATTTAGAAGTCCATATCTTGACGGATTGAACTTATTTCTGGTCAAAGGGTCCTTAATTGGTTTTAAACTATATCATCTTAGAGACTCCTTTTGATGTTAAATCAGCCATTTAGAATTCCATATTTGACCTACTGAACATATTTTTGTCCAAAGAGTCCTCAATCTTGAAGTTTCTATACATACTGAAAGAATCCTACTGATGCTTCATAAGTCCAATAGATATACATATCAGGCCATTGAACATATTTCTGGTCAAAGTGTCCTAATTGGTTTTAAACTATATAAACTAAGAGACTACTGATGTTAAATCAGCCATTTAGAATTCCATATTTGACCTACTGAACATATTTTTGGCCAAAGAGTCCTCATCTTGATTTTTCTATACATACTCATTGACTCATTCTGATGCTCCATAAGCCATATATGGCCATATCTGACCTATTGAACTTATTTCCGGTTAAAGGGTCCTAAAAAAAAAAAAAAAAAAAAAATATAGACTACTTTTGATAAAAAATCTGCCATACAGAAGTCACTTTTTGACTTAATGGTCATATTCCTGGCCAAAGAGTCCCTGAACATTAACTTGCTATTCGTAAAGATTGACTTGTTGTGATGTTATATTAGCCATACAGAAGTTCATATTTGACCCAAGGAAAATATTTCTGGCCAAAAAATCCTCAACCTTGAACTTTCCATACTCATAGACAACTTCTGATGCTTCATTAGCCATATTTAAGTCCTTTTAGAAGTCCATATCTTGACGGATTGAACTTATTTCTGGTCAAAGGGTACTAATTGGTTTTAAACTATATAAACTTAGAGACTCCTGATGTTAAATCAGCCATTTAGAATTCCATATTTGACCTACTGAACATATTTTTGGCCAAAGAGTCCTCATCTTGATTTTTCTATACATACTCATTGACTCATTCTGATGCTTCATAAGCCATATATGGCCATATCTGACCTATTGAACTTATTTCCGGTTAAAGAGTCCTAAAGAAAAAAAAAAAAAATATATATATATATATAGACTACTTTTGATGAAAAATCTGCCATACAGAGTCTTTGAACTCTGTATGCAGAGGTCACTTTTTGAGTTAATGGACATATTCCTGGCCAAAGAGTTACCTGAACATTAACTTGCTATTCATAAAGATTGACTTGTTGTGATGTTATATTAGCCATACAGAAGTCCATATTTGACCCAAGGAAAATATTTCTGGCCAAAAAATCCACAATCTTGAACTTTCCATACATACTCATAGACAACTTCTGATGCTTCATTAGCCATATTTAAGTCCATTTAGAAGTCCATATCTTGACGGATTTAACTTATTTCTGGTCAAAGGGTCCTAATTGGTTTTAAACTATATAAACTTAGAGACTCCTGATGTTAAATCAGCCATTTAGAATTCCATATTTGACCTACTGAACATATTTTTGGCCAAAGAGTCCTCAATCTTGAAGTTTCTATACATACTGAAAGAATCCTACTGATGCTTCATAAGTCCAATAGATATACATATCAGGCCATTGAACATATTTCTGGTCAAAGGGTCCTAATTGGTTTTAAACTATATAAACTTAGAGACTCCTGATGTTAAATCAGCCATTCAGAATTCCATATTTGACCTACTGAACATATTTTTGGCCTAAGAGTCCTCATCTTGATTTTTCTATACATACTCATTGACTCATTCTGATGCTCCATAAGCCATATATGGCCATATCTGACCTATTGAACTTATTTCCGGTTAAAGGGTCCTAAAAAAAAAAAAAAAAAAAAATAGACTACTTTTGATAAAAAAATCTGCCATACAGAGTCTTTGAATTCTGTATACAGAGGTCACTTTTTGACTTAATGGTCATATTCCTGGCCAAAGAGTACCTGAACATTAACTTGCTATTCGTAAAGATTGACTTGTTGTGATGTTATATTAGCCATACAGAAGTCCATATTTGACCCAAGGAAAATATTTCTGGCCAAAAAATCCTTAATCTTGATCTTTCCATACATACTCATGGACAACTTCTGATGCTTCATTAGCCACATTTAAGTCCATTTAGAAGTCCATATCTTGACGGATTGAACTTATTTCTGGTCAAAGGGTCCTAATTGGTTTTAAACTATATAAACTTAGAGACTCCTGATGTTAAATCAGCCATTTAGAATTCCATATTTGACCTACTGAACATATTTTTGGCCAAAGAGTCCTCATCTTGATTTTTCTATACATACTCATTGACTCATTCTGATGCTTCATAAGCCATATATGGCCATATCTGACCTATTGAACTTATTTCCGGTTAAAGGGTCCTAAAGAAAAAAAAAAAATATATATATATATAGACTACTTTTGATGAAAAATCTGCCATACAGTCTTTGAACTCTGTATGCAGAGGTCACTTTTTGAGTTAATGGACATATTCCTAGCCAAAGAGTTACCTGAACATTAACTTGCTATTCATAAAGATTGACTTGTTGTGATGTTATATTAGCCATACAGAAGTCCATATTTGACCCAAGGAAAATATTTCTGGCCAAAAAATCCACAATCTTGAACTTTCCATACATACTCATAGACAACTTCTGATGCTTCATTAGCCATATTTAAGTCCATTTAGAAGTCCATATCTTGACGGATTTAACTTATTTCTGGTCAAAGGGTCCTAATTGGTTTTAAACTATATAAACTTAGAGACTCCTGATGTTAAATCAGCCATTTAGAATTCCATATTTGACCAACTGAACATATTTTTGTCCAAAGAGTCCTCAATCTTGAAGTTTCTATACATACTGAAAGAATCCTTCTGATGCTTCATAAGTCCAATAGATATACATATCAGGCCATTGAACATATTTCTTGTCAAAGGGTCCTAATTGGTTTTAAACTATATAAACTTAGAGACTCCTGATGTTAAATCAGCCATTCAGAATTCCATATTTGACCTACTGAACATATTTTTGGCCAAAGAGTCCTCATCTTGATTTTTCTATACATACTCATTGACTCATTCTGATGCTCCATAAGCCATATATGGCCATATCTGACCTATTGAACTTATTTCCGGGTAAAGGGTCCTAAAAAATAAAATAAAATAAAAATAGACTACTTTTGATAAAAAAATCTGCCATACAGAGTCTTTGAATTCTGCCATACAGAGGTCACTTTTTGACTTAATGGTCATATTCCTGGCCAAAGAGTACCTGAACATTAACTTGCTATTCGTAAAGATTGACTTGTTGTGATGTTATATTAGCCATACAGAAGTCCATATTTGACCCAAGGAAAATATTTCTGGCCAAAAAATCCTCAATCTTGAACTTTCCATACATACTCATGGACAACTTCTGATGCTTCATTAGCCATTTAAGAAGTCCATATCTTGACGGATTGAACTATTTCTGGTCAAAGGGTCCTTAATTGGTTTTAAACTATATAATCTTAGAGATTCATTTTGATGTTAAATCAGCCATTTAGAATTCCATATTTGACCTACTGAACATATTTTTGTCCAAAGAGTCCTCAATCTTGAAGTTTCTATACATACTGAAAGAATCCTACTGATGCTTCATAAGTCCAATAGATATACATATCAGGCCATTGAACATATTTCTGGTCAAAATGTCCTAATTGGTTTTAAACTATATAAACTAAGAGACTACTGATGATAAATCAGCCATTTATAATTCCATATTTAACCTACTGAACATATTTTTGGCCAAAGAGTCCTCATCTTGATTTTTCTATACATACTCATTGACTCATTCTGATGCTCCATAAGCCATATATGGCCATATCTGACCTATTGAACTTATTTCCGGTTAAAGGGTCCTAAAAAAAAAATAAAAAAAAAAATAGACTACTTTTGATAAAAAATCTGCCATACAGAAGTCACTTTTTGACTTAATGGTCATATTCCTGGCCAAAGAGTCCCTGAACATTAACTTGCTATTCGTAAAGATTGACTTGTTGTGATGTTATATTAGCCATACAGAAGTTCATATTTGACCCAAGGAAAATATTTCTGGCCAAAAAATCCTCAACCTTGAACTTTCCATACTCATAGACAACTTCTGATGCTTCATTAGCCATATTTAAGTCCTTTTAGAAGTCCATATCTTGACGGATTGAACTTATTTCTGGTCAAAGGGTCCTAATTGGTTTTTAACTATATAAACTTAGAGACTCCTGATGTTAAATCAGCCATTTAGAATTCCATATTTGACCTACTGAACATATTTTTGGCCAAAGAGTCCTCATCTTGATTTTTCTATACATATTCATTGACTCATTCTGATGCTCCATAAGCCATATATGGCCACATCTGACCTATTGAACTTATTTCCGGTTAAAGGGTCCTAAAAATGTAAAAAAAAAAAATAGACTACTTTTGATAAAAAATCTGCCATACAGAGTCTTTGAATTCTGTATACAGAGGTCACTTTTTGACTTAATGGTCATATTCCTGGCCAAAGAGTTACCTGAACATTAACTTGCTATTCGTAAAGATTGACTTGTTGTGATGTTATATTAGCCATACAGAAGTCCATATTTGACCCAAGGAAAATATTTCTGGCCAAAAAATCCTCAATCTTGAACTTTCCATACATACTCATAGACAACTTCTGATGCTTCATTAGCCATATTGAAGTCCATTTAGATGTCCATATCTTGACGGATTGAACTTATTTCTGGTCAAAGGGTCCTTAATTGGTTTTTGAATTATATAAACTTAGAGACTCCTTTTGATGTTAAATCAGCCATTTAGAATTCCATATTTGACCTACTGAACATATTTCTGGCCAAAGAGTCCTCAATCTTGAAGTTTCTATACACACTGAAAGACTCCTACTGATGCTTCATAAGTCCAATAGATATACATATCAGGCCATTGAACTTATTTCTAGTCAAAGGGTCCTAATTGGTTTTAAACTATATAAACTTAGAGACTCCTGATGTTAAATCAGCCATTCAGAATTCCATATTTGACCTACTGAACATATTTTTGGCCAAAGAGTCCTCATCTTGATTTTCTATACATACTCATTCTGATGCTTCATAAGCCATATATGGCAATATTTGACCTATTGAACTTATTTCCGGTTAAAGGGTCCTAAAAAAAAAAAAAATATAGACTACTTTTGATGAAAAATCTGCCATACAGAGTCTTTTGAACTCTGTATACAGAGGTCACTTTTTGACTTAATGGACATATTCCTGGCCAAAGAGTTACCTGAACATTAACTTGCTATTCATAAAGATTGACTTGTTGTGATGTTATATTAGCCATACAGAAGTCCATATTTGACCCAAGGAAAATATTTCTGGCCAAAAAATCCTCAATCTTGAACTTTCCATACATACTCATAGACAATTTCTGATGCTTCATTAGCCGTATTGAAGTCCATTTAGAAATCTATATCTTGACGGATTGAACTTATTTCTGGTCAAAGGGTCCTTAATTGGTTTTTGAATTATATAAACTTAGAGACTCCTTTTGATGTTAAATCAGCCATTTAGAATTCCATATTTGACCTACTGAACATATTTTTGGCCAAAGAGTCCTCATCTTGATTTTTCTATACATACTCATTCTGATGCTTCATAAGCCATATATGGCCATATCTGACCTATTGAACTTATTTCCGGTTAAAGGGTCCTAAAAAAAATAAAATAAAAAATATAGACTACTTTTGATGAAAAATCTGCCATACAGAGTCTTTTGAACTCTGTATACAGAGGTCACTTTTTGACTTAATGGACATATTCCTGGCCAAAGAGTTACCTGAACATTAACTTGCTATTCATAAAGATTGACTTGTTGTGATGTTATATTAGCCATACAGAAGTCCATATTTGACCCAAGGAAAATATTTCTGGCCAAAAAATCCTCAATCTTGAACTTTCCATACATACTCATAGACAATTTCTGATGCTTCATTAGCCATATTGAAGTCCATTTAGAAATCTAAATCTTGACGGATTGAACTTATTTCTGGTCAAAGGGTCCTTAATTGGTTTTTGAATTATATAAACTTAGAGACTCCTTTTGATGTTAAATCAGCCATTCAGAATTCCATATTTGACCTACTGAACATATTTTTGGCCAAAGAGTCCTCATCTTGATTTTCTATACATACTCATTGACTCATTCTGATGCTTCATAAGCCATATATGGCCATATCTGACCTATTGAACTTATTTCCGGTTAAAGGGTCCTAAAAAAAAAAAAAAAAAAAAAAAAATAGACTACTTTTGATAAAAAATCTGCCATACAGAGTCTTTGAATTCTGTATACAGAGGTCACTTTTTGACTTAATGGTCATATTCCTGGCCAAAGAGTACCTGAACATTAACTTGCTATTCGTAAAGATTGACTTGTTGTGATGTTATATTAGCCATACAGAAGTCCATATTTGACCCAAGGAAAATATTTCTGGCCAAAAAATCCTCAATCTAGAACTTTCCATACAAAACATGGACAACTTCTGATGCTTCATTAGCCATATTTAAGTCCATTTAGAAGTCCATATCTTGACGGATTTAACTTATTTCTGGTCAAAGGGTCCTAATTGGTTTTAAACTATATAAACTTAGAGACTCCTGATGTTAAATCAGCCATTTAGAATTCCATATTTGACCTACTGAACATATTTTTGGCCAAAGAGTCCTCATCTTGATTTTTCTATACATACTCATTGACTCATTCTGATGCTTCATAAGCCATATATGGCCATATCTGACCTATTGAACTTATTTCCGGTTAAAGGGTCCTAAAAAAAAAAAAAAAAAAAAAAAAAATATAGACTACTTTTGATGAAAAATCTGCCATACAGAGTCTTTTGAACTCTGTATACAGAGGTCACTTTTTGACTTAATGGACATATTCCTGGCCAAAGAGTTACCTGAACATTAACTTGCTATTCATAAAGATTGACTTGTTGTGATGTTATATTAGCCATACAGAAGTCCATATTTGACCCAAGGAAAATATTTCTGGCCAAAAAAATCCTCAATCTTGAACTTTCCTTACATACTCATAGACAATTTCTGATGCTTCATTAGCCATATTGAAGTCCATTTAGAAATCTATATCTTGACGGATTGAACTTATTTCTGGTCAAAGGGTCCTTAATTGGTTTTTGAATTATATAAACTTAGAGACTCCTTTTGATGTTAAATCAGCCATTTAGAATTCCATATTTGACCTACTGAACATATTTCTGGCCAAAGAGTCCTCATCTTGAATTTTCTATACATACTCATTGACTCATTCTGATGCTTCATAAGCCATATATGGCCATATCTGACCTATTGAACTTATTTCCGGTTAAAGGGTCCTAAAAAAAAAAAAAAAAAAAAAAAAAATATATAGACTACTTTTGATGAAAAATCTGCCATACAGAGTCTTTTGAACTCTGTATACAGAGGTCACTTTTTGACTTAATGGACATATTCCTGGCCAAAGAGTTACCTGAACATTAACTTGCTATTCATAAAGATTGACTTGTTGTGATGTTATATTAGCCATACAGAAGTCCATATTTGACCCAAGGAAAATATTTCTGGCCAAAAAATCCTCAATCTTGAACTATCCATACATACTCATAGACAATTTCTGATGCTTCATTAGCCATATTGAAGTCCATTTAGAAATCTATATCTTGACGGATTGAACTTATTTCTGGTCAAAGGGTCCTTAATTGGTTTTTGAATTATATAAACTTAGAGACTCCTTTTGATGTTAAATCAGCCATTCAGAATTCCATATTTGACCTACTGAACATATTTTTTTGGCCAAAGAGTCCTCATCTTGATTTTTCTATACATACTCATTGACTCATTCTGATGCTCCATAAGCCATATATGGCCATATCTGACCTATTGAACTTATTTCCGGTTAAAGGGTCCTACAAAAAAAAAAAAAAAAAAAAATAGACTACTTTTGATAAAAAATCTGACCTATTGAACTTATTTCCGGTTAAAGGGTCCTAAAAAAAAAAAAAAAAAAAAAAAAAAAAATAGACTATTTTTGATAAAAAATCTGCCATACAGAGTCTTTGAATTCTGTATACAGAGGTCATTTTTTGACTTAATGGTCATATTCCTGGCCAAAGAGTACCTGAACATCAACTTGCTATTCGTAAAGATTGACTTGTTGTGATGTTATATTAGCCAAACAGAAGTCCATATTTGACCCAAGGAAAATATTTCTGGCCAAAAAATCCTCAATCTTGAACTTTCCGTACATACTCATAGACAACTTCTGATGCTTCATTAGCCATATTGAAGTCCATTTAGAAGTCCATATCTTGACGGATTGAACTTATTTCTGGTCAAAGGGTCCTTAATTGGTTTTAAACTATATAAACTTAGAGACTCCTTTTGATGTTAAATCAGCCATTTAGAATTCCATATTTGACCTACTGAACATATTTCTGGCCAAAGAGTCCTCAATCTTGAAGTTTCTATACATACTGAAAGACTCCTACTGATGCTTAAGTCCAATAGATATACATATCAGGCCATTGAACTTATTTCTGGTCAAAGGGTCCTAATTGGTTTTAAACTATATAAACTTAGAGAATCCTGATGTTAAATCAGCCATTTAGAATTCCATATTTGACCTACTGAACATATTTTTGGCCAAAGAGTCCTCATCTTGATTTTTCTATACATATTCATTGACTCATTCTGATGCTTCATAAGCCAGATATGGCCATATCTGACCTATTGAACTTATTTCCGGTTAAATGATCCTAAAAAAAAAATATATATATATATATATATATAGACTACTTTTGATGAAAAATCTGCCATACAGAGTATTTGAACTCTGTATACAGAGGTCACTTTTTGACTTAATGGACATATTCCTGGCCATAGAGTTACCTGAACATTAACTTGCTATTCATAAAGATTGACTTGTTGTGATGTTATATTAGCCATACAGAAGTCCATATTTGACCCAAGGAAAATATTTCTGGCCAAAAAATCCTCAATATTGAACTTTCCATACATACTCATAGACAACTTCTGATGCTTCATTAGCCATATTGAAGTCCATTTAGATGTCCATATCTTGACGGATTGAACTTATTTCTGGTCAAAGGGTCCTTAATTGGTTTTTGAATTATATAAACTTAGAGACTCCTTTTGATGTTAAATCAGCCATTTAGAATTCCATATTTGACCTACTGAACATATTTCTGGCCAAAGAGTCCTCAATCTTGAAGTTTCTATACACACTGAAAGACTCCTACTGATGCTTCATAAGTCTAATAGATATACATATCAGGCCATTGAACTTATTTCTAGTCAAAGGGTCCTAATTGGTTTTAAACTATATAAACTTAGAGACTCCTGATGTTAAATCAGCCATTCAGAATTCCATATTTGACCTACTGAACATATTTTTGGCCAAAGAGTCCTCATCTTGATTTTTCTATACATACTCATTGACTCATTCTGATGCTCCATAAGCCATATATGGCCATATCTGACCTCTTGAACTTATTTCCGGTTAAAGGGTCCTGAAAAAAAAATAAAAAAATAAAAATAGACTACTTTTGATGAAAAATCTGCCATACAGAGTCTTTGAACTCTGTATACAGAGGTCACTTTTTGACTTAATGGACATATTCCTGGCCAAAGAGTACCTGAACATTAACTTGCCATTCATAAAGATTGACTTGGTGTTATGTTATATTAGCCATACAGAAGTCCATATTTGACCCAAGGAAAACATTTCTGGCCAAAAAATCCTCAATCTTGAACTTTCCATACATACTTATAGACAACTTCTGATGCTTCATTAGCCATATTGAAGTTTATTTGGAAGTCCATATCTTGACGGATTTAACTTATTTCTGGTCAAAGGGTCCTTAATTGGTTTTAAACTATATAAACTTAGAGACTCCTGATGTTAAATCAGCCATTTAGAATTCCATATTTGACCTACTGAACATATTTCTGGCCAAAGAGTCTTCAATCTTGAAGTTTCTATACATACTGAAAGAATCCTACTGATGCTTCATAAGTCCAATAGATATGCATATCAGGCCATTGAACATATTTCTGGTCAAAGGGTCCTAATTGGTTTTAAACTATATAAACTTAGAGACTCCTGATGTTAAATCAGCCATTCAGAATTCCATATTTGACCTACTGAACATATTTTTGGCCAAAGAGTCCTCATATTTATTTTTCTATACATACTCATTGACTCATTCTGATGCTCCATAAGCCATATATGGCCATATCTGACCTATTGAACTTATTTCCGGTTAAAGGGTCCTAAAAAAAAAAAAAAAAAAAAAAAAATAGACTAGTTTTGATAAAAAATCTGCCATACAGAGTCTTTGAATTCTGTATACAGAGGTCACTTTTTGACTTAATGGTCATATTCCTGGCCAAAGAGTCCCTGAACATTAACTTGCTATTCGTAAAGATTGACTTGTTGTGATGTTATATTAGCCATACAGAAGTCCATATTTGACCCAAGGAAAATAATTCTGGCCAAAAAATCCTCAATCTTGAACTTTCCATACATACTCATGGACAACTTCTGATGCTTCATTAGCCATATTTAAGTCCATTTAGAAGTCCATATCTTGACAGATTGAACTTATTTCTGGTCAAAGGGTCCTAATTGGTTTTAAACTATATAAACTCAGAGACTCCTGATGTTAAATCAGCCATTTAGAATTCCATATTTGACCTACTGAACATATTTTTGGCCAAAGAGTCCTCATCTTGATTTTCTATACATACTCATTGACTCATTCTGATGCTTCATAAGCCATATATGGCCATATCTGACCTATTGAACTTATTTCCGGTTAAATGGTCCTAAAAAAATAAATAATACTAAAAAATATAGACTACTTTTGATGAAAAATCTGCCATACAGAGTCTTTGAACTCTGTATACAGAGGTCACTTTTTGACTTAATGGACATATTCCTGGCCAAAGAGTTACCTGAACATTAACTTGCTATTCATAAAGATTGACTTTTTGTGATGTTATATTAGCCATACAGAAGTCCATATTTGACCCAAGGAAAATATTTCTGGCCAAAAAATCCTCAATCTTGAACTTTCCATACAAACTCATAGACAACTTCTGATGCTTCATTAGCCATATTGAAGTCCATTTAGAAGTCCATATCTTGACGGATTTAACTTATTTCTGGTCAAAGGGTCCTTAATTGGTTTTAAACTATATAAACTTAGAGACTCCTGATGTTAAATCAGCCATTTAGAATTCCATATTTGACCTACTGAACATATTTCTGGCCAAAGAGTCCTCAATCTTGAAGTTTCGATACATAATGAAAGAATCCTACTTATGCTTCATAAGTCCAATAGATATACATATCAGGCCATTGAACTTATTTCTGGTCAAAGGGTCCTAATTGGTTTTAAACTACATAAACTTAGAGACTCCTGATGTTAAATCAGCCATTCAGAATTCCATATTTGACCTACTGAACATATTTCTGGCCAAAGAGTCCTCAATCTTGATTTTTCTATACATACTCATTGACTCACTCTGATGCTGGCCATCAGAAGTTGCTAATGAAGCAACTTCTGATGCTTCATTAGCCATATTTAAGTCCATTTAGAAGTCCATATCTTGACGGATTTAACTTATTTCTGGTCAAAGGGTCCTAATTGGTTTTAAACTATATAAACTTAGAGACTCCTGATGTTAAATCAGCCATTTAGAATTCCATATTTGACCTACTGAACATATTTTTGGCCAAAGAGTCCTCATCTTGATTTTTCTATACATACTCATTGACTCATTCTGATGCTCCATAAGCCATATATGGCCATATCTGACCTATTGAACTTATTTCCGGTTAAAGGGTCCTAAAAAAAAAAAAAAAAAAAAAAAACTACTTTTGATGAAAAATCTGCCATACAGAGTCTTTGAACTCTGTATACAGAGGTCACTTTTTGAGTTAATGGACATATTCCTGGCCAAAGAGTTACTTGAACCTTAACTTGCTATTCATAAAGATTGAATTGTTGTGATGTTATATTAGCCATACAGAAGTCCATATTTGACCCAAGGAAAATATTTCTGGCCAAAAAATCCTCAATCTTGAACTTTCCATACATACTCATAGACAACTTCTGATGCTTCATTAGCCATATTTCAGTCCATTTAGAAGTCCATATCTTGACGGATTGAACTTATTTCTAGTAAAAGGGTCCTAATTGGTTTTAAACTATATAAACTTAGAGACTCCTGATGTTAAATCAGCCATTTAGAATTCCATATTTGACCTACTGAACATATTTTTGGCCAAAGAGTCCTCATCTTGATTTTTCTATACATACTCATTGACTCATTCTGATGCTCCATAAGCCATATATGGCCATATCTGACCTATTGAACTTATTTCCGGTTAAAGGGTCCTAAAAAAAAAAAAAAAAAAAAAAAAAATAGACTACTTTTGATAAAAAATCTGCCATACAGAGTCTTTGAATTCTGTATACAGAGGTCACTTTTTGACTTAATGGTCATATTCCTGGCCAAAGAGTACCTGAACATTAACTTGCTATTCGTAAAGATTGACTTGTTGTGATGTTATATTAGCCATACAGAAGTCCATATTTGACCCAAGGAAAATATTTCTGGCCAAAAAATCCTCAATCTTGAACTTTCCATACAAAACATGGACAACTTCTGATGCTTCATTAGCCATATTTAAGTCCATTTAGAAGTCCATATCTTGACGGATTGAACTTATTTCTGGTCAAAGGGTCCTAATTGGTTTTAAACTATATAAACTTAGAGACTCCTGATGTTAAATCAGCCATTTAGAATTCCATATTTAACCTACTGAACATATTTTTGGCCAAAGAGTCCTCATCTTGATTTTTCTATACATACTCATTGACTCATTCTGATGCTCCATAAGCCATATATGGCCATATCTGACCTATTGAACTTATTTCCGGTTAAAGGGTCCTAAAAAAAAAAAAAAAAAAAAAAAAACTACTTTTGATGAAAAATCTGCCATACAGAGTCTTTGAACTCTGTATACAGAGGTCACTTTTTGAGTTAATGGACATATTCCTGGCCAAAGAGTTACCTGAACCTTAACTTGCTATTCATAAAGATTGAATTGTTGTGATGTTATATTAGCCACACAGAAGTCCATATTTGACCCAAGGAAAATATTTCTGGCCAAAAAATCCTCAATCTTGAACTTTCCATACATACTCATAGACAACTTCTGATGCTTCATTAGCCATATTTAAGTCCATTTAGAAGTCCATATCTTGACGGATTGAACTTATTTCTAGTCAAAGGGTCCTAATTGGTTTTAAACTATATAAACTTAGAGACTCCTGATGTTAAATCAGCCATTTAGAATTCCATATTTGACCTACTGAACATATTTTTGGCCAAAGAGTCCTCATCTTGATTTTTCTATACATACTCATTGACTCATTCTGATGCTCCATAAGCCATATATGGCCATATCTGACCTATTGAACTTATTTCCGGTTAAAGGGTCCTAAAAAAAAAAAAAAAAAAAAATAGACTACTTTTGATAAAAAAATCTTCCATACAGAGTCTTTGAATTCTGTATACAGAGGTCACTTTTTGACTTAATGGTCATATTCCTGGCCAAAGAGTACCTGAACATTAACTTGCTATTCGTAAAGATTGACTTGTTGTGATGTTATATTAGCCATACAGAAGTCCATATTTGACCCAAGGAAAATATTTCTGGCCAAAAAATCCTTAATCTTGAACTTTCCATACATACTCATGGACAACTTCTGATGCTTCATTAGCCACATTTAAGTCCATTTAGAAGTCCATATCTTGACGGATTGAACTTATTTCTGGTCAAAGGGTCCTAATTGGTTTTAAACTATATAAACTTAGAGACTCCTGATGTTAAATCAGCCATTTAGAATTCCATATTTGACCTACTGAACATATTTTTGGCCAAAGAGTCCTCATCTTGATTTTTCTATACATACTCATTGACTCATTCTGATGCTTCATAAGCCATATATGGCCATATCTGACCTATTGAACTTATTTCCGGTTAAAGGGTCCTAAAGAAATATATATATATATATATATATAGACTACTTTTGATGAAAAATCTGCCATACAGAGTCTTTGAACTCTGTATGCAGAGGTCACTTTTTGAGTTAATGGACATATTCCTAGCCAAAGAGTTACCTGAACATTAACTTGCTATTCATAAAGATTGACTTGTTGTGATGTTATATTAGCCATACAGAAGTCCATATTTGACCCAAGGAAAATATTTCTGGCCAAAAAATCCACAATCTTGAACTTTCCATACATACTCATAGACAACTTCTGATGCTTCATTAGCCATATTTAAGTCCATTTAGAAGTCCATATCTTGACGGATTTAACTTATTTCTGGTCAAAGGGTCCTAATTGGTTTTAAACTATATAAACTTAGAGACTCCTGATGTTAAATCAGCCATTTAGAATTCCATATTTGACCTACTGAACATATTTTTGGCCAAAGAGTCCTCAATCTTGAAGTTTCTATACATACTGAAAGAATCCTACTGATGCTTCATAAGTCCAATAGATATACATATCAGGCCATTGAACATATTTCTGGTCAAAGGGTCCTAATTGGTTTTAAACTATATAAACTTAGAGACTCCTGATGTTAAATCAGCCATTCAGAATTCCATATTTGACCTACTGAACATATTTTTGGCCAAAGAGTCCTCATCTTGATTTTTCTATACATACTCATTGACTCATTCTGATGCTCCATAAGCCATATATGGCCATATCTGACCTATTGAACTTATTTCCGGTTAAAGGGTCCTAAAAAAAATAAAAATAAAAAAATAGACTACTTTTGATAAAAAAATCTTCCATACAGAGTCTTTGAATTCTGTATACAGAGGTCACTTTTTGACTTAATGGTCATATTCCTGGCCAAAGAGTACCTGAACATTAACTTGCTATTCGTAAAGATTGACTTGTTGTGATGTTATATTAGCCATACAGAAGTCCATATTTGACCCAAGGAAAATATTTCTGGCCAAAAAATCCTTAATCTTGAACTTTCCATACATACTCATGGACAACTTCTGATGCTTCATTAGCCACATTTAAGTCCATTTAGAAGTCCATATCTTGACGGATTGAACTTATTTCTGGTCAAAGGGTCCTAATTGGTTTTAAACTATATAAACTTAGAGACTCCTGATGTTAAATCAGCCATTTAGAATTCCATATTTGACCTACTGAACATATTTTTGGCCAAAGAGTCCTCATCTTGATTTTTCTATACATACTCATTGACTCATTCTGATGCTTCATAAGCCATATATGGCCATATCTGACCTATTGAACTTATTTCCGGTTAAAGGGTCCTAAAGAAATATATATATATATATATATATAGACTACTTTTGATGAAAAATCTGCCATACAGAGTCTTTGAACTCTGTATGCAGAGGTCACTTTTTGAGTTAATGGACATATTCCTAGCCAAAGAGTTACCTGAACATTAACTTGCTATTCATAAAGATTGACTTGTTGTGATGTTATATTAGCCATACAGAAGTCCCTATTTGACCCAAGGAAAATATTTCTGGCCAAAAAATCCACAATCTTGAACTTTCCATACATACTCATAGACAACTTCTGATGCTTCATTAGCCATATTTAAGTCCATTTAGAAGTCCATATCTTGACGGATTTAACTTATTTCTGGTCAAAGGGTCCTAATTGGTTTTAAACTATATAAACTTAGAGACTCCTGATGTTAAATCAGCCATTTAGAATTCCATATTTGACCTACTGAACATATTTTTGTCCAAAGAGTCCTCAATCTTGAAGTTTCTATACATACTGAAAGAATCCTACTGATGCTTCATAAGTCCAATAGATATACATATCAGGCCATTGAACATATTTCTTGTCAAAGGGTCCTAATTGGTTTTAAACTATATAAACTTAGAGACTCCTGATGTTAAATCAGCCATTCAGAATTCCATATTTGACCTACTGAACATATTTTTGGCCAAAGAGTCCTCATCTTGATTTTTCTATACATACTCATTGACTCATTCTGATGCTCCATAAGCCATATATGGCCATATCTGACCTATTGAACTTATTTCCGGTTAAAGGGTCCTAAAAAAAATAAATAAATAAAAATAGACTACTTTTGATAAAAAATCTGCCATACAGAGGTCACTTTTTGACTTAATGGTCATATTCCTGGCCAAAGAGTCCCTGAACATTAACTTGCTATTCGTAAAGATTGACTTGTTGTGATGTTATATTAGCCATACAGAAGTTCATATTTGACCCAAGGAAAAAATTTCTGGCCAAAAAATCCTCAACCTTGAACTTTCCATACTCATAGACAACTTCTGATGCTTCATTAGCCATATTTAAGTCCTTTTAGAAGTCCATATCTTGACGGATTGAACTTATTTCTGGTCAAAGGGTCCTAATTGGTTTAAAACTATATAAACTTAGAGACTCCTGATGTTAAATCAGCCATTTAGAATTCCATATTTGACCTACTGAACATATTTTTGGCCAAAGAGTCCTCATCTTGATTTTTCTATACATACTCATTGACTCATTCTGATGCTTCATAAGCCATATATGGCCATATCTGACCTATTGAACTTATTTCCGGTTAAAGAGTCCTAAAGAAAAAAAAAAAATATATATATATATATATAGACTACTTTTGATGAAAAATCTGCCATACAGAGTCTTTGAACTCTGTATGCAGAGGTCACTTTTTGAGTTAATGGACATATTCCTGGCCAAAGAGTTACCTGAACATTAACTTGCTATTCATAAAGATTGACTTGTTGTGATGTTATATTAGCCATACAGAAGTCCATATTTGACCCAAGGAAAATATTTCTGGCCAAAAAATCCACAATCTTGAACTTCCCATACATACTCATAGACAACTTCTGATGCTTCATCAGCCATATTTAAGTCCATTTAGAAGTCCATATCTTGACGGATTGAACTTATTTCTGGTCAAAGGGTCCTTAATTGGTTTTAAACTATATCATCTTAGAGACTCCTTTTGATGTTAAATCAGCCATTTAGAATTCCATATTTGACCTACTGAACATATTTTTGTCAAAAGAGTCCTCAATCTTGAAGTTTCTATACATACTGAAAGAATCCTACTGATGCTTCATAAGTCCAATAGATATACATATCAGGCCATTGAACATATTTCTGGTCAAAGTGTCCTAATTGGTTTTAAACTATATAAACTAAGAGACTACTGATGTTAAATCAGCCATTTAGAATTCCATATTTGACCTACTGAACATATTTTTGGCCTAAGAGTCCTCATCTTGATTTTTCTATACATACTCATTGACTCATTCTGATGCTCCATAAGCCATATATGGCCATATCTGACCTATTGAACTTATTTCCGGTTAAAGGGTCCTAAAAAAAAAAAAAAAAAAAATAGACTACTTTTGATAAAAAAATCTGCCATACAGAGTCTTTGAATTCTGTATACAGAGGTCACTTTTTGACTTAATGGTCATATTCCTGGCCAAAGAGTACCTGAACATTAACTTGCTATTCGTAAAGATTGACTTGTTGTGATGTTATATTAGCCATACAGAAGTCCATATTTGACCCAAGGAAAATATTTCTGGCCAAAAAATCCTTAATCTTGAACTTTCCATACATACTCATGGACAACTTCTGATGCTTCATTAGCCACATTTAAGTCCATTTAGAAGTCCATATCTTGACGGATTGAACTTATTTCTGGTCAAAGGGTCCTAATTGGTTTTAAACTATATAAACTTAGAGACTCCTGATGTTAAATCAGCCATTTAGAATTCCATATTTGACCTACTGAACATATTTTTGGCCAAAGAGTCCTCATCTTGATTTTTCTATACATACTCATTGACTCATTCTGATGCTTCATAAGCCATATATGGCCATATCTGACCTATTGAACTTATTTCCGGTTAAAGGGTCCTAAAGAAAAAATATATATATATATATATATAGACTACTTTTGATGAAAAATCTGCCATACAGTCTTTGAACTCTGTATGCAGAGGTCACTTTTTGAGTTAATGGACATATTCCTAGCCAAAGAGTTACCTGAACATTAACTTGCTATTCATAAAGATTGACTTGTTGTGATGTTATATTAGCCATACAGAAGTCCATATTTGACCCAAGGAAAATATTTCTGGCCAAAAAATCCACAATCTTGAACTTTCCATACATACTCATAGACAACTTCTGATGCTTCATTAGCCATATTTAAGTCCATTTAGAAGTCCATATCTTGACGGATTTAACTTATTTCTGGTCAAAGGGTCCTAATTGGTTTTAAACTATATAAACTTAGAGACTCCTGATGTTAAATCAGCCATTTAGAATTCCATATTTGACCAACTGAACATATTTTTGTCCAAAGAGTCCTCAATCTTGAAGTTTCTATACATACTGAAAGAATCCTTCTGATGCTTCATAAGTCCAATAGATATACATATCAGGCCATTGAACATATTTCTTGTCAAAGGGTCCTAATTGGTTTTAAACTATATAAACTTAGAGACTCCTGATGTTAAATCAGCCATTCAGAATTCCATATTTGACCTACTGAACATATTTTTGGCCAAAGAGTCCTCATCTTGATTTTTCTATACATACTCATTGACTCATTCTGATGCTCCATAAGCCATATATGGCCATATCTGACCTATTGAACTTATTTCCGGGTAAAGGGTCCTAAAAAATAAAATAAAATAAAAATAGACTACTTTTGATAAAAAAATCTGCCATACAGAGTCTTTGAATTCTGCCATACAGAGGTCACTTTTTGACTTAATGGTCATATTCCTGGCCAAAGAGTACCTGAACATTAACTTGCTATTCGTAAAGATTGACTTGTTGTGATGTTATATTAGCCATACAGAAGTCCATATTTGACCCAAGGAAAATATTTCTGGCCAAAAAATCCTCAATCTTGAACTTTCCATACATACTCATGGACAACTTCTGATGCTTCATTAGCCATTTAGAAGTCCATATCTTGACGGATTGAACTATTTCTGGTCAAAGGGTCCTTAATTGGTTTTAAACTATATAATCTTAGAGACTCATTTTGATGTTAAATCAGCCATTTAGAATTCCATATTTGACCTACTGAACATATTTTTGTCCAAAGAGTCCTCAATCTTGAAGTTTCTATACATACTGAAAGAATCCTACTGATGCTTCATAAGTCCAATAGATATACATATCAGGCCATTGAACATATTTCTGGTCAAAATGTCCTAATTGGTTTTAAACTATATAAACTAAGAGACTACTGATGATAAATCAGCCATTTATAATTCCATATTTAACCTACTGAACATATTTTTGGCCAAAGAGTCCTCATCTTGATTTTTCTATACATACTCATTGACTCATTCTGATGCTCCATAAGCCATATATGGCCATATCTGACCTATTGAACTTATTTCCGGTTAAAGGGTCCTAAAAAAAAAAAAAAAAAAAAAATAGACTACTTTTGATAAAAAATCTGCCATACAGAAGTCACTTTTTGACTTAATGGTCATATTCCTGGCCAAAGAGTCCCTGAACATTAACTTGCTATTCGTAAAGATTGACTTGTTGTGATGTTATATTAGCCATACAGAAGTTCATATTTGACCCAAGGAAAATATTTCTGGCCAAAAAATCCTCAACCTTGAACTTTCCATACTCATAGACAACTTCTGATGCTTCATTAGCCATATTTAAGTCCTTTTAGAAGTCCATATCTTGACGGATTGAACTTATTTCTGGTCAAAGGGTCCTAATTGGTTTTTAACTATATAAACTTAGAGACTCCTGATGTTAAATCAGCCATTTAGAATTCCATATTTGACCTACTGAACATATTTTTGGCCAAAGAGTCCTCATCTTGATTTTTCTATACATACTCATTGACTCATTCTGATGCTTCATAAGCCATATATGGCCATATCTGACCTATTGAACTTATTTCCGGTTAAAGAGTCCTAAAGAAAAAAAAAAAATATATATATATATATATAGACTACTTTTGATGAAAAATCTGCCATACAGAGTCTTTGAACTCTGTATGCAGAGGTCACTTTTTGAGTTAATGGACATATTCCTGGCCAAAGAGTTACCTGAACATTAACTTGCTATTCATAAAGATTGACTTGTTGTGATGTTATATTAGCCATACAGAAGTCCATATTTGACCCAAGGAAAATATTTCTGGCCAAAAAATCCACAATCTTGAACTTTCCATACATACTCATAGACAACTTCTGATGCTTCATTAGCCATATTTAAGTCCATTTAGAAGTCCATATCTTGACGGATTTAACTTATTTCTGGTCAAAGGGTCCTAATTGGTTTTAAACTATATAAACTTAGAGACTCCTGATGTTAAATCAGCCATTTAGAATTCCATATTTGACCTACTGAACATATTTTTGGCCAAAGAGTCCTCAATCTTGAAGTTTCTATACATACTGATAGAATCCTACTGATGCTTCATAAGTCCAATAGATATACATATCAGGCCATTGAACATATTTCTGGTCAAAGGGTCCTAATTGGTTTTAAACTATATAAACTTAGAGACTCCTGATGTTAAATCAGCCATTCAGAATTCCATATTTGACCTACTGAACATATTTTTGGCTAAAAGTCCTCATCTTGATTTTTCTATACATACTCATTGACTCATTCTGATGCTCCATAAGCCATATATACAGAGTATACAGAGGTCACTTTTTGACTTCATGGTCATATTCCTGGCCAAAGAGTACCTGAACATTAACTTGCTTTTCATAAAGATTGACTTATTGTGATTTTATATTAGCCATACAGAAGTCCATATTTGACCCAAGGAAAATATTTTTACATGCACTTTTTTTGCCTTGCAATGCATTCAAGAACTAACTCATTCAACAGTGCATTGAAGATATTTGCAATGCAATCTGCTGTTGCATCGTTTGCTTATAAGCTCAAGCGTTGTGCATTGAAGAATAACAATAAAAGTATCATGCACTTTGTTTCTTTGCAATGCATTCAAGAACTAACTCATTCAACAGTGCTTTAAAGATATTTGCAATGCATTCTGCTGTTGCATCGTTTGCTCATAAGATCAAGCGTTGTGCATTGAAGAATAACAATAAAAGTATCATGCACTTTATTGCCTTGCAATGCATTCAAAAACTAACTCATTCAACAGTGCATTAAAGATATTTGCAATATAATCTGCTGTTGCATCGTTTGCTTATGAGCTCAAGCGTTGTGCATTGAAGAATAACAATAAAAGTATCATGCACTTTGTTGCCTTTCAATGCATTCAAGAACTAACTCATTCAACAGTGCATTAAAGATATTTGCAATGCAATCTACTGTTGCATCGCTTGCTTTTACGCTCAAGCGTTGTGCTTTGAAGAATAACAATAAAAGTATCATGAACTTTGTTGCCTTGCAATGCATTCAATAACTAACTCATTCAACAGTGCATTGAAGATATTTTCAATGCAATCTGATGTTGCATCGCTTGCTTATACGCTCAAGCGTTGTGCTTTGAAGAATAACAATAAAAGTATCATGAACTTTGTTGCCTTGCAATGCATTCAATAACTAACTCATTCAACAGTGCATTAAAGATATTTGCAATGCAATCTGCTGTTGCATCGTTTGCTTATAAGCTTAAGCGTTGTGCATTATTGATGAATAACAATAAAAGTAACATGCACTTCTTTGCATTCAAGAACTAACTCAGGCCAAAGTGCACTTAAGACATTTGCAATGCAATCTGCTGTTGCATCGTTTGCTAATAAGCTCAAGCATTGTGCATTGAAGAATAACAATAAAAGTATCATGCACTTTGTTTCTTTGCAATGCATTCAAGAACTAACTCATTCAACAGTGCATTAAAGATATTTGCAATGCAATCTGCTGTTGCATCGTTTGCTAATAAGCTCAAGCATTGTGCATTGAAGAATAACATTAAAAGTATCATGCACTTTTTTTGCCTTGCAATGATTCAAGAACTAACTCATTCAACAGTGCATAAAAGATATTTGCAATGCAATTTGCGGTTGCATCGTTTGCTTATAAGCTCAAGCGTTGTGCATTGAAGAATAACAATAAAAGTGTCATGCACTTTGTTGCCCTGCAATGCATTCAAGAACTAACTCATTCAACAGTGCATTAAAGATATTTGCAATGCAATCTGCTGTTGCATCGTTTGCTTAGAAGCTCAAGCTTTGTGCATTGAAGAATATCAATAAAAGTATCATGCACTTTGTTTCTTTGCAATGCATTCAAGTACTAACTCATTCAACAGTGCATTAAAGATATTTGCAATGCAATCTGATGTTGCATCGCTTGCTTATACGCTCAAGCGTTGTGCTTTGAAGAATAACAATAAAAATATCATGAACTTTGTTGCCTTGCAATGCATTCAATAACTAACTCATTCAACAGTGCATAAAAGATATTTGCAATGCAATCTACTGTTGCATCGCTTGCTTTTAGCTCAAGCGTTGTGCATTGAAGAATATCAATAAAAGTATCATGCACTTGTTGCCTTGCAATGCATTCAAGAACTAACTCATTCAACAGTGCATTAAAGATATTTGCAATGCAATCTCCTCTTCCATCGTTTGCTCAAGCGGTGTGCATTGAAGAATAACAATAAAAGTATCATGCACTTTTTTTGCCTTGCAATGCATTCAAGAACTAACTCATTCAACAGTGCATTGAAGATATTTGTACTGCAATCTGCTGTTGCATCGTTTGCTTATAAGCTCAAGCGTTGTGCATTGAAGAATAACAATAAAAGTATCATGCACTTTGTTTCTTTGCAAAGCATTCAAGAACTAACTCATTCAACAGTGCATTAAAGATATTTGCAATGCAATCTGCTGTTGCATCGTTTGCTCATAAGCTCAAGCGTTGTGCATTGAAGAATTAAAATAAAAGTATCATGCACTTTGTTGCCTATGCATTACAGAACTAACTCATTCAACAGTGCATTAAAGATATTTGCAATGCAATCTGCTGTTGCATAGTTTGCTTATAAGCTCAAGCATTGTGCATTGAAGAATAACAATAAAATTATCATGCACTTTTTTTGCCTTGCAATGCATTCAAGAACTAACTCATTCAACAGTGCAATGAAGATATTTGCATTGCAATCTGCTGTTGCATCGTTTGCTTATAAGCTCAAGCGTTGTGCATTGAAGAATATCAATAAAAGTATCATGCACTTTGTTTCTTTGCAATGCATTCAATAAACTAACTCATTCAACAGTGCATTAAAGATATTTGCAATGCAATCTGCTGTTGCATCGCTTTACACATACGATTAAGCGCTGTGCATTAAAGAATAACAATAAAAGTATCATGCACTTTGTTGCCTTGAAATGCATTCAAGAACTAACTCATTCAACAGTGCATTAAAGATATTTGCAATGCAATCTAATGTTGCATAGTTTGCTTATAAGCTTAAGCGATGTGCATTGAAAAATAACAATAAAAGTAACATGCACTTCGTTGCATTCAAGAACTAACTCAGGCCAAAGTGCACTTAAGACATTTGCAATGCAATCTGCTGTTGCATCGTTTGCTAATAAGCTCAAGCATTGTGCATTGAAGAATAACAATAAAAGTATCATGCACTTTTTTTGTCTTGCAATGCATTCAAGAACTAACTCATTCAACAGTGCATAAAAGATATTTGCAATGCAATCTGCTGTTGCAACGTTTGCTTATAAGCTCAAGCGTTGTGCATTGAAGAATAACAATAAAAGTATCATGCACTTTGTGTCTTTGCAATGCATTCAAGAACTAACTTATTCAACAGTGCATTAAAGATATTTGTAATGCAGCCTCCTGTTCCATCGTTTGCTTATAAGCTCAAGCGGTGTGCATTGAAGAATAACAATACAAGTATCATGCACTTTGTTGCCTATGCATTCAAGAACTAACTCATTCAACAGTGCATTAAAGATATTTGCAATGCAATCTGCTGTTGCATAGTTTGCTTATAAGCTTAAGCGATGTGCATTGAAGAATAACAATAAAAGTAACATGCACTTCTTTGCATTCAAGAACTAACTCAGGCCAAAGTGCACTTAAGACATTTGCAATGCAATCTGCTGTTGCATCGTTTGCTAATAAGCTCAAGCATTGTGCATTGAAGAATAACAATAAAAGTATCATGCACTTTTTTTGCATTGCAATGCATTCAAGAACTAACTCATTCAACAGTGCATTAAAGATATTTGCAATGCAATCTGCTGTTGCATAGTTTGCTTATAAGGTCAAGCGATGTGCATTGAAGAATAACAATAAAAATATCATGCACTTTGTCGTTTTGCAATGCATTCAAGAACTAACTCATTCAACAGTGCATTAAAGATATTTGCAATGCAATCTGCTGTTGCATCGCTTTACACATACGATTAAGCGCTGTGCATTGAAGAATAACAATAAAAGTATCATGCACTTTGTTGCCTTGAAATGCATTCAAGAACTAACTCATTCAACAGTGCATTAAAGATATTTGCAATGCAATCTGCTGTTGCATAGTTTGCTTATAAGCTCAAGCATTGTACATTGAAGAATAACAATAAAATTATCATGCACTTTTTTTGCCTTGCAATGCATTCAAGAACTAACTCATTCAACAGTGCATAAAAGATATTTGCAATGCAATTTGCGGTTGCATCGTTTGCTTATAAGCTCAAGCGTTGTGCATTGAAGAATAAAAATAAAAGTATCATGCACTTTGTTTCTTTGCAATGCATTCAAGTACTAACTCATTCAACAGTGCATTAAACATATTTGCAATGCAATCTGCTGTTTCATCGTTTGCTTATAAGCTCAAGCGTTGTGCATTGAAGAATAACAATAAAAGTATCATGCACTTTGTTGCCTTTCAATGCATTCAAGAACTAACTCATTCAACAGTGCATTAAAGATTTTTGGAATGCAATCTACTGTTGCATCGCTTGCTTTTACGCTAAAGCGTTTTGCATTGAAGAATAACAATAAAAGTATCATGCACTTTGTTGCCTTGCAATACATTCAAGAACTAACTCATTCAACAGTGCATTGAAGATAATTGCAATGCAATCTGCTGTTGCATCGTTTGCTTATAAGCTCAAACGTTGTGCATTGAAGAATAACAATAAAAGTATCATGCACTTTGTTGCCTTGCAAGGCATTTAAAATCGAACTCAATCCGAAGTCATTTAAAGATATTTGTAATGCAATCTGCTGTTGCATATCTTGGACATACGATTAAGCGCTGTGTATTAAAGAATAACAATAAAAGTAACATGCACTTTGTTGAATTGCAATGCATTCAAGAACTAACTTATGCTAAAGTGTATATAAGTAACCTATTCAGTTGTTTTTTGAAGGGAAATTATTTTATCAGCTGTTGCAATGCATAAGAAAACCTTATTCCAATGTGCAAAGAAACTATCATATGTGCTCATTGTACATGAAGAATAACATAAGGAATATGCACTTTGGTTGCCTTGCAAGGTATTCAAGAACTAACTCAATCCAAAGTGCGTGAAAGATATTTGCAAGGTAGTCTGCTGTTTCATTGCATTGCTCACGTACAAGCGTTGTGCATTAAATAAAAACAAATGAGGAATATAAACAAGAACTAGCTCATTCTGATATAACTAACTCATTCAGTTGTTTACTGAAGAGAAATCATTTTATCAGCTGTTACAATGCAAAAGTTGTATTGCATCTATATAACAGTAGATGTTATATTAGCCATATAGATATACAGAGCAGGCCATTGAACTTATTTCTGGTCAAAGGGAATTTAGGAATTGGTTTTAAACTATATAAACTTAGAGACTCCTGATGTTGAATCAGCCATTCAGAATTCCATATTTGACCTACTGAACATATTTTTGGCCAAAGAGTCCTCATCTTGATTTTTCTATACATACTCATTGACTCATTCTGATGCTCCATAAGCCATATATGGCCATATTTGACCTATTGAACTTATTTCCGGTTAAAGGGTCCTAAAAAAAAAAAAAAAAAAAAAAAAAAAATAGACTACTTTTGATAAAAAATCTGCCATACAGAGTCTTTGAATTCTGTATACAGAGGTCACTTTTTGACTTAATGGTCATATTCCTGGCCAAAGAGTACCTGAACCTTAACTTGCTATTCGTAAAGATTGACTTGTTGTGATGTTATATTAGCCATACAGAAGTCCATATTTGACCCAAGGAAAATATTTCTGGCCAAAAAATCCTCAATCTTGAACTTTCCATACAAAACATGGAAAACTTCTGATGCTTCATTAGCCATATTTAAGTCCATTTAGAAGTCCATATCTTGACGGATTTAACTTATTTCTGGTCAAAGGGTCCTAATTGGTTTTAAACTATATAAACTTAGAGACTCCTGATGTTAAATCAGCCATTTAGAATTCCATATTTGACCTACTGAACATATTTTTGGCCAAAGAGTCCTCATCTTGATTTTTCTATACATACTCATTGACTCATTCTGATGCTCCATAAGCCATATATGGCCATATCTGACCTATTGAACATATTTCCGGTTAAAGGGTCCTAAAAAAAAAAAAAAATAAAAAAAAAAAAATAGACTACTTTTGATAAGAAATCTGCCATACAGAGTCTTTGAATTCTGTATACAGAGGTCACTTTTCGACTTAATGGTCATATTCCTGGCCAAAGAGTACCTGAACATTAACTTGCTATTCGTAAAGATTGACTTGTTGTGATGTTATATTAGCCTTACAGAAGTCCATATTTGACCCAAGGAAAATATTTCTGGCCAAAAAATCCTCAATCTTGAACTTTCCATACATACTCATAGACAATTTCTGATGCTTCATTAGCCATATTGAAGTCCATTTAGAAATCTATATCTTGACGGATTGAACTTATTTCTGGTCAAAGGGTCCTTAATTGGTTTTTGAATTATATAAACTTAGAGACTCCTTTTGATGTTAAATCAGCCATTTAGAATTCCATTTTTGACCTACTGAACATATTTTTGGCCAAAGAGTCCTCATCTTGATTTTTCTATACATACTCATTGACTCATTCTGATGCTTCATAAGCCATATATGGCCATATCTGACCTATTGAACTTATTTCCGGTTAAAAGGTCCTAAAAAAAAAAAAAAAAAAAATATAGACTACTTTTGATGAAAAATCTGCCATACAGAGTCTTTTGAACTCTGTATACAGAGGTCACTTTTTGACTTAATGGACATATTCCTGGCCAAAGAGTTACCTGAACATTAACTTGCTATTCATAAAGATTGACTTGTTGTGATGTTATATTAGCCATACAGAAGTCCATATTTGACCCAAGGAAAATATTTCTGGCCAAAAAATCCTCAATCTTGAACTTTCCATACATACTCATAGACAATTTCTGATGCTTCATTAGCCATATTGAAGTCCATTTAGAAATCTATATCTTGACGGATTTAACTTATTTCTGGTCAAAGGGTCCTAATTGGTTTTAAACTATATAAACTTAGAGACTCCTGGTGTTAAATCAGCCATTTAGAATTCCATATTTGACCTACTGAACATTTTTTTGGCCAAAGAGTCCTCATCTTGATTTTTCTATACATACTCATTGACTCATTCTGATGCTCCATAAGCCATATATGGCCATATCTGACCTATTGAACTTATTTCCGGTTAAAGGGTCCTAAAAAAAAAAAAAAAAAAAAAAAAAAATAGACTACTTTTGATAAAAAATCTGCCATACAGAGTCTTTGAATTCTGTATACAGAGGTCACTTTTTGACTTAATGGTCATATTCCTGGCCAAAGAGTACCTGAACATTAACTTGCTATTCGTAAAGATTGACTTGTTGTGATGTTATATTAGCCATACAGAAGTCCATATTTGACCCAAGGAAAATATTTCTGGCCAAAAAATCCTCAATCTTGAACTTTCCATACAAAACATGGAAAACTTCTGATGCTTCATTAGCCATATTTAAGTCCATTTAGAAGTCCATATCTTGACGGATTTAACTTCTTTCTGGTCAAAGGGTCCTAATTGGTTTTAAACTATATAAACTTAGAGACTCCTGATGTTAAATCAGCCATTTAGAATTCCATATTTGACCTACTGAACATATTTTTGGCCAAAGAGTCCTCATCTTGATTTTTCTATACATACTCATTGACTCATTCTGATGCTCCATAAGCCATATATGGCCATATCTGACCTATTGAACTTATTTCCGGTTAAAGGGTCCTAAAAAAAAAAAAAAAAAAAAAAAAAAAAATAGACTATTTTTGATAAAAAATCTGACCTATTGAACTTATTTCCGGTTAAAGGGTCCTAGAAAAAAAAAAAAAAAAAAAAAAAAAAATAGACTATTTTTGATAAAAAATCTGCCATACAGAGTCTTTGAATTCTGTATACAGAGGTCATTTTTTGACTTAATGGTCATATTCCTGGCCAAAGAGTACCTGAACATCAACTTGCTATTCGTAAAGATTGACTTGTTGTGATGTTATATTAGCCATACAGAAGTCCATATTTGACCCAAGGAAAATATTTCTGGCCAAAAAATCCTCAATCTTGAACTTTCCGTACATACTCATAGACAACTTCTGATGCTTCATTAGCCATATTGAAGTCCATTTAGAAGTCCATATCTTGACGGATTGAACTTATTTCTGGTCAAAGGGTCCTTAATTGGTTTTAAACTATATAAACTTAGAGACTCCTTTTGATGTTAAATCAGCCATTTAGAATTCCATATTTGACCTACTGAACATATTTCTGGCCAAAGAGTCCTCAATCTTGAAGTTTCTATACATACTGAAAGACTCCTACTGATGCTTAAGTCCAATAGATATACATATCAGGCCATTGAACTTATTTCTGGTCAAAGGGTCCTAATTGGTTTTAAACTATATAAACTTAGAGAATCCTGATGTTAAATCAGCCATTTAGAATTCCATATTTGACCTACTGAACATATTTTTGGCCAAAGAGTCCTCATCTTGATTTTTCTATACATATTCATTGACTCATTCTGATGCTTCATAAGCCAGATATGGCCATATCTGACCTATTGAACTTATTTCCGGTTAAATGATCCTAAAAAAAAAATATATATATATATATATAGACTATTTTTGATGAAAAATCTGCCATACAGAGTATTTGAACTCTGTATACAGAGGTCACTTTTTGACTTAATGGACATATTCCTGGCCATAGAGTTACCTGAACATTAACTTGCTATTCATAAAGATTGACTTGTTGTGATGTTATATTAGCCATACAGAAGTCCATATTTGACCCAAGGAAAATATTTCTGGCCAAAAAATCCTCAATATTGAACTTTCCATACATACTCATAGACAACTTCTGATGCTTCATTAGCCATATTGAAGTCCATTTAGATGTCCATATCTTGACGGATTGAACTTATTTCTGGTCAAAGGGTCCTTAATTGGTTTTTGAATTATATAAACTTAGAGACTCCTTTTGATGTTAAATCAGCCATTTAGAATTCCATATTTGACCTACTGAACATATTTCTGGCCAAAGAGTCCTCAATCTTGAAGTTTCTATACACACTGAAAGACTCCTACTGATGCTTCATAAGTCCAATAGATATACATATCAGGCCATTGAACTTATTTCTAGTCAAAGGGTCCTAATTGGTTTTAAACTATATAAACTTAGAGACTCCTGATGTTAAATCAGCCATTCAGAATTCCATATTTGACCTACTGAACATATTTTTGGCCAAAGAGTCCTCATCTTGATTTTTCTATACATACTCATTGACTCATTCTGATGCTCCATAAGCCATATATGGCCATATCTGACCTCTTGAACTTATTTCCGGTTAAAGGGTCCTGAAAAAAAAAAAAAAAAATAAAAATAGACTACTTTTGATGAAAAATCTGCCATACAGAGTCTTTGAACTCTGTATACAGAGGTCACTTTTTGACTTAATGGACATATTCCTGGCCAAAGAGTACCTGAACATTAACTTGCCATTCATAAAGATTGACTTGGTGTTATGTTATATTAGCCATACAGAAGTCCATATTTGACCCAAGGAAAACATTTCTGGCCAAAAAATCCTCAATCTTGAACTTTCCATACATACTTATAGACAACTTCTGATGCTTCATTAGCCATATTGAAGTTTATTTGGAAGTCCATATCTTGACGGATTTAACTTATTTCTGGTCAAAGGGTCCTTAATTGGTTTTAAACTATATAAACTTAGAGACTCCTGATGTTAAATCAGCCATTTAGAATTCCATATTTGACCTACTGAACATATTTCTGGCCAAAGAGTCCTCAATCTTGAAGTTTCTATACATACTGAAAGAATCCTACTGATGCTTCATAAGTCCAATAGATATGCATATCAGGCCATTGAACATATTTCTGGTCAAAGGGTCCTAATTGGTTTTAAACTATATAAACTTAGAGACTCCTGATGTTAAATCAGCCATTCAGAATTCCATATTTGACCTACTGAACATATTTTTGGCCAAAGAGTCCTCATCTTTATTTTTCTATACATACTCATTGACTCATTCTGATGCTCCATAAGCCATATATGGCCATATCTGACCTATTGAACTTATTTCCGGTTAAAGGGTCCTAAAAAAAAAAAAAAAAAAAAAAAAATAGACTAGTTTTGATAAAAAATCTGCCATACAGAGTCTTTGAATTCTGTATACAGAGGTCACTTTTTGACTTAATGGTCATATTCCTGGCCAAAGAGTCCCTGAACATTAACTTGCTATTTGTAAAGATTGACTTGTTGTGATGTTATATTAGCCATACAGAAGTCCATATTTGACCCAAGGAAAATAATTCTGGCCAAAAAATCCTCAATCTTGAACTTTCCATACATACTCATGGACAACTTCTGATGCTTCATTAGCCATATTTAAGTCCATTTAGAAGTCCATATCTTGACAGATTGAACTTATTTCTGGTCAAAGGGTCCTAATTGGTTTTAAACTATATAAACTCAGAGACTCCTGATGTTAAATCAGCCATTTAGAATTCCATATTTGACCTACTGAACATATTTTTGGCCAAAGAGTCCTCATCTTGATTTTCTATACATACTCATTGACTCATTCTGATGCTTCATAAGCCATATATGGCCATATCTGACCTATTGAACTTATTTCCGGTTAAATGGTCCTAAAAAAATAAATAATACTAAAAAATATAGACTACTTTTGATGAAAAATCTGCCATACAGAGTCTTTGAACTCTGTATACAGAGGTCACTTTTTGACTTAATGGACATATTCCTGGCCAAAGAGTTACCTGAACATTAACTTGCTTTTCATAAAGATTGACTTTTTGTGATGTTATATTAGCCATACAGAAGTCCATATTTGACCCAAGGAAAATATTTCTGGCCAAAAAATCCTCAATCTTGAACTTTCCATACAAACTCATAGACAACTTCTGATGCTTCATTAGCCATATTGAAGTCCATTTAGAAGTCCATATCTTGACGGATTTAACTTATTTCTGGTCAAAGGGTCCTTAATTGGTTTTAAACTATATAAACTTAGAGACTCCTGATGTTAAATCAGCCATTTAGAATTCCATATTTGACCTACTGAACATATTTCTGGCCAAAGAGTCCTCAATCTTGAAGTTTCGATACATAATGAAAGAATCCTACTTATGCTTCATAAGTCCAATAGATATACATATCAGGCCATTGAACTTATTTCTGGTCAAAGGGTCCTAATTGGTTTTAAACTACATAAACTTAGAGACTCCTGATGTTAAATCAGCCATTCAGAATTCCATATTTGACCTACTGAACATATTTCTGGCCAAAGAGTCCTCAATCTTGATTTTTCTATACATACTCATTGACTCACTCTGATGCTGGCCATCAGAAGTTGCTAATGAAGCAACTTCTGATGCTTCATTAGCCATATTTAAGTCCATTTAGAAGTCCATATCTTGACGGATTTAACTTATTTCTGGTCAAAGGGTCCTAATTGGTTTTAAACTATATAAACTTAGAGACTCCTGATGTTAAATCAGCCATTTAGAATTCCATATTTGACCTACTGAACATATTTTTGGCCAAAGAGTCCTCATCTTGATTTTTCTATACATACTCATTGACTCATTCTGATGCTCCATAAGCCATATATGGCCATATCTGACCTATTGAACTTATTTCCGGTTAAAGGGTCTTAAAAAAAAAAAAAAAAAAAAAAAAACTACTTTTGATGAAAAATCTGCCATACAGAGTCTTTGAACTCTGTATACAGAGGTCACTTTTTGAGTTAATGGACATGTTCCTGGCCAAAGAGTTACTTGAACCTTAACTTGCTATTCATAAAGATTGAATTGTTGTGATGTTATATTAGCCATACAGAAGTCCATATTTGACCCAAGGAAAATATTTCTGGCCAAAAAATCCTCAATCTTGAACTTTCCATACATACTCATAGACAACTTCTGATGCTTCATTAGCCATATTTAAGTCCATTTAGAAGTCCATATCTTGACGGATTGAACTTATTTCTAGTCAAAGGGTCCTAATTGGTTTTAAACTATATAAACTTAGAGACTCCTGATGTTAAATCAGCCATTTAGAATTCCATATTTGACCTACTGAACATATTTTTGGCCAAAGAGTCCTCATCTTGATTTTTCTATACATACTCATTGACTCATTCTGATGCTCCATAAGCCATATATGGCCATATCTGACCTATTGAACTTATTTCCGGTTAAAGGGTCCTAAAAAAAAAAAAAAAAAAAAAAACTACTTTTGATGAAAAATCTGCCATACAGAGTCTTTGAACTCTGTATACAGAGGTCACTTTTTGAGTTAATGGACATATTCCTGGCCAAAGAGTTACCTGAACCTTAACTTGCTATTCATAAAGATTGAATTGTTGTGATGTTATATTAGCCATACAGAAGTCCATATTTGACCCAAGGAAAATATTTCTGGCCAAAAAATCCTCAATCTTGAACTTTCCATACATACTCATAGACAACTTCTGATGCTTCATTAGCCATATTTAAGTCCATTTAGAAGTCCATATTTTGACGGATTGAACTTATTTCTAGTCAAAGGGTCCTAATTGGTTTTAAACTATATAAACTTAGAGACTCCTGATGTTAAATCAGCCATTTAGAATTCCATATTTGACCTACTGAACATATTTTTGGCCAAAGAGTCCTCATCTTGATTTTTCTATACATACTCATTGACTCATTCTGATGCTTCATAAGCCATATATGGCCATATCTGACCTATTGAACTTATTTCCGGTTAAAGGGTCCTAAAAAAATAAAAAAATAAAAATATAGACTACTTTTGATGAAAAATCCGCCATACAGAGTCTTTTGAACTCTGTATACAGAGGTCACTTTTTGACTTAATGGACATATTCCTGGCCAAAGAGTTACCTGAACATTAACTTGCTATTCATAAAGATTGACTTGTTGTAATGTTATATTAGCCATACAGAAGTCCATATTTGACCCAAGGAAAATATTTCTGGCCAAAAAATCCTCAATCTTGAACTTTCCATACATACTCATAGACAATTTCTGATGCTTCATTAGCCATATTGAAGTCCATTTAGAAATCTATATCTTGACGGATTGAACTTATTTCTGGTCAAAGGGTCCTTAATTGGTTTTTGAATTATATAAACTTAGAGACTCCTTTTGATGTTAAATCAGCCATTTAGAATTCCATATTTGACCTACTGAACATATTTTTGGCCAAAGAGTCCTCATCTTGATTTTTCTATACATACTCATTCTGATGCTTCATAAGCCATATATGGCAATATTTGACCTATTGAACTTATTTCCGGTTAAAGGGTCCTAAAAAAAAAAAAAATATAGACTACTTTTGATGAAAAATCTGCCATACAGAGTCTTTTGAACTCTGTATACAGAGGTCACTTTTTGACTTAATGGACATATTCCTGGCCAAAGAGTTACCTGAACATTAACTTGCTATTCATAAAGATTGACTTGTTGTGATGTTATATTAGCCATACAGAAGTCCATATTTGACCCAAGGAAAATATTTCTGGCCAAAAAAATCCTCAATCTTGAACTTTCCTTACATACTCATAGACAATTTCTGATGCTTCATTAGCCATATTGAAGTCCATTTAGAAATCTATATCTTGACGGATTGAACTTATTTCTGGTCAAAGGGTCCTTAATTGGTTTTTGAATTATATAAACTTAGAGACTCCTTTTGATGTTAAATCAGCCATTTAGAATTCCATATTTGACCTACTGAACATATTTCTGGCCAAAGAGTCCTCATCTTGAATTTTCTATACATACTCATTGACTCATTCTGATGCTTCATAAGCCATATATGGCCATATCTGACCTATTGAACTTATTTCCGGTTAAAGGGTCCTAAAAAAAAAAATAAAAAATAAAAAAATATATAGACTACTTTTGATGAAAAATCTGCCATACAGAGTCTTTTGAACTCTGTATACAGAGGTCACTTTTTGACTTAATGGACATATTCCTGGCCAAAGAGTTACCTGAACATTAACTTGCTATTCATAAAGATTGACTTGTTGTGATGTTATATTAGCCATACAGAAGTCCATATTTGACCCAAGGAAAATATTTCTGGCCAAAAAATCCTCAATCTTGAACTATCCATACATACTCATAGACAATTTCTGATGCTTCATTAGCCATATTGAAGTCCATTTAGAAATCTATATCTTGACGGATTGAACTTATTTCTGGTCAAAGGGTCCTTAATTGGTTTTTGAATTATATAAACTTAGAGACTCCTTTTGATGTTAAATCAGCCATTCAGAATTCCATATTTGACCTACTGAACATATTTTTTTGGCCAAAGAGTCCTCATCTTGATTTTTCTATACATACTCATTGACTCATTCTGATGCTCCATAAGCCATATATGGCCATATCTGACCTATTGAACTTATTTCCGGTTAAAGGGTCCTAAAAAAAAAAAAAAAAAAAAAAAAAAAATAGACTATTTTTGATAAAAAATCTGACCTATTGAACTTATTTCCGGTTAAAGGGTCCTAAAAAAATAAAAAAAATAAAAATAAAAAATAGACTATTTTTGATAAAAAATCTGCCATACAGAGTCTTTGAATTCTGTATACAGAGGTCATTTTTTGACTTAATGGTCATATTCCTGGCCAAAGAGTACCTGAACATCAACTTGCTATTCGTAAAGATTGACTTGTTGTGATGTTATATTAGCCATACAGAAGTCCATATTTGACCCAAGGAAAATATTTCTGGCCAAAAAATCCTCAATCTTGAACTTTCCGTACATACTCATAGACAACTTCTGATGCTTCATTAGCCATATTGAAGTCCATTTAGAAGTCCATATCTTGACGGATTGAACTTATTTCTGGTCAAAGGGTCCTTAATTGGTTTTAAACTATATAAACTTAGAGACTCCTTTTGATGTTAAATCAGCCATTTAGAATTCCATATTTGACCTACTGAACATATTTCTGGCCAAAGAGTCCTCAATCTTGAAGTTTCTATACATACTGAAAGACTCCTACTGATGCTTAAGTCCAATAGATATACATATCAGGCCATTGAACTTATTTCTGGTCAAAGGGTCCTAATTGGTTTTAAACTATATAAACTTAGAGAATCCTGATGTTAAATCAGCCATTTAGAATTCCATATTTGACCTACTGAACATATTTTTGGCCAAAGAGTCCTCATCTTGATTTTTCTATACATATTCATTGACTCATTCTGATGCTTCATAAGCCAGATATGGCCATATCTGACCTATTGAACTTATTTCCGGTTAAATGATCCTAAAAAAAAAAAATATATATATATATATATATAGACTACTTTTGATGAAAAATCTGCCATACAGAGTATTTGAACTCTGTATACAGAGGTCACTTTTTGACTTAATGGACATATTCCTGGCCATAGAGTTACCTGAACATTAACTTGCTATTCATAAAGATTGACTTGTTGTGATGTTATATTAGCCATACAGAAGTCCATATTTGACCCAAGGAAAATATTTCTGGCCAAAAAATCCTCAATATTGAACTTTCCATACATACTCATAGACAACTTCTGATGCTTCATTAGCCATATTGAAGTCCATTTAGATGTCCATATCTTGACGGATTGAACTTATTTCTGGTCAAAGGGTCCTTAATTGGTTTTTGAATTATATAAACTTAGAGACTCCTTTTGATGTTAAATCAGCCATTTAGAATTCCATATTTGACCTACTGAACATATTTCTGGCCAAAGAGTCCTCAATCTTGAAGTTTCTATACACACTGAAAGACTCCTACTGATGCTTCATAAGTCTAATAGATATACATATCAGGCCATTGAACTTATTTCTAGTCAAAGGGTCCTAATTGGTTTTAAACTATATAAACTTAGAGACTCCTGATGTTAAATCAGCCATTCAGAATTCCATATTTGACCTACTGAACATATTTTTGGCCAAAGAGTCCTCATCTTGATTTTTCTATACATACTCATTGACTCATTCTGATGCTCCATAAGCCATATATGGCCATATCTGACCTCTTGAACTTATTTCCGGTTAAAGGGTCCTGAAAAAAAAATAAAAAAATAAAAATAGACTACTTTTGATGAAAAATCTGCCATACAGAGTCTTTGAACTCTGTATACAGAGGTCACTTTTTGACTTAATGGACATATTCCTGGCCAAAGAGTACCTGAACATTAACTTGCCATTCATAAAGATTGACTTGGTGTTATGTTATATTAGCCATACAGAAGTCCATATTTGACCCAAGGAAAACATTTCTGGCCAAAAAATCCTCAATCTTGAACTTTCCATACATACTTATAGACAACTTCTGATGCTTCATTAGCCATATTGAAGTTTATTTGGAAGTCCATATCTTGACGGATTTAACTTATTTCTGGTCAAAGGGTCCTTAATTGGTTTTAAACTATATAAACTTAGAGACTCCTGATGTTAAATCAGCCATTTAGAATTCCATATTTGACCTACTGAACATATTTCTGGCCAAAGAGTCTTCAATCTTGAAGTTTCTATACATACTGAAAGAATCCTACTGATGCTTCATAAGTCCAATAGATATGCATATCAGGCCATTGAACATATTTCTGGTCAAAGGGTCCTAATTGGTTTTAAACTATATAAACTTAGAGACTCCTGATGTTAAATCAGCCATTCAGAATTCCATATTTGACCTACTGAACATATTTTTGGCCAAAGAGTCCTCATCTTTATTTTTCTATACATACTCATTGACTCATTCTGATGCTCCATAAGCCATATATGGCCATATCTGACCTATTGAACTTATTTCCGGTTAAAGGGTCCTAAAAAAAAATAAAAAAAAAAAAAAATAGACTAGTTTTGATAAAAAATCTGCCATACAGAGTCTTTGAATTCTGTATACAGAGGTCACTTTTTGACTTAATGGTCATATTCCTGGCCAAAGAGTCCCTGAACATTAACTTGCTATTCGTAAAGATTGACTTGTTGTGATGTTATATTAGCCATACAGAAGTCCATATTTGACCCAAGGAAAATAATTCTGGCCAAAAAATCCTCAATCTTGAACTTTCCATACATACTCATGGACAACTTCTGATGCTTCATTAGCCATATTTAAGTCCATTTAGAAGTCCATATCTTGACAGATTGAACTTATTTCTGGTCAAAGGGTCCTAATTGGTTTTAAACTATATAAACTCAGAGACTCCTGATGTTAAATCAGCCATTTAGAATTCCATATTTGACCTACTGAACATATTTTTGGCCAAAGAGTCCTCATCTTGATTTTCTATACATACTCATTGACTCATTCTGATGCTTCATAAGCCATATATGGCCATATCTGACCTATTGAACTTATTTCCGGTTAAATGGTCCTAAAAAAATAAATAATACTAAAAAATATAGACTACTTTTGATGAAAAATCTGCCATACAGAGTCTTTGAACTCTGTATACAGAGGTCACTTTTTGACTTAATGGACATATTCCTGGCCAAAGAGTTACCTGAACATTAACTTGCTATTCATAAAGATTGACTTTTTGTGATGTTATATTAGCCATACAGAAGTCCATATTTGACCCAAGGAAAATATTTCTGGCCAAAAAATCCTCAATCTTGAACTTTCCATACAAACTCATAGACAACTTCTGATGCTTCATTAGCCATATTGAAGTCCATTTAGAAGTCCATATCTTGACGGATTTAACTTATTTCTGGTCAAAGGGTCCTTAATTGGTTTTAAACTATATAAACTTAGAGACTCCTGATGTTAAATCAGCCATTTAGAATTCCATATTTGACCTACTGAACATATTTCTGGCCAAAGAGTCCTCAATCTTGAAGTTTCGATACATAATGAAAGAATCCTACTGATGCTTCATAAGTCCAATAGATATACATATCAGGCCATTGAACTTATTTCTGGTCAAAGGGTCCTAATTGGTTTTAAACTACATAAACTTAGAGACTCCTGATGTTAAATCAGCCATTCAGAATTCCATATTTGACCTACTGAACATATTTCTGGCCAAAGAGTCCTCAATCTTGATTTTTCTATACATACTCATTGACTCACTCTGATGCTGGCCATCAGAAGTTGCTAATGAAGCAACTTCTGATGCTTCATTAGCCATATTTAAGTCCATTTAGAAGTCCATATCTTGACGGATTTAACTTATTTCTGGTCAAAGGGTCCTAATTGGTTTTAAACTATATAAACTTAGAGACTCCTGATGTTAAATCAGCCATTTAGAATTCCATATTTGACCTACTGAACATATTTTTGGCCAAAGAGTCCTCATCTTGATTTTTCTATACATACTCATTGACTCATTCTGATGCTCCATAAGCCATATATGGCCATATCTGACCTATTGAACTTATTTCCGGTTAAAGGGTCCTAAAAAAAAAAAAAAAAAAAAAAAACTACTTTTGATGAAAAATCTGCCATACAGAGTCTTTGAACTCTGTATACAGAGGTCACTTTTTGAGTTAATGGACATATTCCTGGCCAAAGAGTTACTTGAACCTTAACTTGCTATTCATAAAGATTGAATTGTTGTGATGTTATATTAGCCATACAGAAGTCCATATTTGACCCAAGGAAAATATTTCTGGCCAAAAAATCCTCAATCTTGAACTTTCCATACATACTCATAGACAACTTCTGATGCTTCATTAGCCATATTTCAGTCCATTTAGAAGTCCATATCTTGACGGATTGAACTTATTTCTAGTAAAAGGGTCCTAATTGGTTTTAAACTATATAAACTTAGAGACTCCTGATGTTAAATCAGCCATTTAGAATTCCATATTTGACCTACTGAACATATTTTTGGCCAAAGAGTCCTCATCTTGATTTTTCTATACATACTCATTGACTCATTCTGATGCTCCATAAGCCATATATGGCCATATCTGACCTATTGAACTTATTTCCGGTTAAAGGGTCCTAAAAAAAAAAAAAAAAAAAAAAAAACTACTTTTGATGAAAAATCTGCCATACAGAGTCTTTGAACTCTGTATACAGAGGTCACTTTTTGAGTTAATGGACATATACCTGGCCAAAGAGTTACCTGAACCTTAACTTGCTATTCATAAAGATTGAATTGTTGTGATGTTATATTAGCCATACAGAAGTCCATATTTGACCCAAGGAAAATATTTCTGGCCAAAAAATCCTCAATCTTGAACTTTCCATACATACTCATAGACAACTTCTGATGCTTCATTAGCCATATTTAAGTCCATTTAGAAGTCCATATTTTGACGGATTGAACTTATTTCTAGTCAAAGGGTCCTAATTGGTTTTAAACTATATAAACTTAGAGACTCCTGATGTTAAATCAGCCATTTAGAATTCCATATTTGACCTACTGAACATATTTTTGGCCAAAGAGTCCTCATCTTGATTTTTCTATACATACTCATTGACTCATTCTGATGCTTCATAAGCCATATATGGCCATATCTGACCTATTGAACTTATTTCCGGTTAAAGGGTCCTAAAAAAAAAAAAAAAAAAAAATATAGACTACTTTTGATGAAAAATCTGCCATACAGAGTCTTTTGAACTCTGTATACAGAGGTCACTTTTTGACTTAATGGACATATTCCTGGCCAAAGAGTTACCTGAACATTAACTTGCTATTCATAAAGATTGACTTGTTGTAATGTTATATTAGCCATACAGAAGTCCATATTTGACCCAAGGAAAATATTTCTGGCCAAAAAATCCTCAATCTTGAACTTTCCATACATACTCATAGACAATTTCTGATGCTTCATTAGCCATATTGAAGTCCATTTAGAAATCTATATCTTGACGGATTGAACTTATTTCTGGTCAAAGGGTCCTTAATTGGTTTTTGAATTATATAAACTTAGAGACTCCTTTTGATGTTAAATCAGCCATTTAGAATTCCATATTTGACCTACTGAACATATTTTTGGCCAAAGAGTCCTCATCTTGATTTTTCTATACATACTCATTCTGATGCTTCATAAGCCATATATGGCAATATTTGACCTATTGAACTTATTTCCGGTTAAAGGGTCCTAAAAAAAAAAAAAATATAGACTACTTTTGATGAAAAATCTGCCATACAGAGTCTTTTGAACTCTGTATACAGAGGTCACTTTTTGACTTAATGGACATATTCCTGGCCAAAGAGTTACCTGAACATTAACTTACTATTCATAAAGATTGACTTGTTGTGATGTTATATTAGCCATACAGAAGTCCATATTTGACCCAAGGAAAATATTTCTGGCCAAAAAATCCTCAATCTTGAACTTTCCATACATACTCATAGACAATTTCTGATGCTTCATTAGCCATATTGAAGTCCATTTAGAAATCTATATCTTGACGGATTGAACTTATTTCTGGTCAAAGGGTCCTTAATTGGTTTTTGAATTATATAAACTTAGAGACTCCTTTTGATGTTAAATCAGCCATTTAGAATTCCATATTTGACCTACTGAACATATTTTTGGCCAAAGAGTCCTCATCTTGATTTTTCTATACATACTCATTCTGATGCTTCATAAGCCATATATGGCCATATCTGACCTATTGAACTTATTTCCGGTTAAAGGGTCCTAAAAAATAAATAAAAAAAATATAGACTACTTTTGATGAAAAATCTGCCATACAGAGTCTTTTGAACTCTGTATACAGAGGTCACTTTTTGACTTAATGGACATATTCCTGGCCAAAGAGTTACCTGAACATTAACTTGCTATTCATAAAGATTGACTTGTTGTGATGTTATATTAGCCATACAGAAGTCCATATTTGACCCAAGGAAAATATTTCTGGCCAAAAAAATCCTCAATCTTGAACTTTCCATACATACTCATAGACAATTTCTGATGCTTCATTAGCCATATTGAAGTCCATTTAGAAATCTATATCTTGACGGATTGAACTTATTTCTGGTCAAAGGGTCCTTAATTGGTTTTTGAATTATATAAACTTAGAGACTCCTTTTGATGTTAAATCAGCCATTCAGAATTCCATATTTGACCTACTGAACATATTTTTGGCCAAAGAGTCCTCATCTTGATTTTTCTATACATACTCATTGACTCATTCTGATGCTCCATAAGCCATATATGGCCATATCTGACCTATTGAACTTATTTCCGGTTAAAGGGTCCTAAAAAAAAAAAAAAAAAAAAAAAAAATAGACTACTTTTGATAAAAAATCTGCCATACAGAGTCTTTGAATTCTGTATACAGAGGTCACTTTTTGAGTTAATGGACATATTCCTGGCCAAAGAGTTACCTGAACCTTAACTTGCTATTCATAAAGATTGAATTGTTGTGATGTTATATTAGCCACACAGAAGTCCATATTTGACCCAAGGAAAATATTTCTGGCCAAAAAATCCTCAATCTTGAACTTTCCATACATACTCATAGACAACTTCTGATGCTTCATTAGCCATATTTAAGTCCATTTAGAAGTCCATATCTTGACGGATTGAACTTATTTCTAGTCAAAGGGTCCTAATTGGTTTTAAACTATATAAACTTAGAGACTCCTGATGTTAAATCAGCCATTTAGAATTCCATATTTGACCTACTGAACATATTTTTGGCCAAAGAGTCCTCATCTTGATTTTTCTATACATACTCATTGACTCATTCTGATGCTTCATAAGCCATATATGGCCATATCTGACCTATTGAACTTATTTCCGGTTAAAGGGTCCTAAAAAAAAAAAAAAAAAAAAAAATATAGACTACTTTTGATGAAAAATCTGCCATACAGAGTCTTTTGAACTGTATACAGAGGTCACTTTTTGACTTAATGGACATATTCCTGGCCAAAGAGTTACCTGAACATTAATTTGCTATTCATAAAGATTGACTTGTTGTGATGTTATATTAGCCATACAGAAGTCCATATTTGACCCAAGGAAAATATTTCTGGCCAAAAAATCCTCAATCTTGAACTTTCCATACATACTCATAGACAATTTCTGATGCTTCATTAGCCATATTGAAGTCCATTTAGAAATCTATATCTTGACGGATTGAACTTATTTCTGGTCAAAGGGTCCTTAATTGGTTTTTGAATTATATAAACTTAGAGACTCCTTTTGATGTTAAATCAGCCATTTAGAATTCCATATTTGACCTACAGAACATATTTTTGGCCAAAGAGTCCTCATCTTGATTTTTCTATACATACTCATTCTGATGCTTCATAAGCTATATATGGCCATATCTGACCTATTGAACTTATTTCCGGTTAAAGGGTCCTAAAAAAAAAAAAAAAAAAAAATATAGACTACTTCTGATGAAAAATCTGCCATACAGAGTCTTTTGAACTCTGTATACAGAGGTCACTTTTTGACTTAATGGACATATTCCTGGCCAAAGAGTTACCTGAACATTAACTTGCTATTCATAAAGATTGACTTGTTGTGATGTTATATTAGCCATACAGAAGTCCATATTTGACCCAAGGAAAATATTTCTGGCCAAAAAAATCCTCAATCTTGAACTTTCCATACATACTCATAGACAATTTCTGATGCTTCATTTGCCATATTGAAGTCCATTTAGAAATCTATATCTTGACGGATTGAACTTATTTCTGGTCAAAGGGTCCTTAATTGGTTTTTGAATTATATAAACTTAGAGACTCCTTTTGATGTTAAATCAGCCATTCAGAATTCCATATTTGACCTACTGAACATATTTTTGGCCAAAGAGTCCTCATCTTGATTTTTCTATACATACTCATTGACTCATTCTGATGCTCCATAAGCCATATATGGCCATATCTGACCTATTGAACTTATTTCCGGTTAAAGGGTCCTAAAAAAAAATAAAATAAAATAAAAAATAGACTACTTTTGATAAAAAATCTGCCATACAGAGTCTTTGAATTCTGTATACAGAGGTCACTTTTTGACTTAATGGTCATATTCCTGGCCAAAGAGTACCTGAACATTAACTTGCTATTCGTAAAGATTGACTTGTTGTGATGTTATATTAGCCATACAGAAGTCCATATTTGACCCAAGGAAAATATTTCTGGCCAAAAAATCCTCAATCTTGAACTTTCCATACAAAACATGGACAACTTCTGATGCTTCATTAGCCATATTTAAGTCCATTTAGAAGTCCATATCTTGACGGATTGAACTTATTTCTGGTCAAAGGGTCCTAATTGGTTTTAAACTATATAAACTTAGAGACTCCTGATGTTAAATCAGCCATTTAGAATTCCATATTTAACCTACTGAACATATTTTTGGCCAAAGAGTCCTCATCTTGATTTTTCTATACATACTCATTGACTCATTCTGATGCTCCATAAGCCATATATGGCCATATCTGACCTATTGAACTTATTTCCGGTTAAAGGGTCCTAAAAAAAAAAAAAAAAAAAAAAACTACTTTTGATGAAAAATCTGCCATACAGAGTCTTTGAACTCTGTATACAGAGGTCACTTTTTGAGTTAATGGACATATTCCTGGCCAAAGAGTTACCTGAACCTTAACTTGCTATTCATAAAGATTGAATTGTTGTGATGTTATATTAGCCACACAGAAGTCCATATTTGACCCAAGGAAAATATTTCTGGCCAAAAAATCCTCAATCTTGAACTTTCCATACATACTCATAGACAACTTCTGATGCTTCATTAGCCATATTTAAGTCCATTTAGAAGTCCATATCTTGACGGATTGAACTTATTTCTAGTCAAAGGGTCCTAATTGGTTTTAAACTATATAAACTTAGAGACTCCTGATGTTAAATCAGCCATTTAGAATTCCATATTTGACCTACTGAACATATTTTTGGCCAAAGAGTCCTCATCTTGATTTTTCTATACATACTCATTGACTCATTCTGATGCTTCATAAGCCATATATGGCCATATCTGACCTATTGAACTTATTTCCGGTTAAAGGGTCCTAAAAAAAAAAAAAAAAAAAAAAATATAGACTACTTTTGATGAAAAATCTGCCATACAGAGTCTTTTGAACTCTGTATACAGAGGTCACTTTTTGACTTAATGGACATATTCCTGGCCAAAGAGTTACCTGAACATTAATTTGCTATTCATAAAGATTGACTTGTTGTGATGTTATATTAGCCATACAGAAGTCCATATTTGACCCAAGGAAAATATTTCTGGCCAAAAAATCCTCAATCTTGAACTTTCCATACATACTCATAGACAATTTCTGATGCTTCATTAGCCATATTGAAGTCCATTTAGAAATCTATATCTTGACGGATTGAACTTATTTCTGGTCAAAGGGTCCTTAATTGGTTTTTGAATTATATAAACTTAGAGACTCCTTTTGATGTTAAATCAGCCATTTAGAATTCCATATTTGACCTACAGAACATATTTTTGGCCAAAGAGTCCTCATCTTGATTTTTCTATACATACTCATTCTGATGCTTCATAAGCTATATATGGCCATATCTGACCTATTGAACTTATTTCCGGTTAAAGGGTCCTAAAAAAAAAAAAAAAAAAAAATATAGACTACTTCTGATGAAAAATCTGCCATACAGAGTCTTTTGAACTCTGTATACAGAGGTCACTTTTTGACTTAATGGTCATATTCCTGGCCAAAGAGTACCTGAACATTAACTTGCTATTCGTAAAGATTGACTTGTTGTGATATTATATTAGCCATACAGAAGTCCATATTTGACCCAAGGAAAATATTTCTGGCCAAAAAATCCTCAATCTTGAACTTTCCATACAAAACATGGACAACTTCTGATGCTTTATTAGCCATATTTAAGTCCATTTAGAAGTCCATATCTTGACGGATTTAACTTATTTCTGGTCAAAGGGTCCTAATTGGTTTAAAACTATATAAACTTAGAGACTCCTGATGTTAAATCAGCCATTTAGAATTCCATATTTGACCTACTGAACATATTTTTGGCCAAAGAGTCCTCATCTTGATTTTTCTATACATACTCATTGACTCATTCTGATGCTTCATAAGCCATATATGGCCATATCTGACCTATTGAACTTATTTCCGGTTAAAGGGTCCTAAAAAATAAAAAAATAAAAAAATAGACTACTTTTGATAAAAAATCTGCCATACAGAGTCTTTGAATTCTGTATACAGAGGTCACTTTTTGACTTAATGGTCATATTCCTGGCCAAAGAGTCCCTGAACATTAACTTGCTATTCGTAAAGATTGACTTGTTGTGATGTTATATTAGCCATACAGAAGTCCATATTTGACCCAAGGAAAATAATTCTGGCCAAAAAATCCTCAATCTTGAACTTTCCATACATACTCATGGACAACTTCTGATGCTTCATTAGCCATATTTAAGTCCATTTAGAAGTCCATATCTTGACGGATTGAACTTATTTCTAGTCAAAGGGTCCTAATTGGTTTTAAACTATATAAACTTAGAGACTCCTGATGTTAAATCAGCCATTTAGAATTCCATATTTGACCTACTGAACATATTTTTGGCCAAAGAGTCCTCATCTTGATTTTTCTATACATACTCATTGACTCATTCTGATGCTTCATAAGCCATATATGGCCATATCTGACCTATTGAACTTATTTCCGGTTAAAGGGTCCTAAAAAAAAAAAAAAAAAAAAAAATATAGACTACTTTTGATGAAAAATCTGCCATACAGAGTCTTTTGAACTCTGTATACAGAGGTCACTTTTTGACTTAATGGACATATTCCTGGCCAAAGAGTTACCTGAACATTAATTTGCTATTCATAAAGATTGACTTGTTGTGATGTTATATTAGCCATACAGAAGTCCATATTTGACCCAAGGAAAATATTTCTGGCCAAAAAATCCTCAATCTTGAACTTTCCATACATACTCATAGACAATTTCTGATGCTTCATTAGCCATATTGAAGTCCATTTAGAAATCTATATCTTGACGGATTGAACTTATTTCTGGTCAAAGGGTCCTTAATTGGTTTTTGAATTATATAAACTTAGAGACTCCTTTTGATGTTAAATCAGCCATTTAGAATTCCATATTTGACCTACAGAACATATTTTTGGCCAAAGAGTCCTCATCTTGATTTTTCTATACATACTCATTCTGATGCTTCATAAGCTATATATGGCCATATCTGACCTATTGAACTTATTTCCGGTTAAAGGGTCCTAAAAAAAAAAAAAAAAAAAAATATAGACTACTTCTGATGAAAAATCTGCCATACAGAGTCTTTTGAACTCTGTATACAGAGGTCACTTTTTGACTTAATGGACATATTCCTGGCCAAAGAGTTACCTGAACATTAACTTGCTATTCATAAAGATTGACTTGTTGTGATGTTATATTAGCCATACAGAAGTCCATATTTGACCCAAGGAAAATATTTCTGGCCAAAAAAATCCTCAATCTTGAACTTTCCATACATACTCATAGACAATTTCTGATGCTTCATTAGCCATATTGAAGTCCATTTAGAAATCTATATCTTGACGGATTGAACTTATTTCTGGTCAAAGGGTCCTTAATTGGTTTTTGAATTATATAAACTTAGAGACTCCTTTTGATGTTAAATCAGCCATTCAGAATTCCATATTTGACCTACTGAACATATTTTTGGCCAAAGAGTCCTCATCTTGATTTTTCTATACATACTCATTGACTCATTCTGATGCTCCATAAGCCATATATGGCCATATCTGACCTATTGAACTTATTTCCGGTTAAAGGGTCCTAAAAAAAAAAAAAAAAAAAAAAAAAATAGACTACTTTTGATAAAAAATCTGCCATACAGAGTCTTTGAATTCTGTATACAGAGGTCACTTTTTGACTTAATGGTCATATTCCTGGCCAAAGAGTACCTGAACATTAACTTGCTATTCGTAAAGATTGACTTGTTGTGATGTTATATTAGCCATACAGAAGTCCATATTTGACCCAAGGAAAATATTTCTGGCCAAAAAATCCTCAATCTTGAACTTTCCATACAAAACATGGACAACTTCTGATGCTTTATTAGCCATATTTAAGTCCATTTAGAAGTCCATATCTTGACGGATTTAACTTATTTCTGGTCAAAGGGTCCTAATTGGTTTTAAACTATATAAACTTAGAGACTCCTGATGTTAAATCAGCCATTTAGAATTCCATATTTGACCTACTGAACATATTTTTGGCCAAAGAGTCCTCATCTTGATTTTTCTATACATACTCATTGACTCATTCTGATGCTTCATAAGCCATATATGGCCATATCTGACCTATTGAACTTATTTCCGGTTAAAGGGTCCTAAAAAATAAAAAAATAAAAAAATAGACTACTTTTGATAAAAAATCTGCCATACAGAGTCTTTGAATTCTGTATACAGAGGTCACTTTTTGACTTAATGGTCATATTCCTGGCCAAAGAGTCCCTGAACATTAACTTGCTATTCGTAAAGATTGACTTGTTGTGATGTTATATTAGCCATACAGAAGTCCATATTTGACCCAAGGAAAATAATTCTGGCCAAAAAATCCTCAATCTTGAACTTTCCATACATACTCATGGACAACTTCTGATGCTTCATTAGCCATATTTAAGTCCATTTAGAAGTCCATATCTTGACGGATTGAACTTATTTCTAGTCAAAGGGTCCTAATTGGTTTTAAACTATATAAACTTAGAGACTCCTGATGTTAAATCAGCCATTTAGAATTCCATATTTGACCTACTGAACATATTTTTGGCCAAAGAGTCCTCATCTTGATTTTTCTATACATACTCATTGACTCATTCTGATGCTTCATAAGCCATATATGGCCATATCTGACCTATTGAACTTATTTCCGGTTAAAGGGTCCTAAAAAAAAAAAAAAAAAAAAAAATATAGACTACTTTTGATGAAAAATCTGCCATACAGAGTCTTTTGAACTCTGTATACAGAGGTCACTTTTTGACTTAATGGACATATTCCTGGCCAAAGAGTTACCTGAACATTAATTTGCTATTCATAAAGATTGACTTGTTGTGATGTTATATTAGCCATACAGAAGTCCATATTTGACCCAAGGAAAATATTTCTGGCCAAAAAATCCTCAATCTTGAACTTTCCATACATACTCATAGACAATTTCTGATGCTTCATTAGCCATATTGAAGTCCATTTAGAAATCTATATCTTGACGGATTGAACTTATTTCTGGTCAAAGGGTCCTTAATTGGTTTTTGAATTATATAAACTTAGAGACTCCTTTTGATGTTAAATCAGCCATTTAGAATTCCATATTTGACCTACAGAACATATTTTTGGCCAAAGAGTCCTCATCTTGATTTTTCTATACATACTCATTCTGATGCTTCATAAGCTATATATGGCCATATCTGACCTATTGAACTTATTTCCGGTTAAAGGGTCCTAAAAAAAAAAAAAAAAAAAAATATAGACTACTTCTGATGAAAAATCTGCCATACAGAGTCTTTTGAACTCTGTATACAGAGGTCACTTTTTGACTTAATGGACATATTCCTGGCCAAAGAGTTACCTGAACATTAACTTGCTATTCCTAAAGATTGACTTGTTGTGATGTTATATTAGCCATACAGAAGTCCATATTTGAACAAAGGAAAATATTTCTGGCCAAAAAAATCCTCAATCTTGAACTTTCCATACATACTCATAGACAATTTCTGATGCTTCATTAGCCATATTGAAGTCCATTTAGAAATCTATATCTTGACGGATTGAACTTATTTCTGGTCAAAGGGTCCTTAATTGGTTTTTGAATTATATAAACTTAGAGACTCCTTTTGATGTTAAATCAGCCATTCAGAATTCCATATTTGACCTACTGAACATATTTTTGGCCAAAGAGTCCTCATCTTGATTTTTCTATACATACTCATTGACTCATTCTGATGCTCCATAAGCCATATATGGCCATATCTGACCTATTGAACTTATTTCCGGTTAAAGGGTCCTAAAAAAATAAAATAAAAAAAATAATAGACTACTTTTGATAAAAAATCTGCCATACAGAGGTCACTTTTTGACTTAATGGTCATATTCCTGGCCAAAGAGTCCCTGAACATTAACTTGCTATTCGTAAAGATTGACTTGTTGTGATGTTATATTAGCCATACAGAAGTTCATATTTGACCCAAGGAAAATATTTCTGGCCAAAAAATCCTCAACCTTGAACTTTCCATACTCATAGACAACTTCTGATGCTTCATTAGCCATATTTAAGTCCTTTTAGAAGTCCATATCTTGACGGATTGAACTTATTTCTGGTCAAAGGTTCCTTAATTGGTTTTTGAATTATATAAACTTAGAGACTCCTTTTGATGTTAAATCAGCCATTCAGAATTCCATATTTGATCTACTGAACATATTTTTGGCCAAAGAGTCCTCATCTTGATTTTTCTATACATACTCATTGACTCATTCTGATGCTCCATAAGCCATATATGGCCATATCTGACCTATTGAACTTATTTCCGGTTAAAGGGTCCTAAAAAAAAAAAAAAAAAAAAAAAAAATAGACTACTTTTGATAAAAAATCTGCCATACAGAGTCTTTGAATTCTGTATACAGAGGTCATTTTTTGACTTAATGGTCATATTCCTAGCCAAAGAGTACCTGAACATTAACTTGCTATTCGTCAAGATTGACTTGTTGTGATGTTATATTAGCCATACAGAAGTCCATATTTGACCCAAGGAAAATATTTCTGGCCAAAAAATCCTCAATCTTGAACTTTCCGTACATACTCATAGACAACTTCTGATGCTTCATTAGCCATATTGAAGTCCATTTAGAAGTCCATATCTTGACGGATTGAACTTATTTCTGGTCAAAGGGTCCTTAATTGGTTTTAAACTATATAAACTTAGAGACTCCTTTTGATGTTAAATCAGCCATTTAGAATTCCATATTTGACCTACTGAACATATTTCTGGCCAAAGAGTCCTCAATCTTGAAGTTTCTTTACATACTGAAAGACTCCTACTGATGCTTCATAAGTCCAATAGATATACATATCAGGCCATTGAACTTATTTCTGGTCAAAGGGTCCTAATTGGTTTTAAACTATATAAACTTAGAGAATCCTGATGTTAAATCAGCCATTTAGAATTCCATATTTGACCTACTGAACATATTTTTGGCCAAAGAGTCCTCATCTTGATTTTTCTATACATATTCATTGACTCATTCTGATGCTTCATAAGCCAGATATGGCCATATCTGACCTATTGAACTTATTTCCGGTTAAATGATCCTAAAAAAAAAATATATATATATATATATATAGACTACTTTTGATGAAAAATCTGCCATACAGAGTATATGAACTCTGTATACAGAGGTCACTTTTTGACTTAATGGACATATTCCTGCCCAAAGAGTTACCTGAACATTAACTTGCTATTCATAAAGATTGACTTGTTGTGATGTTATATTAGCCATACAGAAGTCCATATTTGACCCAAGGAAAATATTTCTGGCCAAAAAATCCTCAATATTGAACTTTCCATACATTCTCATAGACAACTTCTGATGCTTCATTAGCCATATTTAAGTCCATTTAGATGTCCATATCTTGACGGATTGAACTTATTTCTGGTCAAAGGGTCCTTAATTGGTTTTTGAATTATATAAACTTAGAGACTCCTTTTGATGTTAAATCAGCCATTCAGAATTCCATATTTGACCTACTGAACATATTTTTGGCCAAAGAGTCCTCATCTTGATTTTTCTATACATACTCATTGACTCATTCTGATGCTCCATAAGCCATATATGGCCATATCTGACCTATTGAACTTATTTCCGGTTAAAGGGTCCTAAAAAAAAAAAAAAAAAAAAAAAAAAAATAGACTACTTTTGATAAAAAATCTGCCATACAGAGTCTTTGAATTCTGTATACAGAGGTCACTTTTTTACTTAATGGTCATATTCCTGGCCAAAGAGTACCTGAACATTAACTTGCTATTCGTAAAGATTGACTTGTTGTGATGTTATATTAGCCATACAGAAGTCCATATTTGACCCAAGGAAAATATTTCTGGCCAAAAAATCCTCAATCTTGAACTTTCCATACAAAACATGGACAACTTCTGATGCTTCATTAGCCATATTTAAGTCCATTTAGAAGTCCATATCTTGACGGATTTAACTTATTTCTGGTCAAAGGGTCCTAATTGGTTTTAAACTATATAAACTTAGAGACTCCTGATGTTAAATCAGCCATTTAGAATTCCATATTTGACCTACTGAACATATTTTTGGCCAAAGAGTCCTCATCTTGATTTTTCTATACATACTCATTGACTCATTCTGATGCTTCATAAGCCATATATGGCCATATCTGACCTATTGAACTTATTTCCGGTTAAAGGGTCCTAAAAAAAAAAAAAAAAAAAAAATATATAGACTACTTTTGATGAAAAATCTGCCATACAGAGTCTTTTGAACTCTGTATACAGAGGTCACTTTTTGACTTAATGGACATATTCCTGGCCAAAGAGTTACCTGAACATTAACTTGCTATTCATAAAGATTGACTTGTTGTGATGTTATATTAGCCATACAGAAGTCCATATTTGACCCAAGGAAAATATTTCTGGCCAAAAAATCCTCAATCTTGAACTTTCCATACAAAACATGGACAACTTCTGATGCTTCATTAGCCATATTTAAGTCCATTTAGAAGTCCATATCTTGACGGATTTAACTTATTTCTGGTCAAAGGGTCCTAATTGGTTTTAAACTATATAAACTTAGAGACTCCTGATGTTAAATCAGCCATTTAGAATTCCATATTTGACCTACTGAACATATTTTTGGCCAAAGAGTCCTCATCTTGATTTTTCTATACATACTCATTGACTCATTCTGATGCTTCATAAGCCATATATGGCCATATCTGACCTATTGAACTTATTTCCGGTTAAAGGGTCCTAAAAAAAAATAAATAAAAAATATAGACTACTTTTGATGAAAAATCTGCCATACAGAGTCTTTTGAACTCTGTATACAGAGGTCACTTTTTGACTTAATGGACATATTCCTGGCCAAAGAGTTACCTGAACATTAACTTGCTATTCATAAAGATTGACTTGTTGTGATGTTATATTAGCCATACAGAAGTCCATATTTGACCCAAGGAAAATATTTCTGGCCAAAAAATTCTCAATCTTGAACTTTCCTTACATACTCATAGACAATTTCTGATGCTTCATTAGCCATATTGAAGTCCATTTAGAAATCTATATCTTGACGGATTGAACTTATTTCTGGTCAAAGGGTCCTTAATTGGTTTTTGAATTATATAAACTTAGAGACTCCTTTTGATGTTAAATCAGCCATTTAGAATTCCATATTTGACCTACTGAACATATTTTTGGCCAAAGAGTCCTCATCTTGAATTTTCTATACATACTCATTGACTCATTCTGATGCTTCATAAGCCATATATGGCCATATCTGACCTATCGAACTTATTTCCGGTTAAAGGGTCCTAAAAAATAAAAAAATAAAAAAATATATATAGACTACTTTTGATGAAAAATCTGCCATACAGAGTCTTTTGAACTCTGTATACAGAGGTCACTTTTTGACTTAATGGACATATTCCTGGCCAAAGAGTTACCTGAACATTAACTTGCTATTCATAAAGATTGACTTGTTGTGATGTTATATTAGCCATACAGAAGTCCATATTTGACCCAAGGAAAATATCTCTGGCCAAAAAATCCTCAATCTTGAACTTTCCATACATACTCATAGACAATTTCTGATGCTTCATTAGCCATATTGAAGTCCATTTAGAAATCTATATCTTGACGGATTGAACTTATTTCTGGTCAAATGGTCCTTAATTGGTTTTTGAATTATATAAACTTAGAGACTCCTTTTGATGTTAAATCAGCCATTCAGAATTCCATATTTGACCTACTGAACATATTTTTGGCCAAAGAGTCCTCATCTTGATTTTTCTATACATACTCATTGACTCATTCTGATGCTCCATAAGCCATATATGGCCATATCTGACCTATTGAACTTATTTCCGGTTAAAGGGTCCTAAAAAAAAAAAAAAAAAAAAAAAATAGACTACTTTTGATAAAAAATCTGCCATACAGAGTCTTTGAATTCTGTATACAGAGGTCATTTTTTGACTTAATGGTCATATTCCTGGCCAAATAGTACCTGAACATCAACTTGCTATTCGTAAAGATTGACTTGTTGTGATGTTATATTAGCCATACAGAAGTCCATATTTGACCCAAGGAAAATATTTCTGGCCAAAAAATCCTCAATATTGAACTTTCCATACAAAACATGGACAACTTCTGATGCTTCATTAGCCATATTTAAGTCCATTTAGAAGTCCATATCTTGACGGATTTAACTTATTTCTGGTCAAAGGGTCCTAATTGGTTTTAAACTATATAAACTTAGAGACTCCTGATGTTAAATCAGCCATTTAGAATTCCATATTTGACCTACTGAACATATTTTTGGCCAAAGAGTCCTCATCTTGATTTTTCTATACATACTCATTGACTCATTCTGATGCTTCATAAGCCATATATGGCCATATCTGACCTATTGAACTTATTTCCGGTTAAAGGGTCCTAAAAAAAAAAAAATATATAGACTACTTTTGATGAAAAATCTGCCATACAGGGCCCTATCTTGCACCCAGCGCAATTGACTTTGAACACCGACGCATGTATCATTCCTATTTTGCACCCGCGCACAGCGGACTTTTCCCTCCACAGACGCACGTCGGTAAATTAGGGAATGAACTTGCGCTCGCGGGGGCGGTTCAGCGCAAAGAGAAGGCGTGTTCCGGCGCAAAACTTCCATGGTGCTATTTTCCAGTTTTAGAAAGCAATTGCGCCATTGATCAGGAAAAAAACAGTCTAAAGACAGTGGCGCGTTGCGCGTTAGTGATATGGTATTTTAAGGGCGCGTGCTTGGCCATAATGTTAACGCGCATCCACTTTGATTCTCTAATATAAACAGATGCAGCAGTTTTCATTTTTGCAAATCATACATTATTACAAGGAAAAATATTAACACACGAGGGAAATCATTGTTGTGTCCGTGAAGATGTGAAAAAGATCTATCTAGATAAAAAAAATAAAAAAATCTAGATTAGGCTACACATTTACCCAAATTATACGCCTGTTTAACCGAACCTAATTTGGGTGGGGTTCTCCCATCATCCCCAATGTCACTTCTCTGTGTTTTACAGCCCTGACGAGAACGTCGGTTTCCTCGGCTGTGAACTGCTCCTGGCGTGCGCCGGCAAATCCGCCGTTATAATAGCAATCCGCCATGGAACAAGCGCGCCTGCTCTTAAAGGGAATGTGAGATGGCGCTCTGATTGGTTTATTTCACGTTACGCCCAAACCACACCTATGAATAATGAAGCTACTTCAGACCAACCCCTTTTACATTTGCGTCGGGCGCAAGAGTCATTTATCCCGCTGGGAAAATAGCAACAGCGCCGGGATCCGCCCACAAAGTTACTTGCGCTTTGCACTTTGACACTTGCGTTTCAGATCGTTAAAATAGGGCCCACAGAGTCTTTTGAACTCTGTATACAGAGGTCACTTTTTGACTTAATGGACATATTCCTGGCCAAAGAGTTACCTGAACATTAACTTGCTATTCATAAAGATTGACTTGTTGTGATGTTATATTAGCCATACAGAAGTCCATATTTGACCCAAGGAAAATATTTCTGGCCAAAAAATCCTCAATCTTGAACTTTCCATACAAAACATGGACAACTTCTGATGCTTCATTAGCCATATTTAAGTCTATTTAGAAGTCCATATCTTGACGGATTTAACTTATCTCTGGTCAAAGGGTCCTAATTGGTTTTAAACTATATAAACTTAGAGACTCCTGATGTTAAATCAGCCATTTAGAATTCCATATTTGACCTACTGAACATATTTTTGGCCAAAGAGTCCTCATCTTGATTTTTCTATACATACTCATTGACTCATTCTGATGCTTCATAAGCCATATATGGCCATATCTGACCTATTGAACTTATTTCCGGTTAAAGGGTCCTAAAAAAAAAAAAAAAAAAAAAAAATATAGACTACTTTTGATGAAAAATCTGCCATACAGAGTCTTTTGAACTCTGTATACAGAGGTCACTTTTTGACTTAATGGACATATTCCTGGCCAAAGAGTTACCTGAACATTAACTTGCTATTCATAAAGATTGACTTGTTGTGATGTTATATTAGCCATACAGAAGTCCATATTTGACCCAAGGAAAATATTTCTGGCCAAAAAATCCTCAATCTTGAACTTTCCTTACATACTCATAGACAATTTCTGATGCTTCATTAGCCATATTGAAGTCCATTTAGAAATCTATATCTTGACGGATTGAACTTATTTCTGGTCAAAGGGTCCTTAATTGGTTTTTGAAATATATAAACTTAGAGACTCCTTTTGATGTTAAATCAGCCATTTAGAATTCCATATTTGACCTACTGAACATATTTTTGGCCAAAGAGTCCTCATCTTGAATTTTCTATACATACTCATTGACTCATTCTGATGCTCCATAAGCCATATATGGCCATATCTGACCTATTGAACTTATTTCCGGTTAAAGGGTCCTAAAAAAAAAAAAAAAAAAAAAAAATAGACTACTTTTGATAAAAAATCTGCCATACAGAGTCTTTGAATTCTGTATACAGAGGTCATTTTTTGACTTAATGGTCATATTCCTGGCCAAAGAGTACCTGAACATCAACTTGCTATTCCTAAAGATTGACTTGTTGTGATGTTATATTAGCCATACAGAAGTCCATATTTGACCCAAGGAAAATATTTCTGGCCAAAAAATCCTCAATCTTGAACTTTCCGTACATACTCATAGACAACTTCTGATGCTTCATTAGCCATATTGAAGTCCATTTAGAAGTCCATATCTTGACGGATTGAACTTGTTTCTGGTCAAAGGGTCCTTAATTGGTTTTAAACTATATAAACTTAGAGACTCCTTTTGATGTTAAATCAGCCATTTAGAATTCCATATTTGACCTACTGAACATATTTCTGGCCAAAGAGTCCTCAATCTTGAAGTTTCTATACATACTGAAAGACTCCTACTGATGCTTCATAAGTCCAATAGATATACATATCAGGCCATTGAACTTATTTCTGGTCAAAGGGTCCTAATTGGTTTTAAACTATATAAACTTAGAGAATCCTGATGTTAAATCAGCCATTTAGAATTCCATATTTGACCTACTGAACATATTTTTGGCCAAAGAGTCCTCATCTTGATTTTTCTATACATATTCATTGACTCATTCTGATGCTTCATAAGCCAGATATGGCCATATCTGACCTATTGAACTTATTTCCGGTTAAATGATCCTAAAAAAAAAATATATATATATATATATAGACTACTTTTGATGAAAAATCTGCCATACAGAGTATTTGAACTCTGTATACAGAGGTCACTTTTTGACTTAATGGACATATTCCTGGCCAAAGAGTTACCTGAACATTAACTTGCTATTCATAAAGATTGACTTGTTGTGATGTTATATTAGCCATACAGAAGTGCATATTTGACCCAAGGAAAATATTTCTGGCCAAAAAATCCTCAATATTGAACTTTCCATACATACTCATAGACAACTTCTGATGCTTCATTAGCCATATTGAAGTCCATTTAGAAGTCCATATCTTGACGGATTTAACTTATTTCTGGTCAAAGGGTCCTAATTGGTTTTAAACTATATAAACTTAGAGACTCCTGATGTTAAATCAGCCATTTAGAATTCCATATTTGACCTACTGAACATATTTTTGGCCAAAGAGTCCTCATCTTGATTTTTCTATACATACTCATTGACTCATTCTGATGCTTCATAAGCCATATATGGCCATATCTGACCTATTGAACTTATTTCCGGTTAAAGGGTCCTAAAAAAAAAAAAAAAAAAAAAATAGACTACTTTTGATAAAAAATTTGCCATACAGAGTCTTTGAATTCTGTATACAGAGGTCACTTTTTGACTTAATGGTCATATTCCTGGCCAAAGAGTACCTGAACATTAACTTGCTATTCGTAAAGATTGACTTGTTGTGATGTTATATTAGCCATACAGAAGTCCATATTTGACCCAAGGAAAATATTTCTGGCCAAAAAATCCTCAATCTTGAACTTTCCATACAAAACATGGACAACTTCTGATGCTTCATTAGCCATATTTAAGTCCATTTAGAAGTCCATATCTTGACGGATTTAACTTATTTCTGGTCAAAGGGTCCTAATTGGTTTTAAACTATATAAACTTAGAGACTCCTGATGTTAAATCAGCCATTTAGAATTCCATATTTGACCTACTGAACATATTTTTTGCCAAAGAGTCCTCATCTTGATTTTTCTATACATACTCATTGACTCATTCTGATGCTTCATAAGCCATATATGGCCATATCTGACCTATTGAACTTATTTCCGGTTAAAGGGTCCTAAAAAAATAAAATAAAAAAAATAATATAGACTACTTTTGATGAAAAATCAGCCATTCAGAATTCCATATTTGACCTACTGAACATATTTTTGGCCAAAGAGTCCTCATCTTGATTTTCTATACATACTCATTGACTCATTCTGATGCTTCATAAGCCATATATGGCCATATCTGACCTATTGAACTTATTTCCGGTTAAATGGTCCTAAAAAAAAAAATAATAATAAAAAATATAGACTACTTTTGATGAAAAATCTGCCATACAGAGTCTTTGAACTCTGTATACAGAGGTCACTTTTTGACTTAATGGACATATTCCTGGCCAAATAGTTACCTGAACATTAACTTGCTATTCATAAAGATTGACTTTTTGTGATGTTATATTAGCCATACAGAAGTCCATATTTGACCCAAGGAAAATATTTCTGGCCAAAAAATCCTCAATCTTGAACTTTCCATACATACTCATAGACAACTTCTGATGCTTCATTAGCCATATTGAAGTCCATTTAGAAGTCCATATCTTGACGGATTTAACTAATTTCTGGTCAAAGGGTCCTTAATTGGTTTTAAACTATATAAACTTAGAGACTCCTGATGTTAAATCAGCCATTTAGAATTCCATATTTGACCTACTGAACATATTTCTGGCCAAAGAGTCCTCATCTTGATTTTTCTATACATACTGAAAGACTCCTACTGATGCTTCATAAGTCCAATAGATATACATATCAGGCCATTGAACTTATTTCTGGTCAAAGGGTCCTAATTGGTTTTAAACTATATAAACTTAGAGAATCCTGATGTTAAATCAGCCATTTAGAATTCCATATTTGACCTACTGAACATATTTTTGGCCAAAGAGTCCTCATCTTGATTTTTCTATACATATTAATTGACTCATTCTGATGCTTCATAAGCCATATATGGCCATATCTGACCTATTGAACTTATTTCGGGTTAAATGATCCTAAAAAAAAAAAAAAAAAAAAAAAAATATAGAATACTTTTGATGAAAAATCTGCCATACAGAGTATTTGAACTCTGTATACAGAGGTCACTTTTTGACTTAATGGACATATTCCTGCCCAAAGAGTTACCTGAACATTAACTTGCTATTCATAAAGATTGACTTGTTGTGATGTTATATTAGCCATACAGAAGTCCATATTTGACCCAAGGAAAATATTTCTGGCCAAAAAATCCTCAATATTGAACTTTCCAGATCGGAGGGAGGAAATGACGGAGTGAGTCGTGTTTCTGCCGTGCTCCCAACCTCTACGTTTATAACTTTTCTTACAGTCCAACTAACGTGTTAAAAACGATCCCCAACATTTACGTAGCCTATACAGTGCATCGCTGCTTTGAGAGAATGACCAGTAGATCGAAAAAAGGGGACCAGAAAGGAGAGAACGATCCTCCGAACACCGTGCTACCCGCGATAGCAGATATGCTAGCTAAACACGAGGTTTCTCTTATGACTAAGTTTCAGGCGGAATTCAACACTGCGTTCTCCAAACTCGAGGAGCGGGTTGATAAATTCCAGAATACCTTACTCGACCACCAGCACCGTCTCTCGTCTTTGGAGACGTTTGCAGATTCCACGAGCCAGGACATGAAGACCATGGAAGCAGAGCTGGCCGCAATATCCGAAGCGAACGCCAAGCTACAGACTAAGCTTGTTGACCTGGAAGGCCGCTCTAGAAGAAACAACATAAGGATAGTGGGCCTTCCGGAGAACATTGAAGGTGCTCATCCCACGGCTTTTTTCTCTCAAGTTCTGGTGGAGGTTATCGGTGACCAAATATTGAGCTCTACCCCTGAACTCGACCGAGCCCACCGCACCCTAGCTCCAAAGCCGGGGCCTAACGGCAAAGCCCGGCCCGTTATCATTCGCTTCCTTAAGTTTCAAGAGCGAGAACTGGTTGTGCGTGAAGCTCGACGTTTACGGGGCAAACTAAACTACAGGGGCTCTCAGATCCACATCTTCGAGGATTACTCGCCTGAAGTGGCAGAACAACGCTCTGAATACCGGGCCGTGATGAAGCAGCTATACGATCTGGGCCTCAAACCGACTCTCCTTTTCCCTGCCAGGTTGTTCATCAGGCCCGAAACCGGGCCACGACGCCACCTCCCCTCCCTGAAAGCTGCTCAGGACTTCATCGCCTCTCAACGCCAAAGCAGCTCGGGATCCACGGAGATCGGGGCTACTGTAAACTGAGGTCCCTCGGATGTGATCCACTGTTAACTACTGGATGGCTAAGACACGACAATCCCCTTGCTTTATTGTTTTCTGAGCTGGTAAGACCGCTAACGTTACAGGTCTTTTAGCCATAAATGGCTAATGCTACCACATACTTTCTGTGCCAATGATACCTCTAAGTTTAGCTTCTCTTCTGATCATCGGTGCACTGTGTTCCACACTTTAATGATTCTAATGGTCCGGTCGGTAGATATTTAGCCGGGGCCAGCCCGCTGTGGACCAGTGCATAGTGTTTCTTTATTTACTTTTATTTACCTATTTATTCATTTTCTTTCACTGGCAATGTTCGTGTTCCATTTTAGGGTTGGTGTTAACATTTTTGTTAGGCTGCGGTGATATGTAATGTAACACTAGATGTGCGCGCGCGCGACCGTGTATGGTGATGTTAGTATGCACGCGCCACACCCTTTTTCAGCCTATTATTGTGTGTGTGTGCATGTATGTGCGCGTGTATGTGTATATATATATATATATATATGTATATGTGTGTATGTAGGTGTATGTGTGTATGCTTGTATACATGTATAATCTAATATAGAGCTCCTTTCTTTATTTACTTTTATTCACCTGCTTTTACCTTTTACTTTTATTTACCTGCTTTATTTACCTGATTTATTTTTCTTTCACGGTCAATGTTTGAGTTCGATCTTATGGTTGATGTTAACATTCCTAAAGATGCTGTCTGAATGACGAGTTGTTTCGGTTTGTTTTGGTAATGTTCTGACACTGGACTATTTTGCTGTTCATGGGAGTTGGGGTCACTAGGAATTCACGCGAAAGTGTATGAGACACATCGCTGTGCAATGGACACTGAAAATATTGTTTGTTTTGGGGTTCTCCAGGCCAGAAGTTTGTGTATGTGTTTGTGTGTGTGTGTGTGTGTGTGTGTGTGTGTGGTTGTCATCCGTTTTTTTTTTTTTTTTTTTTTTTTTTTTTTTTTTTTTTTTTTTTTTTTTTTTTTTTTCTCTCTCTCCCTCTCCTTCACCCCCAATACTTGCTTTGCCTTCTCAAGGAACATCAATAAGGTATGTCAAGCATGAACAATATAATTAGATTTATCTCATGGAATGTGCGGGGGATGGGTGGCCCCACTAAGACTGATAAGATAATGACCCACTTGCAACAGCTCAAAGGTGATGTGTTTTTTATCCAGGAGACCCACCTGCGCAACAGGGAGGTGACACGACTAAAGAGGGGATGGGTTGACCATGTTTTTCACTCCAGATTTAACGAAAGGGCCAGAGGCACCGCCATTATGATTCGTAAAAACGTCATGTTTGAACCAGGTAAAGTGATATCAGACCTCAATGGTCGCTTTGTTATCGTCGCTGGCAAATTACAGAATACACCCGTCATCTTGGCCAGCATCTACGGTCCTAACTGGGATGACTGCTCATTCATATCCAAACTATTCACGTCGCTACCAAACATTGATAATCATCATATAATTATAGGCGGGGATTTTAATCTGGTTCAAGACCCCATACTAGATAGATCGTCAAACAAACCGCACTCTGTAAGCAAGTCAGCCAAAACTTTACATGACTTCGCCAAACGACTGGGCCTCTCTGACCCATGGAGGCACACTTCCCCCATGACCAAGACATTCTCTTTCTTTTCCCATGTACACCACACCTACACACGCATAGATTTCTTCCTTCTAGACGATAGACTGCTCTCCATGATTAAGTCCAGTGATTACCACAGTATCGCAATATCAGACCATGCACCTACCTCCCTTGACTTACACTTTCGTGCTCACTTCAGCCCCTTCAGGCAGTGGAGGTTTAACTCTTCTTTATTAGCGGAAGACTCCTACAAGCAATTTATACACTCCCAGATCACTCTTTTTTTTGAGCTGAATGACTTGCCAGACACAAACAGAGGTGTACTTTGGGAGGCTTCGAAGGCTTACATTCGAGGACAACTTATCTCTTTTGTGTCTAACTCAAAACGAGTTGAAACGTCACAAACGTTAGACCTGTTACAGAAAATTAAGAGCATTGATGATGAATATGCTACTAACCCGGACCCTATCCTTTACAGAGAGCGTCTTAGACTCCAGACAGACTTTGATCTCCTATCTAATAACAAAGCCAGGCTCCGTTTGCTCAAATCTAGACAGCGTTTTTTTGAGTCGGGGGATAAAGCGGGGAAGCTTTTGGCTCATCAGGCCAGAGCTGAGGCAACCTCACGGCTTATTCCTGCCATTAGAGCTAGCTCAGGTGAGTTACACACTGATCCTGTCACCATTAATAAATTATTTGCTGAATTTTATGCTGATCTGTATACCTCTGGCTGCCCCCCCATTGCGGACGAGACGCCTAGCGATTTGATTTTCCCCCAAATAGACGCAGAATCAGTGAACGACCTAGGTGCCCTTATAACCACTGCTGAGGTTCAGGGAGCCATTAATTCCTTACAGAGCGGCAAATCCCCGGGGCAGGATGGCTTCACTGTTGAGTACTACAAAACCTTTTCCAATTTTCTTGCACCAGTCTTAAAAGATATGTACAACGAGGCTTTTCATCAGCGTCGCCTTCCAGATACCCTATCTAAAGCCACCATATCCCTAATTCCTAAGAAAGGGAAAGACCCCTTGCTCTGTGGCAGTTACAGGCCAATCTCACTCCTCAATGTAGACCTCAAAATTCTGGCAAAGGTTCTTGCACTCCGTCTTCAACGGTTAATGCCCTCTCTTATTTCGTTAGATCAGACAGGGTTTATGCAGGGCCGACAGTCTTTCCATAACACTAGACGGCTACTCGACATCATTCACTCATCAAATAATGGTATCCCGGAAATTGTGGTGTCCCTCGATGCCGAAAAGGCATTCGACAGGGTCGAGTGGGGATATCTGTACGAGGCAATGGATAGGTTCGGTCTAGGTGGGAATTTTATTCTATGGGTCAGATTGTTATACTCATCTCCGACAGCTTCGGTTCAAACTAATGATGTGTTATCACCTCCTTTCTCACTTCGGAGAGGCACCAGACAGGGTTGTCCCCTGTCTCCACTCCTATTCGCCATAGCAATAGAACCTCTGGCCATTTGGCTCCGTGCGGAGGAAGGCTTCAAGGGCATCACACGTTTTGGCGTAACTCATAAAGTTTCACTATACGCGGATGACCTGCTCCTGTATATCTCTAATCCTGTCACCTCACTCCCTGTCATTTTGAATGTTTTGGAACGGTTCGGTACGTACTCCGGATATAAGCTCAACTACCAGAAAAGTGAGCTTTTGGCGATAAATTCATTGGCTAAGCAGCTCCCACACTCACTATCGGCATTTAGGTGGAGTAACGACGGATTTAACTACTTGGGGGTTCATATTACAACGGCCGTGTCTGACTTGTTCCGCAAAAATTTTGTGCCTCTGGTCGCAAAAACTGTAAGTGATTTCGACCGATGGGCGGTCCTACCACTCTCCCTCGTAGGCCGGGCAAATTTGATTAAGATGGTTATCCTCCCCAAATTCCTCTATCTGTTCCAGCACATCCCGGTACTTATTCCCAAATCTTTTTTCGACAAGCTGGATACAGCAATATCCAAATTTCTGTGGGGCGGCAAACCTGCCAGGATCCGCAAAACGATCTTACAGTCCCCTAAGTCCGAGGGGGGCCTGGCCCTCCCCAACTTTAGACGATACTATTGGGCAGCTAACATACAAAAACTTTTATACTGGATGGGTGGGGATGCCTCACCTCCTGCTTGGGTACACTTGGAGCGATCAAGCGCACGCTTTCCGTTGCGGTCGGTCCTATGCTCCCAACTTCCTTTGCCTTCAGGACCTGCAGGCTTGTGCCCGATTGTATCCCTCTCGCTGAAGATCTGGAGTCAGATTAGGAAGTGCCTAGGTTTACAGGGCCCCTCCATCCTGACACCGCTGCTCCAAAATCATGTCTTTACCCCCTCAAAATCAGACTTGGCATTCAGGGCCTGGCATAGTAATGGTATCATTAGCGTTAAGGACCTATACAAGAATGGCATATTTGCATCATTCACAGAGCTCTCCTCTCTTTACAACTTGCCAAAATCACACCTCTTCCGCTTTTTTCAGATTAGAGACTTTGTTAAGAAGACATTTCCCCAATTTCCAAACTGCCCCCCCGAAACCCTGACTGACTCCCTCTTAGCAACAGACCCCAATCGTAGAAAATGCATTTCTGTATTGTACGAGTCACTAGGATCGACCTCTGCATACCCTGGTGCCCTTTCAAAAGCTGCGTGGGAGGGCGAATTGAACATGGCTATTACGGACGAACAATGGGACCATGCTCAGGTTATGGTTCATTCTTCTTCCATTTGCGCCCGTCATGGTCTAATTCAGTGTAAGATCCTTCATAGAGTTCATTACACAAATGCAAAATTGTCCAAAATATACCCTAATGTCCGAGACGCCTGTAACAGGTGTAACCAGTCCCCTGCCAATCATACGCATATGTTCTGGTCCTGCCCTAAACTGACAACTTTTTGGATTAATTTTTTTGACACCTTGAGTAAAGCTTACGAACACACTATCCCTCCCAGCCCTTTGTTAGTCATTTTTGGCATTTCCCACGACATTGACCTCCCTGTT